>NC_134094.1:119544879-119857379 GCF_000715075.1 Nicotiana tabacum | reverse complement strand
CTTATGAGCAATATTAACCATATCAACCAATAAGCTAGATAAATTAGTCGGTCAATTCAATTGAAGAATACAATAGAATTGTTAGATAGCCCATAACCCTAGATCGTTTTCATTACATTGATATCATAAAAATCCTATCTTTCTCTGTTCAAAGTTTATTATTTATATTTTTTTATTTTATTAGTTTAGAATCAAATATTTTTAGGTTTAATTCTTGTTTAGATAATTAAGATAGTCTAATTTAGTTAATAGTTAATCATAAGTCCCCGGCAACGGCGCCAAAAACTTATTGCGACCAAACACACTCACGCAAGTGCTTTTATGGTGTTTCATTAATAGCCCATTATGTTGCTCGGCTACAAGAAAATGTGAGATAAGTTCAGAATCCTTTTTGAATCTCATCTCTCGATATTGCTGCTGCAGGAGCATATTCGAGGCATGAAAAGTGGTGAAAGTTTTCTCCAACATATCATGATCAGTAATATTGTCACCGCATAGTTTCAATTGGGAAATAATTCTAAACATAGCAGAATTATACTCACTGATAGATTTAAAATCTTGTAGCCTTAGATGAGTCCAATCATAACGTGCATGTGGAAGAACGACCATCTTCAGGTGGTCATATCTATCTTTCAAATTATTTCACAGTATGACTGGATCTTTAACAGTAAGATATTCCATTTTCAGGCCCTCATCAAGATGATGGCGTAGGAATATCATTGCTTTGGCACGGTCTTGGTTTGATGCCTGATTTTTATCTTTGATGGTGTCTGCCAGACCCATCGCATCAAGATGAATTTCGGCATCAAGCACCCAAGACATGTAGCTTTTGCCCGATATATCCAGGGCTACAAACTCAAGTTTAGAAAGATTTGACATTATTTAGAAAAAGAAAGTTCGGACCTCTGATACTTTCAAAGTATTTTCTCGAGATGGCAGAGTCTCGTGCTGATAACGTGTTATAAAATAAAGACAGTAAAGTAAAGACAAGTATAGAGAGAAACTGATATATTATTCAAACTTCAAACTTATGTACATAATGAACTGAATTCTCCTCTATTTATAGAAGAAAGGAAGCTGTTGTGTAAGCTGCTACTTTAAGTTGTTGTGTTAGATATAGATAATCTTCTACCATGTGTAATATTTATCCATAACGGAGTACCGAAAGGATAAGCTTTTTCAGGAAATTTATTTCCAATAAAGTACTAAATAGATAAATATATTTACGACGAATCCTCGTATGGATAAATTTTCTCAAGAAACTTATTTACAATAGAGTATTAAATGAATATTTATAATATAATATATTTATAACAAGATAAACTTCCATTTCTTAAGTTGCGAGTGCTAATAAAATTTGGGTAGCAAAAATGATTTGAAAAACATGGATTATTTTAGGCCTCACCAAGTTTATCCCCAACATAGTTATCCACATTATGGAATGACGTAGAAAGAGAAGAATCAAACAATAGAATAAAGTTAAAATTGTCCTTAAAGTGAGGAGGAACACGACACTGAAGTTGGACTATGTGCTAACACATGACTGCTTATCAATTGTCTCCTCTACATTTGGAAACTTGCATTTAAAAACAGATTGGGATGACCAATTTTTTTTATTTTTTGGAAAGAGCCGAAAAAACCAAAAAAAGAGAAGGGGAGCTTCTTTCCTCAATGTGGGTTTTTACCCCTAAAGTAAAGCTAGCTACATATTGTTAAATATACTAAATCCAACTGAGATTTGAGAGTGTAGGTAGTAGTAGCAAACACCATGTTAGAAGGCAAAGCTCTGATTGAAGATACAGATATGCCAGTGAAGATGCAGATCCAAGCCATGGCCTGTGCTTCTCAAGCTCTTGATGTTTATGATGTTTTAGACTGCAAATCCATTGCTGCTCACATTAAAAAGGTAAACTACAATCACTTTCTATCTGCAAAGAGTTTTAAGTTATATAAACCGTTAGTCCAATAGCCTGTCTTATTTTCAAGATTACAAATGTTATATTTATATTTTTAATAGTACAAATCTCACGTTTGAAGAAACCTTAGCGTAACTGGTAAAATTATCGACATGTGATCAGATTCGAGCCTATGGAGACAATCTGTTGCAGAAATATAGGATAAGACTTCGTATGATAGACCTTTGGGGTCGAACCCTTTCCTCGACCTCCCGCATAGGTGAAGCTTAGTGGACCGACCTTTTATTTTTTACAAATCTCATATTTGGATGACTTGGTAGTGTAAAGACCTGTGCTTTTGACACCCACTTACCCCTTCTTGATTTCAGCACATGTGGGGTTGAAAATTACAATCTTTTTCATAAAAAAAAGTACAATTTTTCCTGAGGTTTTGTGCTTTGTATGCAGGAATTTGACAAGAAATATGGAGGTGGATGGCAGTGTGTGGTGGGATCAAACTTTGGGTGTTTCTTTACTCATACTAAAGGAACATTTATCTATTTCACCTTGGAGACTCTTAATTTTCTCATCTTCAAAGGAGCATCTTCTCCTCCCTCTTCTCCTCGATAGGGGTTATTTGGCTGCTCAAGAAAAGAAGAAAATGAGGAGATGTAGTTACTTTTAGTTAGGTCATTCTCTTGTTCATAACCCCCCTTTCCCTTTTTGACTTCAATATGTTTTCTTTTTTACTACTTCTGAATGCAAGATGTGGAGATCTAGGTAATGAGAAAACCAAGAAGTTTACATGAATGAGAAGACTGCCCCGCTTAAACTGGATTTTCTTCCTTTTCTTTTTCTTGCCACCCTGAGCCGAGGGTCTGCCGGAAATAGTCAGAGAATTACGTGTACACTATCTTTCCAAGACCCCTTAGTTGTTATTTTTTTCTGGCCACTAAAAGCTGTGTATGCTTCCAAGAAACTGTAGTTTTTAGTTAGTCATGTATCCATGAGTAGATTAATGGAATGATTGGTGTTGCTCTGCTCAATACTACCTCTCTGTCTACCAAGAATGTCTCATTTACATGAAGTGGACTGGCCTGGAATATGAGGGATTGTGATGAGATTGTGGGGGGCAATTGAAGTGTTTGAGGCTCTATTTCAGATTGGTACAATGTATTTGTGATATAATGACTCACCTCAGTTTCAAAGACAACCATGTACATTCAGAAAAATGGCCAAAGCTAACAGGCCATGAATTTAGATAAAATTACTAAATATATCCCATAATCAATCATAAGGTTTTCTACAGATACAAGCATTGTAGTTTTTCATCATCAAACAGAAATGAATACAATTCCAGAATCTTGGAAATTGCTCAATGTGTTCAAAGATATTATAACTCATGCTAAGCACTGATGAATGCACATGTTCAGAGCACAGGAGTCAACAATGGTTTGTGAAGAAACTGAGCTTCCAAGTTTGCAACAACAAGGTCAGCCATGGCCGTGCAAGTTTCTACTGTATCACTTGCAGCATGGGACAATAGAACAACATTCTCAAGTCCGAACAATCGTTCAGGAACATCTGGTTCCGTCTGATAAACATCAAGACCAGCACCGCCAATACGACCTTCAATCAGTGCAGCTACAAGTTCAGATTCATCTACATGTGCACCTCGTCCTATGTTGATTAGGATGCCCTTTGGACCTAATGCATTAAGCACTTTTCGATTGACAATGTGTCGTGTTTCTTCAGTCAAAGCACATGCAACAATAAGGATTTCAGAATTTGCAGCCAAATCGACCACATTAGAGTAGTATTTGTAGTTTACGTTTGGTTTCTTTGATCTGGAGTGGTAGCTAATGGGGCATCCAAAAGCTTCAGCTCTCTTTGCTATTGCTGAACCAATTCTGCCCAACCCAATTATGCCAACCAATTTACCACTGAACTGAAAAAAAGAACAGTGATCATTTGTTTAAAATTAAAACAAAAAAACAAATGAAAAGAAGAATTTAGCATTTAAATTTTATCATGAAAAAGAAGAAAAAGAAAGAAAGAAAGATACAGGTCCAATGGAAGTGCATTATGTTGTACTGTTTTACATACTTTGAGGCCTCGAGATGATATATCCATACTATTTCAAGACTCAGCAGACATCATGACAATAGGGGGTTGCTCATTTGGTCAGCACCCCCACCTACAACTCGAGTCACCAAATGAGCAATAGCTCCTAACGAAGGGGGATCAAAATAAAAATCAGACATCATAAAAGCTGCAAAGGAACTCCTATAAATACTAACACTCCTGTTATAATTCATTTTGTGATGTATAATCAGCAAGGTGGTCTGCTCTGTCTAGATCAAAGTGATATACGAAAAATACCTATAATATTGGTTCCTGATTCATGGTGCTAATTTATGAAGCTGAGGCTTCTCATTCCATGAAATTTGAAATGGGAGACAGACTATAACAATCCAGAGTAAAATTTCCAATTTCCAAGATCTAGACATAATAGTGTAGTGATAACCAGTGTTATCAAAGGCGAAAAGCGCAAAAAAACTCTAAAGTCCGTTGGAGCTTTAAGCGCAAAGTGCAAATAAAGCGTGGGCTTTAATGAAAAAAGGCGCAACGGGAGAAAAAGTAAAAAATATGCATATAGTCCAAGACTAATCATTATAAGCATGAATAACAAATATATGGACAAAGAAATTGAAAATAAAAATCACGATAAAGTGAAATATCAATTGTTTAAGGTCGCATTATCAGGATTACACTCATTGGCAAGGAAAAGTGTGTCTTAAAACTTTGATGCGACACTAAAGCGCACACAAAGCGAGGAGAAGCGCTAAACGTGTTTTGAGCCTCACTTCAGGGCTTAAGCGCGCCTTTGACAACACTGGTGATAACATAAACAAAACTAATGAAAGTCCAGAATTAGCATTCTTCAATTAGTGTCAACTATAAAATCAACACTTCATCAACAAAGAATTGCCAGAAAGCAAGGTCCCAAATAAGGAAAAGCACATTATATTGTGTCTGTCCTAAAAGAATTGCCAATGTTCAATTTCAGCGAGCCAAGTAAATTACTTGACCAACAATTTGCCAAGCAGTTTTTTTATATATGTACATGGCAAAAAAGATTAATCTTTAACTTAGTTGATTGTGAAGTAACTTAACATTTTACACAGCATCCCATTTACCCCACTAGATTGTGATGTCTGAGTCCAAATACTGCTATACTTAAGCTATGGTGAACATATTTTGGGGGGTCTTTCCCTCTGTTCAATAATCATAATTCCTAACCATGTTCAATTTTAGATGAAGGATAAGATCATCACTGTTCAAACATTGTGAATATGTTTCAATGAGAGATATGCAGTATTCGCAACCCTCTATTCCAGCAAGTTCATTTTCCTTTTTTGCCCCAATTCTTGGAACTCTCTACCAGTGTCATTAAAAGACATTGTTTCTTCACTTAAAGTGATGAAGGGATGCGAAGCCATGCGCTTTAAAGAAATTTATGTTTCAAATGATGGTGCACAATCTGACCCCAACTAGAATTGTTCGTCTATTGAATCTCAACTTTGAGGAGTTTGATTAATATCTGGATCTTTGTACATTAGATATTGAATTAGTTATTTTAATTGCAATTTAATTCTTCTCGCTTTTCGCTCATGAATGAACCTCGTCGTTTGTGTCTTGTACAGCCACTGCTCTCTCTTCTAGATGAATTCAAATTTGCCCTTTTTCCCCGTTATAGAGGATTTCACTTAACTTATTGTGTCATTTCATTTCTTTGATTTCAGAGGAGGTCACGGGTTCAAACTACCTTTTGCAAAAATCCCTAGTGCATCGGGTTGACTTTTTTTGCCAAGGTATCATTCAATCAATCAAATAAATCTCAATCCCAAACTAGTTGAGGTCAATTATATAAATTTTCAGTATTCATTTCGCTATATTAAGACCCTTAATATTTAGACAAATTCATCATAAATAAAACTACTACTTTTTTGTCATACAAATCATATATTCTCAATCTCAAATTAATCGGGGTAAGATAATTAAAAAAATGAGAAAACGAAGGAACCTTAGTTGTCAACCCAAAATCGCCATTTTTCCACAACCCGCGCCTCACAAACCCATCAGCAACACAATTTTTCCTCAAAGTCGTTAATGTCAGTCCAATTGCTGTATCCGCCACGTCATCCGTCAGCACATCGGGAGTATTAGTTACTCTAATCCCTCTTTCTTTACATTTCCCCAAATCAATCTTATCTAAACCCACACTGTAAGTTGATACGATTTCCAAGTTTGGCAATGCGTCAATGAGCTCCGAGTCAGCACCGAAAAATGCGTTTCCGACAACTGCTCGGACTGAGTCGCCGTTCTGAGTCAAGAACTCGGCTTTGTTAGGAGTTAACCAGAATCTGAAGAGGTTGAAACGCTTGTTGAGTTGTTCTTCTAAGTAGGAAAACATTGGACATGTCATCAATACTCCCATTTTCTCCATTTTTTTCACACTAGTTCCTGGAACTGGGGAGCAGCAGTTGTTGGGATTATTAGGAATCAGGAAAGAAGTTGGTTGGGCTTGTAGAATGGGCCTTTTACAAAACAAAAGAGTTTTTTACCCGCTTCATCCTTTTTTAACTATTATTTTAAAAAATAGCATCATTTATTATTTATTTCATAAAAAGTATTTTTTTTCATTATTAGCATATTACAAAAATTAAGCCCAAATAATTGAGTGGGTATTTTTACCTTCATATACACTATTTGAAGCTTTATTACCCTACCTACTCAAGTTTTAATTTAATTACATAGGCATATATAATTTACCAATTATATACATTTTAGAAATTTAATGAGAATCAATTAATTCCTATAATCTCGCTAACGTACATAACCCACCCCCCCACCCCACATCCATACCCCCCACGATTCTGTACTTTCTCCCTCCATTAACGCTCTCTTCCATTTTTGTTCAAAAATCTTTTATAATCTCTCTCAGTCTTTCTGAATTCTCTCTCAAAATCCTACGAAATTAGTAACAACTTAAAAATTTTCTTCCCTTACAATGAAGAAGAAAAGAGTTCAGAAGAATAGCCCTAAAAAAGCTAATGTTGGTGATATTCCTACTTTTGATTTGGGTGTTTTCTTACAGGATTTACCCAAAAAAGTAGTGAATTCGACACATGCAAAACCAGAGACAAAGTCCAAGCTTTTTCCTCGTAAAGATAGGGCTAAAGATCGAACAAAACTCAAGCATGATAGGGATGCTAGTGAAGCTGCGACATCTGCTAAATCAGTAAAGCGGAAGGGCAAAGAAATTGCTCGTGATGATGATTTCGTCGAAGAAGAAATTATCCCGAAACCTGCAAAAAAAATTAAAGTTTCTCCTACTGTCAAACCTTCAAAAAAGAAGAAGGTTCAAAAATCTCCTAAAATCATACCCCAACCGTCTTTAGAGAAGGTAAAATTTTAGTAGTTACAATTTTGGTTCTTTTTTTTTAGTTACAAAACATGTTCTCATTCTCGTGACTATACCTATTTTTTGTTTTTCTGTATTTGTAAAAATTTTATCTACATTGTGTATATTTGTTGTTGGTTATCAACGTTTCTATATTTTCCTAGAAAT
The DNA here is from genome assembly GCF_000715075.1 of Nicotiana tabacum. NCBI lineage: Eukaryota > Viridiplantae > Streptophyta > Magnoliopsida > Solanales > Solanaceae > Nicotiana > Nicotiana tabacum. Next base: position 119,849,849 of record NC_134094.1, on the reverse strand, counting down.
TGTAGATTTCTTGTATATTATTCGAAATAATTTTGTTAGGGAATGTACTACATGATTTAGTTGGTTTTATTGGTTATTATTTGCTCTATTTGTAGATGTTAGTTTTATTTTCTGTAAACAAATTGTATATATTATGTCTAGTTGTTAGTTCTAATTTCTTGATCTAAACATAATTTTATCAGTACATTTTGTAGCTTAAATGTAGTCCGTTATGTTATATGTGTACTAATTTTATAACTTACTTGTATGCAATGTATTAATATTTTTCTGACTGTAGCTAAAGTGTAGTAGAATTGTGATTATTTTATTTTTTGATCTTTAAACAAATTTTATTAACTTATTATTTTTTTTGGTGCAGAATCGAACATTGTTTGCACCACATGATGTTGATTATGGCATCGCTAGGTTCCAGACATTATCTGACCCTGTTGTTCCTGGACAAATCAAGGTGTTGTTGTCTTAAAATGGGTTAAAGTTGTTTAAGAAGACATGTTTTGGGCACTTTCTTTCCATGCCCAAAATATGTATCCAAAATCAGGCAATTCACCTTCTCATGAAGTATGAATTGAACGCATCCGGGTCTCTTTTTTTTACAGCAGAGATAAAGGGTGAGAGGATAAACTTTGGGTTGAGGGAGTTTGCCCTTATCATGGGCCTTAGATGTTTTACAGAAATAACAAACTTTGGTTACACAACTAAGTATGACAGTAAAACAACGAGGAACTATGTTTCGAACAAGGAAAAAGTTGAGAAGTCGTACTTGAAACAAATTGTAACCAGCCGTAGTTGGGTGAATGATGAGGATGCAGTCAATCTGTGTATTCTCTATCTGATAGAATTCTTCCTCTGTCCTTCAGAGAAAGATAATAGTCTGATTGACCATTTTAGGTTCTATTTGGTGGACTTGGGGCCGTATGCGAATTTCGCATGGGGTATCGAAGCTTATACACAATTGCCTCAGTCTGTTAGGCATAATCTGAATCTTTCTGTGCATGTTTATCTAATTCGAGGTTTTTTACTCGCTATGCAAATCTGGTTGTATGAGTGTTGCTCTACAGTCAACACTGATATAGATACAAGGGTTGGTAATTCGATCCTCCGCATACTTAACTGGATATCTAATAAGGGTAAGATATGGATTTCTGCATTGGAAGAGAGGATGATCAAACCATCATGGATCAAGGTACATGTTTTTTACTTCTGGATAGACAATATAATACAAATTATCTACACATTTTATACATATAATGACTAGGTCCCTCGCATTTTTTTCACCCAGTTCACCAACATGCTTGAAGCCTAAGAAGAGCTTTCTAGAATGACTTTGCTAGACAAAGTTGAATACATCATTGAAGAAGCTGAAACAAAGGCTGAGCATCCGACAGATGCTCCATCTCCATCTGGACATAAGCAGGCAACGGGAATAGATGACAAGAAAGATATTGTGAAACAGCTAAAAAAAATTAAGAAAAGATGTTGATAAGGTAACATCTTAAGATAATCCTTGCTGGTTTCTTTAATTTATGTTATGCAAATTATTTATTTAACTCTTTCTATTTTAATACGTAGGTCGGTTCAGAACTTGGATTGTTCAAGAAAGATGTATACTTAATTCTTGATTTTTAGTCTTTTTTATATATATCTGTAGGCCTGTAATTGTCAGATACATTATAACCATTTTTTGTTCTTTAGGTTTTTCAAGAACTAGGTAGCATTCGATTGCTACTCAATGATTCCATCAAGTCTGTGTTACATGCAATAAAAAGTCAACATGATACTAACATTGAAGCTAAGGTTTCATTCGAAATATATTCATTTTGGACAATAATTTTTACCATGTTTATGTTTATATTAGCATTCATAAAGTATATAGCCAAACAAATTCTGCTTGTAGTTTACTGGCAGTTCTACGAAAAATGATGAGCATTACAAAGAAAAGAACAAACAACAGAATCATGGCAGTAGTGCTAAACCAGTATTTGGCAGCAACAGTAAAACGTGTATTTTAACAATTTTAACACAATTTGATGATAAATAATCTACATTATATCTACATATAGCCTAAATTACCAACAAATAATCTATATTATATTTTCAATTGTTGTCTTAGATACAGAACACATGTCTGACATTCAAAATGAGGAGAACGTTCCTATATCATGCCCTGTGTATGTTGCCTTATCTTCTCAACGTTCCTGGAAAGCATGCCAAATCCCCTTTTCTCCCTTATTTCAGTTCTAGGGGAAGCACTTCTGTTGGACCTCCTCAAATTTTCAACATCAAGCATCCATTTACTGGGGTTATTGTCGACGATGTTGATCCTGACTTGTTGAAAGAATTCAATAAGTGGTTATATTTAGGTACCGACACAGTTTCAAAGAGGTTAGATTATATAATTTTTTCATATTATCGAGTGCATACAATTTATGGATTTCCAATTGAAACTACATAATAATTGTACTTGTTATGTCTTTAAATAGGAGAAAGGTATCTTATACTTTAAAAGATAACCAGCTCAAGCCGTGGTCTGGGTTTGATCTTGGAGCGGAGAAAGTTGATAAAAAGGATTGGTTTTATACTTTGGCACATCTCGGGCAAGTTTTCAATAACATGGTACACACATACCCTGACATAATTTAATGATTAGCTGTAGTATTCTGTTATTTTAGAAATCTTAAGATTTTTTGTTTGAAAATTATAGTTAAATTGTATGAAGCATTGAGAAATAATGAAATCTATTTTTTTTGCAGCACATTAATGTTATTTTATACTAGTTGAGGAAGAGAGGAAAGTATGGTCCTAAAAATAAAATACGGTTTACAACCACCGACTGTATGTTCAAGACTAGAATTGAACAAATTTATGAGAGGTACATTAATGCTCCTGCCGATAAGAAACTTGTTGTTGTCAAACCCCAGGACATCGTATCAGAATACATATTGGGGATACCAATTACTTGCAAATGTTGCATGGGGCAAAGTTAATTTTGTGATTATGCCCATAAACATTGTGGAAATATTTCATTGGTTGTTGGCTGTGTTTGACATTACCGATAGGGTTCTATATGTTTATGATTCTATGGTCTCTTCGCGAAATCACAAACTTGTTGAATTTATTGTCGACAAATTTGCTATTATGATCCCCCTCTACTTGTCATGCACTGGCTTCTATGGCAAGCGTCCAGACATCAACTATAAGAACACAAAGGCATACATTGAAAAGGTGCTACTAACCCTCTTGACATTCAGTGGTTGGTCGGTAAGATACACCAACAAAAAGAGGGATCACTGTATGTTCTATTTTACCTCCTATCTATTTAACCAATTGTATTTTACATTGAATGCTAAATCTTTTCCCCTATATTTTTTGCAGTGACTGTGGTTTATACGTGGCGGCATTTGCAGAATATGTTAGCATTGGAGAGCTATCGATTTCAAAGGAAGATCTTTCTGATATTGATCAATACCGTAGACGCTATGGAGCGCTCCTTTGGGATTATGCTAGGAAAAAAATAAGAGCTTGATGCAATTAGTTAAAGTGAGGTGATTGGCAGATTAACAAGAAGAAAAGGTACACCAGCTGTGAACGAGAGAACATAAGTCCGGAAAAAGAAGAATTAGTTGCCCTTTTCAGTAGAAATTTTGTAGTTAAAGTGTTTAGTTGTAACTGGATTGTAGTACAGTTGTAGACATATTGTTTATTAAGAACAAGTCAGTTGCAATTTATTTGTAGCAGATTTGTGCTACAATTATTTTACCTTTTGTTTTGTTATTTTATCTAGAATTCTACTACTTAGAATAGAAAACATATATTTTTTTTGTTGAAAGTTGTTAGTACTTGATATCGATATTGGTACTATATAAGTTCTTTACAACATAACTATAATTATGTCTACAACTGCTATACAAAAATACATAATATATTCAATTTAAGCAATGTTGTTGGGAAAGGCTAAAAAGTAATAAATAAACACAGTATTTGAACAAAACAACTACAAACCAATTGCATTAAGAGTTAAAATCTGTTTATCAAACATTCATTATATGAGACAATCTTTATTCAAATTAGCAACACAATTACACCACAACTATTATTTTTCAGAACATAACAAATACAATTTCATATGTCTTAAATGACAGATTATCATCAACAATACTCAGTAAAAAATTCTTTAAACTGTATCAATTTTTATTTCCTTTTGGGAGCATTACTACAAGATCTTTGGTCATGCCCTTCTAGTCCGTAGTTGCCATATGAAACCTTGTACTTCTTTGCATTTACTTCATCATATAGTTTGTATCTTTATTTTTGAGGTCTCCCTGGCTCCCTTTCCCCAGTAGGTGGCATTACAACTTCTTTAGCTATATGTTGTGGCACATTCCATTTGCTTTCATCAGGCAACAGATCTACTGGTATTTCATAAGTCTGCAGAAGGATCTCCCTCGTGTAATAAAGAGAACAATAGTTTTCACTAGACTCGTTCTTGTGCCTCAAAGCCGCCAAAGCATGTGGACAAGGAAGTTCATCAAGCTGAAATTATCCACAACTACATCTCTTTTTTTGAAGGCAAACAATGAAGCGCTTCACACCATCTATCACAGTATGGATGTAATCTGTTGAAGCCCTCACCTACAATTTCATTACAAACACACAACAAGTTGTCAGCAACATATACAAAATAAAATAACTACAATTATACAATGACATTTCTACAATTATCAGTATATATTTAGTTTGATGGAATCAATTATGTGATGTTATTGGCTATAACTTACTCTCTTCTTATGCGATAATGTCATGTTGTCCTCCAACTCTTTGTTGTATTTTTTCCTAAGGTATGTGAACGTACCATTTGCATTCCATAATGTTTCATTAGTCCAACATGTACTCTAATGGTTCTACTACGGGCAACTCTCTTGCATCTTTAGTTACCGTATTTAAGGACTCTGTAATATTTGATGTCATCGTCCACGTTCTGTTTATCGTAACATATACCCGAGACCATATGTGATAGCCAATATCGTATAGGTATGTTTTAACACATATATGTCGATCTCTTCAATCTTTGACATTCTTTCATTAAATTCATCAAGCGTGTATAATCGTGGCATGGCAAAGTACAATTCGCTTAACTTTAGATGACCCTTCTTTATCTTTGACCTTACATTTGTCCAAATATGCCACATGCAAGCATAGTATGGCATGCGGGGTATAAACAATAAATATTGCCTTCAAGATACTTTTCATTCTGGTCCGAAACAACACACATATTTGGTTTTTCACCATATGCATATTTGAATTGCTCAAAAAACCATCTCCACAATGCGTTATTTTCTGAATCAACAACGGCGTATGCTAGTGGTAATATTCTACCTATCACATAGGTAGCAAAATTAAATTCAATTTCTATAATAAAACTTGAAAATATAAAAAATACAGTCTCAAAAACAACTTTATAACAATATTTTTACAATTAATCTACATTACCTGTTACATCCATTGTGCTAACTGTTAGCATGATTTCCCTATATGCCGACTTCAAAAAGGTGCCGTCAACTACTACAACTGGCCTACAATGCTCCTAACCCTTGATGAACGTACGAAGTGCAACAAATGAATACAAGAAACAGTCATCTTCAGTCTTCTGCAATTTCACTACCGACCCCGGATACGTTTTCTCTAGAATATACAAATAACTCGGCAAGCGACTGTAGGAATCAACAGGATGACCTCTCAAAAATTTCAAAGCCTTTTCCTTTGCTTTCCAAGCTTGCATGTATGTTAAGTTCACACCATGATCCGACAACATGTCAGTTTGTATGTCTTTTGGTATGTATATTATCTTAGGATCCGCATATTTTGGCATCACCATGCTGCCAACTACCATGGCAGTAGGTTTGCATTGCATATATATGTTGTCCATCAAAGAACATGTGTGCAAGTTGTTGAATTTTCGAACATTGAACAATGCTGATTCATTTATGCTGGCGGACTTGAAGTGCCACATACAATTGTCCCCGACACATACGAGGTAGTAGCTATAGAATAAAAATAATTCAAAAATGTTATGCAAATTGTAGCTATAGAATACGAGGCTATTTATGCACGACAACATGTCTTAAACAATTTATATACAAAAAAATTACAACTTATACACAATATGAATTTGACAAATAAAATATTCCTACCTTCTTGCACTAGACCTTTTCACCCTAAATTAAAACTTATTCATGACAGAATAGTGCTTCATTGCATTGATAATTGCTTGCTTGTCTTGGTAAACTTGGCCTACTTCAATTATATTTGGCGTATGTTCTGTTATGATGATACTTTCATATTCCATAATTGTCGGAGATGTTTGCATATCAATCAACTTCATTATTCCTGATACTTCTCCAATTGTGTTACAATTGCTTGACAATTGTACCATGTTAGTATTATGATAATCAGATGAACCTGCACTCAATTAAAAGTATAGTAATTCAGACGTCTATATATTCATGTGTTCAATATTTGACAGAATACTTGTAGAGACATAACAGTTGAACTACATTTGTTATGTAGTATTATTGTAGATAATTTATAGTAAAATTGTAGGACACTTGAAATTGATAAACATCAGCACTGAAAAAATAAAGCAAACCTGCAATTGTGCTCGCATTCGACATACTGCATTCCAAATCGAAATCATGCACTGTTATACACAACGATTATACATTCCTAAGTTTTTGTTTTCCTTTTGTGTCTCCATATACACTGGAACTCCCATATCGTTCCGAATTTCTATTGGAGGACAACGTTCATTGACAGTGTATTTGATTTCGATGATTTTTGCTGAGGTATCGATCATTAGATGCTCTGCAATTGCGGAATTCAATTGACTATAATTTGAATCTTCATTGACTACAATTCCATCAACATCAAAATCTTTGTATCTCTCAACACTATCCCACTGACCATTGAGGTGAAGCATAATTGCTAATTTTGACATTATGTCACGAAATTCAATTCAATTGTAGCTAATTATTTGCAGTTGTTTTCTTCAAAACCTTTGTTTGTGGAAAATCATAGGAAACCAGAGAATAGAAGGATACTACAGATATGTTGCCTTGATTATGGTGCGATGATAACCAGAGAAAATCTGCATGATAGAAGGATTCTACAAATATGTTGCCTTGATTATGATGCGATGATTGCGTCAGTAAAATCTCTAATTGAAATATAAGCGATCCCAAAATTCCACGTCTAAATAAGGAAGAATATCGCAGAAAGGAGTTTAGTTTAAATAAATATATATTTTTTGTAGCTAAAACGTATGTAGGTCGGGTAAATACCTAAACTTGAACATTTTTGGTAATAAGGTTTCAAATAGTGTATAAGAACGAAAAAATACCAATGGGAAAAAGGGGCTATTTGTGCACAGGCTCACGCATATTGGCCCAAATCCAACACTATTTACATTAGTATTTCAGTTTTGGACTTTATACACAAACATTTCCTACTCCTGCTTCGGTTCCTCCAATGGCGAACTCCTTGTAATCTCTTTCTGCGGCGAAATTCAGCTGTAAGCCTGTAACTTTAAGCTCACTTCTTTCTTTCTTTTGTTCTATCTGTATTTCTCTTTTTGTAATGAGTCACAAAGATGAAGTAATTTTTTTTTTGGGTAACTCATAAAGAAAAAATATTATTGTTGGAAGAAAAAGGAGTTTCTAATCATTTTATCAAATCATCCGATAAAGAATTGGGTTTTTCTAATTATTTAAAGTGCCTCATGTATCCAGTTTTTGTTATCCAAACAAGTTAGTATGTTTGAGAACTTGATATCTTTAGCAACTAGGAGTCTAGGAGCAATAAATTTCCAGTTTCAAGATTATTAGTATTTCTCCATAGGGATTTGTTTGGCACTTTTGGCCTTTTGAGATTAAAGCTAAGTGAACTTTGTCCATTATTTTGAAACATATATTTTGATACGAGGAGAATTGCAACTAATATTTGAGTCTGAATCTTTTGGGGAAAAAAATTAATCTTGTCCGAATTTAGCTCAGAGAATTAATCAATTTGACTCCTGATAAGCAAACGTTGCCAAACAAATTGGGACTGAGAGAGTAAATATTAGTGAGTGCAATGTAACAAATTGTATCATGTATAGAATATGAACAAACAGATGGTTGAAATTTATGGATGATAAGAACGGAGTAGTGCTAAATAGTTGGCGTCGGGTTTATGGAGAAGATAAACTAATGAATTTGAAACAAATAGTGCTGTAGAAATCACTACATTCATTAAAATGAGCATGAGATCTTAGAAGACAAAGCATTTAGTATTGGAATGAAATAAGTACAAAATAGAGTAGAATGGATCCACAGGATTTGTGTAACTAATTGAGGTATGATCGATTGATTGATTTATTAAGTGGATACAAGTCACTTGTAAAGTAAGCAATGGAATCATAAGTGATTATTTTTGTTTCTGACAGTTTCAAGAGATTATATTGGTATATCCATGTTCATGTTTTTGCTGGATGTGAACTTATCTGCTATTGGCACTAGCTTATTGATTGTGTGCATTTAGCTGCTGTATTGCTCGTTGTTTCTGTCTTGGCCGTTGATCTCTGACGCTTTTACCATCGCCATATACTCTTCTGCTGCTGATTCACGTTCTCTTATATCTTGTTGTCATTCATCATTTTTATGCTGTCATCATATGTAGTTAATCCTCTACTATTTTTTTTAAAACACTGCTCTTTGTAGGTGTAGAGTAAAAGAAAGTTCATAATTAATGTCTTTGATTGCGCGGTATGAAGTTTCATTATTTTGTCTACAGGTCATTTGGATTAGCAGGATAAAACCATCTTTTGTTGCCTTGAATAACTAAGTAACACCTGGTGCTATTTTGAAACGAGTACATAAACATTATGAGAACAACATTATTGAGAAAGAAGGGTATTAACATTTATTGGAAAAATTACAGCAGTCTCTGCTCTCCTAAGGTGAAAGCAAATGAGACACTTTCGTCAACAACATTACCCTTGTTTAGCAGCTCGAACAAATACCCTGATGAATCCACTCAGTCTAACTACCCTCCTCCTCCTGATCCTATACCGAATAGGCCCTTAAGAGCTGATTCCAGAAGGCCCTTCAATCCACCCCAAAGACAACGCCCCAGCAGCAGCAACCCCACCCATTCTACAACTTTTAGAAGACCTGGTGAGAATAATGAAAATCAAATCGAGTGCCAGGATAGCCAAGATTTTCTGAAAAGGTTTCAGCTTGGATTTGATCGTAAAGATGAAAATCCAAACACCAATCCTGCACGGAGTGACACTCCTGCTTCCGAGTCACCTCCAGCTCCACCCGAAGATTCAGATGAGATATTCAAGAAAATGAAAGAAACTGGCCTAATACCCAATGCTGTAGCTATGCTTGATGGGCTTTGCAAGGACGGCTTGGTCCAGGAGGCCATGAAGCTCTGTGGTCTGATGCGTGAAAAGGGTACCATACCTGAAGTTGTTATCTACACTGCTGTGGTACAAGGCTTTTGTAAAGCCCACAAATATGATGATGCTGTGAGGATCTTCCGGAAAATGCAAGGCAATGGCATTATTCCTAATGCTTTTAGTTACAGTAGCTTAATCCGGGGGCTCTGTCAGGGAAAGAGATTAGAGGACGCCCTCGAGTTTTGCTTGGAGATGCTGGAGGCTGGACATTCCCCCAACATGACGACCTTTGTGGATTTGGTCGATGGGTATTGCAAAGAGAAGAGTCTGGAAGATGCCCAAAGCATGATTAAAGCGGTGAGGCAGAAGGGTTTTATCCTTGATGAGAAAGCTGTTAGGGAATATTTGGACAAGAAAGGGCCATTCTTGCCGCTGGTTTGGGAGGCAGTACTGGGGAAGAAAGCTTCACAGAGGCAATCTCTCTTTTAAGGTACTTTTTTTCAAATGGAAATTCTAGCGTTCAATCAACATTTGTATGAGTATTATCATGTTATTCAAAAATTTAGTTTCGTAGATCCTATTTAAACTGTTGCCGAATATAAAAGCTTTGTACAAATTAGGTCATTGCAAGAACTTGTTTAGTTAACAGTATTGCTTCAAGTTTGAGCCATTTCTCATGGTTTGCGTTAGTGGCTTTTGATGCAACAAGAAAAATCTAATTCTCTTGGGAAGTGCAGAACCGATCAAGTCTATTGCAGACCTGGCTTTTGATGCAACAAGAAAAATCTAATTCTCTTGGGAAGTGCAGAACCGATCAAGTCTATTGCAGACCTCCTGATCAACATGGCAACAATTTTACCAGTTACACCAAGGCCCCGTTACATAAAGGGAAACAAAATTTACATCAACATGTAGCTAACCTCCAGAAAACCATGACAAATATATGTTAGTTACATTCCTAAACCACTGGAGTTAACAATGGTTTGTTCTGAAAGTGAGCTTCTAAGTTTTCAATAACAATGTCAGCCATTTCCTTGCGCGTTTCCTCTGTGCCACTGGCTACATGAGGCAACAGGATTACATTCTCAAGCCCAAATAACTGCTCAGGTACTTCAGGTTCATTCTCAAACACGTCAAGGCCAGCGCCTCCTAATCGACCATCAAGAAGAGCAGATACTAGTTCTTTTTCGTCAACATGAGGACCCCTTCCGATATTGATAAGAATCCCTTTTGCACCTAATGCATCAATAACTTCACGGTTGACAATGTAACGAGTTTCAGGAGTTAGTGCACACGCCACGACCAGGATCTCACAGTTAGTAGCCAACTCGACTACAGTTGGATAATACTTGTAAGTTGTATCTGTTTTTTCTGATCTCGCGTAGTAACTGATTAGACAACCAAAAGCTTCTGCTCTCTTGGCAATTGCTAAGCCAATCCTCCCTAATCCTATGATACCAACGGTTTTGCCACTAAACTGCAAAAGAGAGAACGACGAATCAGGTAAATGCTAGTGTATATCACTCTGCTCAGATGGTTATGCAAATTGGTCACAGAATATTTACTCCTGCAAGTTCTATTGCCCCTGGAGAACAGAGAAAAATTCCATATGTCCCACAAATTACCTTTTGAAGCGCCATGAGTTTACATTAAGACAAAGATGATGTACAATAGTTTTTACAACATTAACAAAAAAACCAAAAAAAAAAATCAAAGTGTAATCCCACATGTGAGGTTTGGGGAGGGTAATGTGTATGCGAATCTTACCCCTACCTTGTGAAGGTAGAGAGGTTGTTTCCGATAGACCCTCGGCTCAAACAACAGTGAAAATAAAATAACAAACAGTAGCAACAACAATGCAATAAGAGCAAATGACACAACATGTAATAATAAGGAACCAGGAAAAAACAAATACAAAAATATAGTATTAGTACTACCGGTAAGACTAAGAGACACTAACAGTCACCTATTAGCCTTCCACCCTAATACTCGACCTCCATTCTTTCCTATCGAGGGTCATATACTCGGTAAGTTTTTCCAACATCCAGAAACAGAAACTCCAACATGACAACTTATAACTAAAAACAAAGCCCACGTCGCACATAACAGGTTGATTTTGACATTTCATTCAGAAGAGAAACTGAATAAGCTGAGAAATTGCTGCTTAATTGTCACTATGCTAAAAACGCCAACAGTTGAGTCATATTACACTTAATGATAACTGATATGGGCAAATCTACAAAAGGGAAATTATGTTATATTGTGTTCTAAAACAAACATGAATACTTCAAGATTCAAGAGGAACATGTACTACATTGAACAACTTAGCCATATACATATCGCCAATGAGATAATGAAGTTTATAGACATATCACCAAAGGATCAAAGGCTGGAAATATTGAAATAAAGGATATCTTAAACTCTCAAATCAAATATCGTCATATAAAATGAAATCATTGGAATACAAACCTTAGAAGTCAACTTGAAGTCACCAGCCTTCCACAATCCCTTCTTAACGTAGCGATCACACTCGCAAATCCTCCTAAGCACAGCCAACATTAATCCAATAGCAAGGTCAGCAACATCATCAGTTAACACATCAGGTGTATTTGTCACTCTAATACCCTTCTCTTTACACTTGTTCAAATCAATCTTATCTAAACCAACACTGAAACTGGACACAATTTCTAGCTTAGGCAACGCTTCGATAAGTTCAGCATCAGCACCAGCAGCAGCATTGCCCACGACAGCGCGTATTAAATGCGCGTACTCGTTCAAGAATTCTTTCTTGTCGGAGAAGTTCCAGTAATGTAAGAGGTTGTATCGCTTGTCAAGTTCTTGTTCTAAGTATGATGACATTGAACATGCCATTAGTACTCCTATGGTTTCCATTTTCTTGTTCTTGTTTTTCTTCGCGGAAGACTTTGACAGATTTCTTACAACTTATCTTTTGATAGTAGAATTTGGTGGCTCTCAGGCCTCACTGGTTCTTATGAGGGATTGGCTGTATCACGTGTACAATCATGTGAATTATATATTGCCTTTCTGTTTTCTTCCCATTCTCCCGGGCAGCCCAGTGTACTAAGCTCCCGCTATGTGCGGGTATAAGGAAGGACCGGACCAAATGATCTATTGTACACAATCATTTGAATTATATATTGCCTTTCTGTTTTCTTCCCATTCTCCCGTCTAGGCAGCCTGGTGTACTAAGCTCCCGCTATGTGCGGGGTATAAGGAAGGGTCGGACCAAAGGGTCTATTGTACACAACCTTACCCTGCATTTCTGCAAGAGGCTATTTTCATAGCTCAAATCCGTGACCTCCTGGTCACATGACACGTTCTCCTGTCTATAACTCTATATTCACCACAAATAATTGGTTAATTTCAAGAATGATCACTTAACTTTCATTTTATTGCATTAAAGTTATTAAACTGTTTTTTGTAACAAAAAAGTCATTAATTTTGCCTAATATTTTAGAAAGTAACTAAACTTTTTTTGTACTAAAAAGTCTCAATTTGTCTAAGTATCACGTAAAGTCATTAATTATAAGCTCGCACAAGAAGGTTTTACATTTACTAGTATACTAAGATAAAATTGAATGATTTTTTTATTACAAAAAATTGTTTAATATTTTTTTGAATACTTAAGTGAGGTTAGACTGATTTTTTCATGCAAAAAATAGTTTTAAACTTGAGTGTATTAAAGTGGAAGTTGAATAACTAAAAAAAGAAGACAGTGGAAGCTCCAAAGTTCCTTGTTCTAATAGCCGCGCGCACACTTCTTATGGATATGGGCAGATTCATTTGCCGATAACTATATATCATTTGCGACAAATATTGTTTCCTTCTTGTCATCTAACTTATGGTACAGGATAAATTTCCTTGTGGTGGGGATGATGTAATTGCAATATATATATATTAAGGGACTAATAAAATTTAAATGATGAATAAAATGCAATATATGTTAAGGAGGGACAAAAACGATCGTCAAGAGTACATCTTTTGCATGTCGGCATGCTACAAATTTCAATTTTTAATTACTTATTGTTATTATTATTATTTTTTATTGGAGTACAAGGAATAGAACACCGTATATAGCAATGAGCAAGCAAACCAAGAAAGAGGACAATTTTGGAACTTCTTTTTCTCTTTCTTATTTTATTTGTAATAGATAATAAAAAAAATAGTTATAAAGAAAGTCAAATAACTTATTTTACTAAAACTAAATATTTATGAAAATAGAGAAGTTACTCAATACGTTCTTATTACTGATTTATTAAAACTCAACCTGAGCAAATGTCCAATTATTTTCATGTGAGGATCGTCAAAATGGTATATATATATATATATATATATATATATATATATATATATATATATATATATATATATGCCAGTTCTATAAGGAAAGGGTATACTTGTCTTTACATATATATAGCAAGGGCTTATTAGTCATTACAAGGAGGAAGGTTAGTTACGGTTAGTTACACAGTTAAGTGGTTTGTTAGTTGAGTTGTTAGCTAGTTGATCTGTTATAATGGAGATCTTAAAAGAGGAAATCTTATTGTATAAACTTCAGTAATACTCTCTCTTTTCTCTCTTCACAATGGCTTACTTTTGCAGCAGCCATTGCTTCTTTCTGTTGCTAATAGTCTTGTATTTTTTTTGTAATTCCTAATTCTGCTAAGGCGCATGAATTTCCGCATTTTTATTCTTCCATATACTCCCTTCGTTCCAATTTATTTGAACCTGTTTGACTGGGCACGGAGTTTAAAAAAAAATAAAAACTTTTGCCGTTTGTGGTCCTAAACAAATCAAAATGGGGCCCAGATTATTTGTGTGGTTATAAAAGCATCTCATTAAAGGTAGAATTGTAAGTTTAAGCAAAATTATTTCCAAATTTAGAAAGGGGTCATTCTTTTTGAAACAGACCAAAAAGGAAATAGGTTCACATAAACTGGAACGGAGGGAGTATATAGTTTCATCGACTTTGCTTCAACTTCATCTGATCATCTGGCTGATGTCCTTGGTTTGCCTTCTCCTCAACCATACACGGAAAATGGCGCAGATTTTGTGTCACGACCCAAAATCCCACCACATGCGTCGTGATAACACTTAATCTCTAAGACTAGGTAAGCCGATTACAATTACATTTCGAGCCCTTTTTTTTTAAACATATTGATGTTGGGCATATTTCGATATGTGTTGATGTTACTTTACCCATGTTTTAACCGCTTTTTGATGCTATTTGATCTTTAAAATGCCCAACATAATTTAATTATTGGTTTTATGACTAATTGAGTTGTGTGTGATAATTTAGGGTGTTTGGAGTGCAAAAATATGAAGAAAAGGTGCTCTAGGTAGAGGAAGAGGGGTTGGATGCGTCGCATCCAATCTAGAAAAAAATCAGATTTCGTGCACCCTTAGCAGTGAAGTCGGCCCATAGCATCCGCACCTGGGCAAAGCTGAGATGGAGGAACAAAGGGTGGATGCTAGCATGCGAAGCTGAGAAGTGGAGGACGAGGTGGATGCGACGCATTCACCCTAGCATCAATCCCTGAAGCTGATTTGGATTAGAAATAGGAGAACTTTGGCGCATGACTTTTGTACGCAATATATAAGCCAAAAACACCTCTTTTAGGTCATATAACATATTGGAAAGGGGGAAAAAGCCACGACAAAGCTGGGGAACCACGGAATTCATCTTGAGTTCTTATTTTTCTTTCTTTTATTGATTTTTATGCACTCTTGTGAATCTTTTGATGATTGCATGAACATGAGTGGCTAAGAACCCTATTATTCTAGGGTCATGGGCGATACATGAATGTTGATGTTTGAAGTTTAATTTGACAAAGTTGATTTTATCATATTGAGTTATTTATTTAATTCTGTTTTTAATTAATTTACTGAGTAGCTAACAGTGAATTACTATCTACGAATCTAGAGTTGAACTCGAAAGTGGGAATTCTAGATTGCATATAGAATTAAATAGAGCAAGTTCTTGAACCCGGACATCGGGGAACGAATTCGCAATTAGGATAGAAATATACCTAATTGTCTTGCTCGGTTGAAATACAGAAAGTGTAAATACATTCTTGTTAATCTTAATTCCATAGACATATAAGCATTAAGTTAGCTTGAATAGGCGAGTAAGAACTCGACAGATTCTTATGAGTAATATCAATCCTGCCAATCAACAATCCAGATAAATCAATTAGTTATTTTAAGCTAAGAATGCAACATGATTGTTAGATAACCCGTGACCCTGGAATATTATCTCCTATTGATTGTTATTCGAAATCATTTAAGTGTTGTGGTTGATCTCTAGTATTTCATTACTTGATAGTTTTTAGGTGGTAAATTAAAAAATTATCTATTTTGTGAGAAATCGCTTGAATCGATAAGTTATTTGAGTTTGAGTTAGTCAAAAGTTAATCATAAGTTTTCGTGGGAACGATACTCTACTCACTACTATATTACTTGACGACCACGTATACTTGCGTGAGTGTGTTTGGTCGCAACACATATAATTTAATACAAGTGTCGAAACCAAAAGCGGAAACAAATATAACAACCTCCCAAGACTGGTAATATTGAGTCACTAACTCTGTTATAAACCTATTGGACAAGTTTGCCCTTGTGGAGCACGTGAGATTGGGAGATTAATAAATATCACAAAATGGGGCAGAGAAAGGCATGCGAATTATGTTAAAACTTCCCGCTCCCTCTTTTCTTCTCATCTCTTCTTCAGTGTCTTTATCTTCTCATCCCCATTCTTACCTCTATCCTTAGTTACTTATTATTTTAGTATTTCCATAGTAATTGGTGTTGCAATTATTATTCCAACACTGTAATTGTGTTCTGGTTCTTACTAGTATAGTGTGGAGTTTGTTTATTTGTTACATTGGTGCTTTCATCATTCGGACTCCATGAATCTTTACTCTTCTACTATTATCCATTATCATCTCAATGTCATCCAGGGTTTGCTACGGGTGATGATGGACAATAATGCTCGTATGCTCAGACACCTCGACAACATAGAGAACACGCTCTCTGCCTTCTCCAAGACGATCCCTGATGCTCCAGAGCACTCAGACGTGGTTGTGTCTTTGGACAATAAGTGCGAATCAGCGGAGGTCTCAACAACTCTTGTTGTCGCAGAATCAGAGGCTGATTTTGATTTGGATAAAGGACTCTCCAGCCCTGTGGAGAATTTCGTGAACAACACTTCAAGAAGTGATGCCTGCAAGGTGCTCGTTGAAATAACTGGTAAGGAAAGTGGCATGGAAGCTGAAGATTTCGTGACGAACAACTTAGTGATTCCTGAAACCCAGGTGTTTGATGATATGTTTCAACAAGTTTTCGCAGTTAAGTCTGCTTACAGTCACCTTGTCATGTTTGATGATCAACTAGCACATCCATGTATGATTACTGCTTCCTATCACGACCAACCTATAGGCAGAGATATGTTTGATTACGTAAATGAACTTCATCGTGCTAAACTTAAATTATCTCTGGAACGATTTCCACCTGATCCATTTGGATCAGACTTTCCCTTTGATCCTGGTTCAAGGTTTCTTACTACATACCTCGGAGGTACAGGAAATTGTGCATTCTGTAATGCGTTGTACAGACTGTATGGTAAACTTATATTAAATGTTTAATAAAAATTAAGGGGAGTTAATACATAATATATATACATAAATCTAATTAAAATACATAAGTCAACATGGTATAATTAAATATTTTATTTTTACAAACTCTAACCGAATACATGCGATGATCTCAAGGATCGAATATACAATACTGTTCGAATAAGAGTTGACAGTACAATAAAATGGAAAAACTCCAAGGGACTGCAACGACCAATCAACTCTACCTTGAATCCTCGCGGTCAACACACTAACTCTTCCCAAGTCCGATATCTCCAATACCTGGCTCTGCACAAAAATGTGCAGAAGTGTAGTATGAGTACACCACAGTCGGTACCCAGTAAGTATCAAGACTAACCTAGGTGGAGTAGTGACGAGGTACAGTCAAGACACTCACTAGTCAAATAACCTATGCAATATAGCAGTATACTATAGTACTGAAAAACAACTGGCAGTGATAGCAACAAAAATCAACCAGTGATATAAACAACAAGGCAACAAGAACACCATAATTATTACTTAAACGAGTAAGGAACACAAGTACAACCAATTGAACACGTCCTTCAAATATAAATCTTTCACATATAATACCTTCCGAATATATTTCTTTCAAATAAATATCTTTCGAATATAAAATTATTTCAAATAAATATCTTTTGAATATACTTCTTTCAAATAAATGTCTTTCGAATATAATTCTTTCACATAAATATCTTTCGAATATACTTCTTTCAAATAAATATCTTTCGAATATACTTCTTTCAAATAAATGTCTTTCGAATATAAATTCTTTCAAATAAAAGTCACTCTATGATACCTCATTTCATAATCATAAAATACGGGTCTCAGCTCACTTTTATATTTTCGTAACACGGGTCCCAACCCACTTTCATGTTTTCACGGCACCTCGTGCCCTTTGTATCAAAACCCTACGGACAACTCACGTGCTAATAATAAAAACTATCATATTTTTCCCAGCACCTCGTGCCCACATTTCATATATGTTGCGGCATATAACCCGATCCCATATAACATTAATCATACCTGTTGCGGCGTGCATCCTGATCCCATATAACATAATCTGCCTGGCAATAGCCACACGCTCACGATTTCAACATAGATCAGACTATTATCAAGTTTACCGAAACAACAAGACAGGTTGCACAAGATATAAGAATAAACACAAGAAAAATCACAACATCACATGAAAATTACCAACGCAATAATCTCACATCATCACATAAAAATTACCAACACAATAATCTCACATCATCACATATCACCACCTTTATCACTCATATAGCCACCCTTATCGCTCCGTATAATAGCCACCCTTATCGCTCCGTATACTAGCCACCATTATCGCTCTGTATAATAGCCACTCTTATCACTCCGCTCAGATAATATACCAACACACATAACTACAGTGAAATGCCACCTTTATACCCACATAATATTAATAGTGGAATGCCACCCTTATGTCCTTATAATAATAACTCAAATCACACAACAATTCACACGGAACATTATAACGACAACACAACACAATCAATTAATATATCAAATTGCCCAATGGTCACAACAAAATCAATAAATTTTACAATAAATAGCCTAAGGCTCCACACAACGTATATAACACCTCAAAAACAACAACAGAGATGAAAAAATAACTTAACATTGGACAACGCCTTCTTAAATCTAAAATTTGATAAATATATAATGCCTCAATTTAAACTTATTTAATAATTATTTGCTGATTGAAAATCCATAATAAAATTAATTCCAATAAATATCAAATCAATAAACACACAAAATTCACATAAAAAGTCCAAGTGGCAATCACCCCAAATTATCATATAAAATACA
Source organism: Nicotiana tabacum (assembly GCF_000715075.1). Taxonomy (NCBI): domain Eukaryota; kingdom Viridiplantae; phylum Streptophyta; class Magnoliopsida; order Solanales; family Solanaceae; genus Nicotiana; species Nicotiana tabacum. Next base: position 119,830,895 of record NC_134094.1, on the reverse strand, counting down.
AACTCAACAAACAATGAATGAGGCATGACAAATCAAGGATTTACTAAGTTTCAATAATTTTTTAATTTAATACATAAGGGTGTCTATGAATTTTAACCGATATAATTTACATATATAAACCAAGTACGTACTCGTCACCTTGCATACACGGCTTTCAATCACACAATTTTCACATAAGACTCAATGCCTAAGGGGTAATTCCCCCACTCAAGGTTAGACAAGATACTTACCTTTTTTTTTTAAAAACAATTTAGGCCGATATTCCAAAATAGCCTTCGTGCGTGAAATGACCTCCGGACGGCTCAAATCTAGCCAAATAAATTATATAACTTCATTAAAATTCATCAGAAATAATTCTGGACAATAAAACGTCAATTTAAAATTTTATTCTAAAGAGTCAACGCGGGGCCCACCTCTCGAAACCCGACAGAATTTTTACGAAATACGAATACCTATTCCGATACGAGTTCAACCATACCAATTTCATCAAATTCTGATAACGAATCGACCTCCAAATCCTCAATTTAAGGTATAGAAAATTTCTACCATTTTCAATCCAATTCACTAATTTCATGATAAAAACAATAATATATTCATGTATTTTAACCAAAATCGAGTTAGGAATTCTTACCCTAATATTTTACTTGAAAAACTCTCGAAACAATCACCTCACCCGAGATTTCTTCATCCAAAAATGGAAGAATGAGACGAAGTCTCATTTTTTTGACTTTATTCTGCTGCCCAGGGGTTTGTTCTTCGCGTTCGCAACCCTTCCCTTGCGTTCATGACCCTCCCCTCGCATTCGCGACCCTCCCCTCACATTCGCGACCCTCCCCTCGCGTTCGCGATGAACAAATTCTTCAGCAGCCATTTCCAAACTCTTCCCAGATGCCTCTAGTATAATGGTCATAACGTTTTGTAAAAAACTCCCCTCGACAAATGGTATAACTTTTTGAAAACTACACATCAAGGGCTACAACTTTTATGTTTTGCTCATCTCCTAATTACTTATAGATTTCAAGATATAAGCTTCCACAGGCAGCTCTGTGCAGTAGAAATTTCTTCTTCGCGATTTTCAAACTCTTCCGAGACAACCTGTAGTATATCCACCATAACATTTTGTATCGAACTCCAAATGCCAAACGGTTTGCATTTCTGAAAACTAGACACAAAGGGCTACAACTTTTATTTTGGATCATCTCCAAATTCCTTATACATTGAAAGATATAAGCTTCCGAAGTCGGGTGACGGACATCAGGAATTCCTTCTTCGCGAATGCGAAGAACAAATTCCCAGAAGCCAAATCCTTCTTTGCGAATGCGAGAGGCACCTCGCGAACCCGAAGAACAACACTAGACATCAGAAAACCAACATCCAAAGTAGCCCAAAATGATTCGATAGCACCCGAAACACATTCGAGGCCCCCGGGACCCCAACCAAATATACCAACAAGTTCTAAAACATGATACAAACTTAGTCAAAACCTCAAATCACATCAAACAATACCGAAACTACGAATCGCGCCTCAAATCAAACTTATGAGTTTATGAAATTTCCAAAATTCTATATCTTGCGCCGAAACATATCAAATTAATCCGGAATGACTTCAAATTTTGCACACAAGTCATAAATGACATAATGGAGCTGTTCCAATTTCCGAAATCGAATTTCGACCCCGATATCAATAAAGTAAATTTCCGGTCAAACTTTCTAAAAATAATCTTCCATTTTTTAACTTTTTCCAAAATGCGTCAAATTGCTCTACGGACTTTCAAATCCAAATCCGGACATACGCCTAAGTATGAAATCACCATACAAAGCTATTGACATTATCAAAATCCTATTCCGGAGTCATTTGCTCAAAAGTCAAACTCCGGTCATGTCACGACCCAATTTCCCATCCGTGTGACATCGTGACGGCACCTAGTCTCTACAACTAGGTAAGCCTAACATTTCGCGGAATAATTAAATAAAAATATAAATTTAACCAACTATTTAAAAATACACAACAATCCTAAAATCCGGAACATCGTGAATCACAAACTACAAGAGGAAAAAATTTAGTGTCTATATACATCAGAGTCTATCAAAAGAAAATACAGAAGATAATGGACATGGGGAAGAGTAGAAGGGGACTCCGAGGTCTGCGGACGCGACAAATATACCTTGAAGTCTCCAAAGCTGTCCTGGCTCACTGATAATGCGGCTGATAAGGAGCACCTGGATCTGCACACGAAAAACATGTACAGAAGAGTAGCATGAGTACACCACAATTGGTACCCAGTAAGTGCCAAGCCTAACTTCGGTAGAGTAGTGACGAGGTCAGGTCCGGGCCCTACTTGAATATGATAGTAAAGCAAGGCAAGAATGAAATATCGTAGTAAAATAAAGACTGAAATTTAACAAGAAAGAATTCATAGAAGGTAACAACTCAATACACAGAAATACAACATGGGATCTCTTGAGATACCGTCTCGTAGTCCCAAACGTAAATGTGCAGGGTGATCTCCCGGAATACCGTTCCGTAGTCCCAAAGTAAATATGCAAGATAGGGGGATCTCCCGGAATACCGTTCCGTAGTCCCAAAGTAAATATGCAGTACAGGGGGATCTCCTGGAATAACGTTCCATAGTCCCAAAGTAAATATGCAGTACATGGGGATCTCCCGGAATAACGTTCCGTAGTCCCAAAGTAAATATTCAATGCAAATAATAGAAATACAACTATATCACGAAATCTTACTATTTAGACTAAGTATCAGTTAAGGAAGAAGTAGGAAATTCACTAAGCATGCTGCACAGAGTTCACATAAGCAATTAAGACACATAGACATGTTGTACTAGACTAAACATGATAGCTACACATTTTTGGAATAACTCAATTAAGAATGAAAATAGATTAATACTCATTAAAGTGGTATAACTCAAAATAAAAGGAAAACATGTTGCTGCTCAGTAAGAAAATCAGGTTTTTACCACAACTAGATAGTGTACGTAGTCGTCACCTCACGTACACGGTTCTCACATATCACAATAGTTCCAAATCTTAAGGTGAATTTCCCCTACACAAAGTTAGACAAGCCACTTACCTCGAACCAAGCTCAAATCAATCCGTCACAATGTGTTTTCCACGAATATCCGACTCCGAATGGCTCAAATCTAGCCCAAACCAATTACATAACATAAATATAGCTACAAGAACTAATCCAGCTAACGAAATCAAAGTTAAGGCAAGAAATTAGAAAAACGCCCAAAAATCCTCCCCGGACCCACGTCTCGGAACCCGACAAAAGTTACAAGATATGAATGCCCATCCAACCATACAAATTTCACCAAATTCCGACATCAATTCAACCTTCAAATCTTCAATTAAGGTCTTTGAAGATTTCTATCATTTTCAACCCAATCTTTACCCATTTGAACTCAACACTCTTTTCATAAACCTTATTGATACGTATAAATAATACTCTTAATCACCCATCATTACCCAAATTCGAAATTGAAGATTAGGGGTTAGAACCTTACCTCTTTGATGAAGAACTTGAGAGATTTCTTGTTGGATTTCAAAGCTTGAACAAGATTTTTGATGAACAAAGCACTTGAGCTTCTTTCTCTCTCTAAAACACTCTCATATCTCTCTAAAATCATCAAGTAATTGCCCAAAAATAATCCCTAAAGTATATTTATCAAAATGGGGTCGGGTTATGAAAATAGGTAAATGGACCCTCCGAACTCAGGTATGCGGTCGCACAATGGACCGCACAATAGGTATGCGGGTCGCACAATTGACCGCAAAATCGATGCCGAAAACCGGGCTACGCTGGACAGGTCTGCGACCTATTTTGCGGCCGCACAATGTGTTTTGCGATCACATAATGATTCTGCGCTCGCACATCTGATCGCAGAATCATAATTTTTTCCAGACTTTGGTAATTTGGTCATAACTTCTTATAAAAGTGTCTAAATGTCGAATGGTTTAAAGTGTTAGAAACTAGACTCAAAGATCTTTCATTTGATAGGTAATACACCATATAACACTTCGTATCATGAGAGTTATGCTCATTTGAAGTTAGGTCTTGTGCGAACTCACTTGAAACTTTAGTCTTATGAAATTTCCAACTTCTACATTCGATGTCGAAACCTATCGAATCAAGTGTGATTGACCTAAAATTTTACACACAAGTCATAAATGACATAACGGAGCTATAAAAATTTTCGGAACTGGATTCCGACTCCGATATCAAAAAGTCAACTCCCCGGTCAAACTTCCAAACTTAAATTCCTATTTTAGCCATTCCAAGCCTAAATAAGCTACGGACCTCCAAAATACAATACGAACACGCTCCTAAGTCCAAAATCACCTAACGGAGCTAACAAAACCGACATAATTCAATTCCGGAGTCGTCTTCACACAGTTCTGACTAAGGTCCAAATCCTAAGGCTTAAACCTCTATTTAGGGACTAAATGTCCCAAAACATTCCAAAAACCAAAATGAAATCTCCCGGTAAGTCACAATAGCAGAAATAGATATAGGAGAAGCAGAAAATAGGGGATCGGGGATATTACTATCAAAACGACCGGCCGGGTCGTTACTGGTCAACTCTTTACATTTAAGCTTCAAAAATAAGGATTGTTCTTCCAATTAAATTAACCTTCCAAAAACCAAACTCGACCATACACGCAAGTCATAATACATATTTCGAAGTTGCTCGGGACCTTAAGTAGCTGAACGGGGCATTAATTCTTAAAACGACAAGTCGGGTCGTTACATTTTCCCCCTTTTAAACATACGTTCGTCCTCGAACGTGCCAAGAATCGTTCTGAGGACATTAAATTACTGAGTGTATTCTTACACACACACTCGCAGGTGATTCTACATCACCGCAAATTTAATATGGATCCGACAACGCCATCTCAGTGGAAGATTATTTCTTTCATCCATATTTATAAACTTTAAAACCAAATTTCTTACACTCCAACATTTTAAAAAGGCCTAATTTATTTTTCACATCAACACACGATATTAGTCTCAACCATCTGTAGCAACTCTTGCCTACGCACACATCATACGTATGTCCATAACCACATCTCTGGTCATAATAGCTGTTCATAATTAATTCCAGCATCCTCAATCAACCTCGTATTAATCAAACTCTCATTTCAAATTTTCACAATACTGACAGCAAATCGCGAGGCATGACGACCTCATAATTATTTGCCTGAATTAACGAGTCACATTTAACGCCACATGAGCACTCATCTCTAGGCTAAAACTCAATAATTTTAGCACAAATATGGCTAAATATGCACAGAAACACATAAAAGAATTATCAAATAAGCCCAGTCATGGCTCCCTATCAGTACTATAGTACAAATTAAATTTCACAAAGGAAGAATTTAAAACACATGAATTTAATCACAAGGATCCCATCCTGATATAACTTCCACCGCGGCACGTAGTCCGAGTTAAACATATCAAATCACATTAAACCGCGAGAATCCCATCTTCAACTCTGAATCGCAAGTACTTTGAACATTGTGCCACTGAGATTTTTCATTTCTTTTCTTTCTTCTTTTTAATAAATTCCGTGAAATAATTTTACGACACATAATGAACCCCCATACCGGTAGGGCATATAATTCATAAAGTTGTAATCAATTATCCCGAAATTATATCAAAACCCATTATAGGGAGTAATCGAAAGTCATTTTTGGATTCATAGCCCACAATAGTGTACAAAACAAAAATAATAGACATGGGCTAACACCATTAAATCTCCCAACATGGATAAATATGGGAGTGGAGTACAAATTCACAAACTCACCATATGAGGAGCATGAAAGGAGCTTTCACCTCGACAAATGGTTTAACTTTTTGAAAACTAGACATTAAGGGCTACAACTTTTATGCTTTGCTCATCTCCTACTTCCTTATAGATTTCGAGATATAAGCTTCCAAAGGCAGCTCTGTGCAGCAGAAATTTCTTCTTCGCGATTTTCAAACTCTTCCCAGACAACCTGTAGTATATCCACCATAACATTTTGTATCGAACTCCAAATACCAAACGGTTTACATTTCTAAAAACTAGACACAAAGGTCTACAACTTTCATTTTGGATCATATCCAAATTCCTTATAGATTGCAAGATACAAGCTTCCGAAGTCGAGTGACACACATCAGGAATTCCTTCTTCACGAACGCGAAGAACAAATTCCCAGAAGCCAAATCCTTCTTTGCAAACGCGAGAGGCACCTCGCGATCGTGAAGAACAACACAAGACATCAGAAAACCAGCATCCAAAGTAGCCCAAAATGATCTGATAACACCCGAAACACATTCGAGGCCCCCAAGACCCTAACCAAATATATCAACAGGGCCTAAAACACGATACGAACTTAGTCGAGGCCTCAAATCACATCAAACAACACAGAAACTACGAATCACACCTCAAATCAAACTTATGAGTTTATGAAATTTCCAAATTCTTTAACTTGTGCCGAAACATATCAAATCAATTCGGAATGACTTTAAATTTTGCACACAAGTCAAAAATGATATAATGGAACTGTTCCAATTTATGAAATCAAATTTCGACCCCGATATTGATAAAGTCAACCCCCGATCAAACTTTCTAAAAAATAATTTTCATTTTCTAACTTTTGCCAAAAATGCATCAAATTGCCCTACGAACTTCCAAATCTAAATCCGAACATACGCCTAAGTCTGAAATCACCATACAAAGCTATTGACATCATCAAAATCATACTCCAGATTCGTTTGCTCAAAAGTCAAACTCCGATCAACTCTTTTCATTTAAGCTTCAAAAATAAGGATTGTTCTTCTAATTAAATTCTGAACCTTCCAAAAACCAAACTCGACCAAATACGCAAGTCATAATACATATTAAGAAATTGATCGGGACCTTAAGTTGCTGAATGGGGCATTAATTCTTAAAACTACAAGTCGGGTCATTACATTTTGAGTCTGATCTAAGTTTCATGATGATTGGAGCAACTGTTATGAGACCCTTTTCTTTCATAAAAAATGGTATACCACCGCCTTATCAGTCTCATCACTTAGAGATTACAAAATTCTTGAGACTCTTGCATTAAAAGGATGTCTATTATCTTTATGGATCAAGCCAGGTTTTAACGATTACAAGCACAATTATTTTTGCATGGCAAATCTACTTTTGAGGCGTACTTGGATGTGATTGCTACTCTCTTCAGAAAAAAAGATTTTCTATTCACAGAGTTCAATCTCGGATGCAACATCTAGTAGAAAGGCATTAATGTGGTTTCAACAAATTAACAAGATTGCGTTTCTTTGATGACTTCTGTTCTTAATTTTATATACAAGGCAGGGGAAGGCCAATGTTTCATACTTCCTCCGTTTCAATTTGTTTGAACCTTTTTCAAGTTTGAGGGTCAAATTGACTAATATTCGGTGTAAATTCTGTGACGACCCTGCCAGTCATCTTGTGTATTGTAGCCCCATTTTCCTATTTATTGCTCATTCTATGTTCATTTGTGCTTATGTGACTTGCCGGGACGGTTGGTTTGGTTCTGGGGATGTTTCAGAGTGAATTGGGACACCTAGTCCCAAGGTTAGAAGCTTAAGTTGAAAACGTTGATCGGAGTTTGACTTTTGTGTAGAAAACTCCGGAATAGAGTTCGGATGGTTCCGATAGCTTCGTATGGTGATTTTATACTTAGGAGTATGTCCGAATATCGATTTGGAGGTTTGTAGGTCATATATATATATAAGAGTATACATATGTTGTTGTTGCTAAAACTTAAGTATTAATATAGCAATACATCTTATAGAACTATACACTTTGTTTTTAAATGTGATATAGTAAGTTTTAATCGAATATAATTGAATTTCCAATTGATCCACTGATGAAGTATCCGAGCAAAGTACTAATATGGTGATCGAGAATAAAACATTCAAGACTATGTCGATTGTACACATCTTGGAGCATCTAGTCACTCATTATACCGGAGAGTGTAGTCACTTAAACTTCATGATTTGTTTTCTTATTTATTCACCGATCAAGCATTCGAGCAATGTAATGAACAATTGAGAATAAATCATCAACCCTTGTCATATATATGTAAGTGTAAATTATCATATATGAAATAAAATCATACACTTTATTACAATCTATTACACGTGTCGATACCCAATATTGCCCTCATATTTTATAGATATCCTATATATTTTCAAAATATCAATTTTCATCATTACCTAATTTACAAGAGTTATATAAGTTTTTTCTACAATTTTCTATAATTTTTTAAAACTTTAAAATTGTTTTTCTCGCATTTAATTTGTTTAAATATTTATTAATTATCTCTTTAAATTATTTTAGGGTGATTTAATCATCCAAATTTATCATTTTATACCCTCATGCATTTTAAATATTTCATCTCATTTTTATATAATTATATTTGCATTTTATCCATTCCATCTACACTAGTTACAATAACAGCCTATATTCTATACATAATTCTATTATTTATATTAAAATAATTTTTTTAATATATTTTCATAATTTTAAGCTATTATTTTCAAGCATTTTACTGCATAAATAATATTTTATTATTTATTAGTCATTTTATAATTTATTTTTAATGAATTTCGTGTATTTAAATTGTAGCCCAATTTTGAGCTAATTTCGGACCAAAATCAAGGCCCAAAATATTTAGCCCATACCAATTAAGCCTTAGAAGCCCAAACCAACCGACCCCTTAACAAACTCGGTCGCGACCCATCTCAATGACCCGCCTCACTTTTTCTTTTAATTTTGGCTGTTGATCTCAGAGATCAACGGCCTACAAACCATCTCCCCCTTTTTAATCCACCAAACCCCTAACCCTAAAGACCATTCCCCACCTAACAGCCGCCCTAAACCCTCTCGAATGTTCTCTCGTCTCTGAAAGAAACCCTAGCATCCGCCTCTGATTCTCTCCGATTCCAACCTAAACATGGAGTCAATCCATGAATTACTTACTTATTTTGAGGTACTACGATGGTGTATACGCGCTTGTGGTATTACTTAAGTTCTTGCCTTATTTTTGGCAAGAACTATCTTCCGATCTGGCATAGTCGACTCTAATTCTTTTGGAATTTAAACGATGTCTCGTCTATATACATCATACGAGGAAGGATCCTTGATTCTTGGTTCGATTCTCCTACGTATGGACCCAACTAGGGTTTGAGAATCTCCTTCTCCTTTGCCGATTTTGATTGCATGCGATATATTCTTTCCTTCTTTGTGTTTGATTGATAATTTTCCATGTTTGTCTGCTTAATTTGAACACTATATAAACCCTTCCCCCAAACCCCTAAAAAGGGGCCTCAATCACTTAAATTACCACTATTCTCTCATTCTCACTTGTCTTATACTACTATCTTTTGGCCGACTGAAATCCAAGGCCACCGGAATTCGATTGTCGGACCTTTCTCAGTTTGAGCACTGTCCGGGGTTCATTCGAAACCCTTGGGAACTCTGACGCACTGAGATTCCTGGGTTCTACTACTCGTATCGCTACTAATATTTGAGATATTGCTGAAATTGTTCTTCTTGTCTACTTGTTTGTTAATTAGTAACAGGTAAGTACCTTTGGCCCTTGCAATTTCATTCTCTTTTCGTATGAGTTCCTACTTTGTATTTCTATGTCCCTGAAGCTTTTGTAAATCAACATGCTATCATTCGTGTCCTTGTCTGCTCTGAAGTTATTCTTGAGGATCTATACTTCTCTAGTAGCTGAACTTGCTTAATTTTTAATCTTGATTCTTGCCCTTTTAGGCATGTTTACCCTAATGTATGTGTTTGAATGCTTATCATCAGCTACTCTTCCTGAGTTTATCCCCTACTTTGTTCTGCCTTGTGATAGATCAACTCATGTGTTCTAATGTATCTGATACTCTACTATGACTAATTCCTAACTATAGTGTAAGTCAATTGTGAGCTTAATGTGTGTTCCATGCTTAGTTCAATCCTGTTTTGTTTAATACTACTTATAGTCTATAAGGTGAGATGCAATATGTAGCCTTTATGTGACAATCTAGTTCTTAATATGTCTTTGCCTATTAGGAACTCTGGCTCTACTAAACCTGTTTAGTTTGCTATATTACGCTGATGTTTGTTGTCAATCCTGATTGCCTTTCTACCCTGTTCTGGATTATTATGCCAACCAAATTCATGCTCAGAAAGTAATTGAATTCATGCTTAACTTGTTACTCTTCTGGTCCTGCTGTTCATAAGGATATGTTATCATTGTATGTTTGCTGACTTGGTCAACCTTGCATTCCTTAGTACCAGTTAAGACCTTAGGAATAAACCTTATGGTTGACCTTCTTTCACCACACATGGCCAAATAGTATTAGACTTGATGCTTACTTCTCTTACTGTTGAAGCTTGATATGTCTCTTATATTGTGACTAATGTTCAGCATGCTAAAGTTTTTCCCCTGCTCCATTAAGTAATTGCTTGATCATGAACCTGTTCTGTTATGTTGTTCCTTTCATTAGGCTTTTCATGATAGACACCTTCATGTGAAGGTGGTGCTTTGCTTATTTCTTGTCTGATTCTGCTAGACTCTCATCTAAGGTTCTCTAGGTTGATTCTGAATCATGCTTCATTTTGAAACTCTTTGGAATGGTTTACTATCCTATGGTGGTCAATCATGTCACTCTTAAACTTTATTTCTGGAATTACAAGCATAAACTTGCCTTATATGTGCCTTGTGTGCCTTTCAATCTAGCCTGATCCTATTTATATATCTTGGCTAGAGATGTTAGCTATAGCTTTAATAACTAAGTGTTTAAGTTATTTAGTCAATTCCAATAAGCACTTTGTCACCTGTATGGCTACATTTGGATTCCATTTGGGTAAGTAAGTTATTCGTTTGGGCCTGGTATGTTGAACCTGCTGTGGTACTGAAATTCTAAAATGCTTTGTCCGTATCTGGAGTTTGGGCCTGCAGTCCATATAAAGTCCTAAGTCTGTTTGAAGGCCCAGATGTATTACTGGGTTATTCTATATTAGTATTTGGCCTGTAATTATTCAACGCTTTAAAGTTGAATGGGTAATATTACTTTTGTATTGCCTCACTTAGATGACATATCTATAGGGATAAAGTGTTATAAAATCAAGTCTAATTGCCAATTGTTAGAAATCATGCCTATAGGATGTTTATCGACGCTGCTAATCCTGTGTTTTCAAGTGACTTCACTGCCTTATTATGCAACTATTACAAATAATGCCTATAGGATACTGTCACCTGCCTAAGACACATATCTATAAAAATCAGCACTGGTAATTCAGGGTTACGGGTTTGTTTTCACTACCTTATTATGCAATCAAAATAGAAATCATGCCTATAAGACTTGCAACGCTTTAATCCACCTATACATTAGTCCAGAAACTGCAGCACTACCTGTATAATACTGGAAACATATAGAAATCATTCCTATAAAACCTAATGATTCTAATACGTCTTAATTCTGTCTACTGCATAATCAAATAAAATCTGATCGCGTGCTTTTGTGCTTATGTGTGGAGGTCAACTTGAGCCTTTCATTGCCATTATGTGCAGCCCTATCTGTTTTGAATGTCGCCTAGTTTTATCATTTTGAGCAACCTAAGTAAAGTCTAGACTACCTAATAGTAGGTCCAAAGCCTCCTGGACCATAGGCACGGGACGGGTAGTGCACGCATAGGGTACGGTTTAGAGTTGAATTAGAGTGACTTTAAGTAATAACTTTAACATAGTAATTGGGTAGCAGGAGATGATAGTCTGTGCTCGCTGAATAATATGAGCAACCCCTACCTCATGGGAGTTCCGAAGTATTATTTATGTTGTACGGGGTGATCCTTTAGGCTAAAAAAACTTAGGACCCCCTTTCTTTATATGCTTGTTATCCGCATTTAGTCATTTGTACTCCTCGTGATTTTTTAAAGACTTGTATCAATTAGCCTTATAGTTAATTCTTATGTTATAATAGAGTTTTCAACTTCTACATCTTTCTTAACTTATTTGATCACCTAGCTTAATTCTCTAATCCACATAGTTTAAACTTTGGTCGGGAATCTTGAGTTGTGGACCTCAAAGAATGCCTAACACCTTCTCTTTGAGGTAATTTGATCCCTTACCCGATCTTTGGTGGCGTTGACTAGTCAAAATAGAGTTATTTGCAAATAGGTGTCCTAACGCACCTTAAACTGTTAGGTGACGACTCCCTTTTTAATGCCCATTTAAAAGAGTTGTCACACGTAGAAAGCCGCTTTCGTGAGAAAACGGGGCGTGACAACACGTATACGGATCTGAAGTGTAATTTATACGAAAGCACACATATGATTAACATTATAAATATAATTGATAGAGTTTAATTGAAATAGTTGTTATATACAACATGCTATGATACACTTAGTGTCTTAGTAAATAGATAATAAAGTGTATCGTTGATGTGTGTGTGTGTGTGTGTGTGTCTCTCTCTCTCTCTCTCTCTCTCTCTCTCTCTATATATATATATATATATATATATATTATGTTACAATTTATATGGATTGTAATGATCCGATCGGTCGTTTCGAGCTCTAGAGTATCGTTCGACGGTTTGAGGCCTTGAGTAGCTTCACATCATGTTCTATGACTTGTACGTGTGGTCGGAATTGAATTTTGGGAAGTTCGGAGTTGATTTGTAAAGAAAATTCTAAATTGAGAAGCTTTAAGTTGGAAGAATTGACTAAAGTTTAACTTTTGAGTAAACGATCTCGAAATCAGGATTTGAAGGTTCCAATAGGTGCATATGATCATTTCAGACTTGGGTGTATGTTCGAGTTGAGTATCGGGTGGTCTGGGAGCATTTCGTCGCCTATTATGGGAGGTTGGCATTTTGGAAGTTCCATAATTTCATAAGTTTGGGTTGAAGTGGATTTTAATGTTATAGATATCCGTTTGGAGTTCCGAGCCTTGGAATAGGTTTGTATCGTGATTTGTGCCTTGCACGCAAAATTTGGCATCATTCTGGGATGTTTAAGAATATTACGGACGCGTTCGGTGAAGTTTGAATGTTTAAAAGTTTAAAGAAAGGTTTCGATCGTCGATTCAAAATTTTGATGTTATTTGACATGATTTGAGGTTTCGACTAAGTTCGTATCATAATTGGAGGTGCGCTGTTATATTTGGTTGAGGTTCCGGGGGCCTCGGGTGGATTCCGGGTGTTCAACGGATTGGATTTTGGATTTAAGGAAAATAACTTGATGTTCTGGATGCTGGTGATTTCGCACATGCGCAGGAAGGACCGCATGTGCGGTGCCGCAGGAGCGAGGCAGTGGCTCGCAGAAGTAACCTAGGCAGGGATGGACAGAGGTCGCATGTACAATGATGTTTTCCGCACCTGCGTGATCGCGAAAGCGGAAATGAAGCCGCAGAAGCGGAAGCGGACAACTGGGACATTTTCGCAGAAGCGGAGGGGCGGGTGCATATGCGAATTTGTGTCTGCAGATGCGGATGTGGGAGGCTTTAGGAGAACTGCAGAAGAAGATTGTTTGGCCGCACCTGCGGAACCGCAGAAGCGGTCAAGTTGCCATAGGTGCGATGATCGCTGGGCAGAGGGCTTGTTTAAGTGCATGGGTTTGGCTCATTTTCATTTCATTTCTTCCATGGGAGCCGTACTTGGAGCGATTTGGAGCTTCATTTTCATCGTCAATCATGAGGTAGGTAATTTTTACAAGTTGTGAGTTAAATATACGAATGTGGGCTTGTAAACACATGAAAAATTGTGGAAATTGTGAGATTTTAAGAGAAAGCCTAGAAATTGGTATTTTTGGATTTTTACCACAAAATTAGACATTGAATTAGGAATAAATTATATATTTGAGTTCGTAATATTATGGGTAATGATTATCCTTGAAACTTTTTGGAATCTGGGCATGTGGGCCCGAGGGTTGACTTTATCAACTTTTCGAGCGGAGTTGGGAATTGTTATAAATTGATTAATTATGGGTAATAGAGTATATATTTATGGATTTACACATTGTTTGACTAGTTTTGGAGAGACATGGATCGGTTTGAGGTGTTAGAGTGGCGTTGGAGCCGGGTATGGAATTTAGGAGCGAGGTAAGTCTACTGTCTAACTATGTGAGGGGGAAACTACCCCTAGGTGATGTATTTGATATGTGGTACTTGTTGCGTGGACTATGTACGCACGAGATGACGAGAGTTCGTACGTAGCTAGATTCATGTTATGTCCGAGTAGACTTAGGTTCCCGCCATGCTATAACTGTATTAATTGAGTTGTCCCTTGCCTATTAAATTCCTTTATTTTACATTACAATTTGAGACTAGACTTGCGTAGAGTGATAGACTTTCTATTGTAGATATTTGACGAGCTTCAAGATTAGCCACAGAACAATTGTGCTCCCCTTATAAATTTCTCCCGCGTTGTGCTTTTTCATCGAAAGTTTCATTAAAGTTCATAACTCACACATTTATTCGTGAATGGGGTCAAGGACCCGTTAAAGCTTATTATAATGGGATCGGACCATTCGCATCGGCAGTATAATAGATACATCTATGGTTTGTGTTATTCGACCCTCGGCAGTGCGCACATTATGATTGGATCGGGCCGTTCGCCTCGGTAGGATTATGTATCACACTCTCATGGGAGCGGGTCGTTCGCCTCGGCAATATAATAGATGTATCTATGGTTTGTGTCATTCGACCCTCGGCAATGCACACATTATGATGGGATCAGGCCGTATGCCTCGGCATTTCTATAAAATACTCTTATGGAATCGTGCGTAATATTTGACAAAAAGCTAGTGCATATGTGAGTTTTTACTGATTCGAACTGTGACGACCTATCTGGTAAGGTCCATTATATACATATGCTTCCGTTGATGAGGTAACTGCTAATTGAGAGTTTGAGTTTATTGTTGAGAGGAGGATTGTACCATGTATTTATACTTGCTTATTTCGTTCATTTACTCTACCTCACATCTGTTTACTTCTACTGTATTTGTCGTATTGGACCACTAGTAAGTGTCGATGTCGACCCCTCGTCACTACTTCTCTGGGGTTAGGCTAGATACTTACTGGGTACCCGTTGATTTACGTACTCATGCTACACTTGCTGCACTTATTGTGCAGGTATATATATGTTTTTGGTGGTCCTCTAGGTGCAGAGGCGCGACTTTTGCTGGGACTTTACGGTGAGCTGCATTTCCTTGTTACGATCCGCAGCATACAGAGTCTCCATCAGAGTTATTTATTTTCCCCATCTAACTGGTATTCCAGATAGTTGTTGTATTATTATTGTACTCCTTAGTAGATGCTCATGCACTTGTGACACCGGATTTTGGGGGTTCCTATTGGTTGTTCATTATTGTAGTTCGTGTAATTATTAACATTTCACCTTGAAATTTATATTTTTATACAGGAATTGGAAAATAAAATCATGGGTTTTGCACGAGTACCAACTTTTATTCTATTTGATTTACAGGAATTATGATTTCAAAAGTAATAAAATTGAGTAATTAAGTTGATCGATCACCGTTGGCTTGCGTAACGGCGGCATTAGGTACCATCACAACCTATAGTGGATTTTGGATCGTGACAGCTTGGTATCAGAGCGTTAGGTTCACTTAGGTCTCATGAGTCATGAGCAAGTCTAGTAGAGTCTTGCAGATCGGTATAACGACGTTTGTATTTATCTTCGAGAGGCTACGGGGTTGTTAGGAGCACTTCCCTTCTTGATTCCTCATCGTGCGATTTGATTCTTTTGAGGCGTATGCTTTTATTTCCTTCCTACTCAATCTTATGCGAGGTGAAGCTCTTGTTATCACTTGGACATCGAGGAGTTGTAGTGGTACTGCAGACTTGGTGCCAGATGTTTTTCCTTGCGTATTCGGGCAGGCTATTGTCGTCTTCTTGTGGAAGGATGTTCTGTTGTTTTAGCTTAGTATCTATATTTCCGATGGCTTTGAGACTATGCACAGATTGCTATGATGTACATGCGTTGTTATCACACGGTGTTGGTGTAATGGTTGGGTGCTTGTTATGTGTCGAGGCAGTAAATGACTTGAAATGAGGATTTCTCAGTGCATGATTTAGAGGTTCAGCATTTAATTCCAGCAGAGGAAAGGCAATCGCAATATGGAGGTTCAGACTTTGGTTGATGGAGTAACGAGACTTGATATTTTCGAGCGTGGTGGAATTTTCATTGTGATGCAGTGTCGTCGTCCTTGTTTGAATGCATTAAGGTTCGCCGGTATTATGGTCTTCTTTGATTTGCCTTCGGGGCAAGGTGTGGTGAAATAATATCTAAGAAACGGTTGTCAGAGATAGCGGTGTGTAGCAATTTCAGAATTGAATCGGTGTTTCGAATGCTGATGGCTCGAGAGAGAGATGATATTCGAGGAGGCTTAGAGTTGGTAGTAATTTATTAATCCAGGTGCCACAGAGATGGATTTTGATTTGATGCAACCTTTGGATAGCGAAGGATGAGGAAGGACATAGTGGGAGGTGTATCGCAGTGATTGAATTGTTAGCAGGTCAAGTACGTGCAACAGAGGTCGAGAAATTGCCTAAGGAGATGGGTTAACCAAAGTGGGAGTGACAGAGTAGCATATAGATCCTGTGATAGGATAGCCACGTGCTTTGAGAAAGTTTAGGGCGATTTGGAATCGAGATGAAAGGTAATTTGGTCTACGGATCTTATTTGGGATGGTGGCTACTGCACCAAGGGAGATTGAATATGGCAAAGAGGAGTTTGCTTGAAATGAAGAGGGGTGTGAAGACTTGATTATCGTTTTTGGATACAACGTGGGTTCGAGTTTTGGAGGTATTGCCAGATTTTCAGTTGATGTCAATGGGGAGACTCAGAGTTTATGCTTCTTGTGGATGTGATGTACAATGAAAAGAATTCAGCTGGTTGCTTCTTTGAAAGGGTGTTCATGTGCTAGCAGAGCGTTAGAATTTGGTTATATTCGGGACCAGGTCAGAGTGGGTGACTCTCAAGAACAGTCCTAGTGGGTGCAAGAATTAAAGTGCAGTGCCTAAGGATTTCGGGTCCGTTGTGTGGTTAAGGATCGAATTGTTGCAGTGGATTATGAAAGGGGCTTGGAGTGTTCTATGTTATCATCTGGTCTGCGGTGCATTATTAGAGGAAAGGGAAAAATAGCTTCGGATTCATGGAAGTTCTTGCAGAATGAGTGTACCAGTTGGAGATGCTATTGTGCGTTTGAGAAAGGTATGAGATGGCTCATAGGTATTGAGACGATGTAGTCTTGTGATTCGGGTCACTCGGGATGAGTGTGTATTGAGTTCGTTATGTTTTTTGAATGAAGCTATTATTATTTCTAAGGTAAGTCAAGAGGAAATTAGAAGGACTTGGTTCTATTAGTAATGTTCGAATCAGCATGATTGTGGCAATGATTAGTTCCTTCAGTGTGTGAAGTTATACATGTGGTTTGTGGTTGTACGCGCGGATTTGGGAGGTGTTTGATTCAAATAGCCTTGTTGTGTAAATGGATTCCGGAAGAGTCATGACTTTTTAGATCACGACTTGAGGTTTGTATTTTCTGCGGTTTGGGAAATTCAATTGCGTGATTACATTTGTTCTTCTGAAATGAGGTAAGTGAAAGGTTTCTAGCCAATGAAGTTTTTATTTTACTAGTAACTCCGGGGTTATGATGAAGCTATGGGATTCTCGCATAGCAGCTCGTTAGGTGCGGTGAGCGATATGGAAATTGGAAGTTTAGGATCAAGGTTGTGGTTTGGTGTTGATGAGAATGTCACGAGCTCTTAGGAGCGGGGGAGGATTTTAGATATTCAAAGTATGCTGGCACTATGTTCGGGCAGCCTGAGGATGGTGTGTTTCGTGGTAGGAGTGTTGGGTATTAAATTGCGGACTCTTGGTTGGCTTTACAAAATTAATACGGTTGGTGGTGTGGAGGTGCAGACTTTGCTACCTAGTGCGAAAGGTCATGGGGGCGTATCCCACTGGGAAATATATATAAGTGTGACATGTTAGTCACTTGATTGTTAAGGATTGAAACCAAGTATGGAGATCCTGGTACTGTCGCTAATGTGAGAATTTATGCCTGAAAGGTGATCTATTCCTTTGGTTGTGGACTGTGGGAGTGTGTTCCGGATTGGACGACAGTTTGTGTGTGTGTCATGAATAGGATTATTGTGGATCCTTGGAAGGTTATTATCCCAGTATGTGGTAAGCGAAATCGGCTTGAGGTCCGCTAGTAGATTTATATCAGATTGGACGTGTTCATTCATCATAGCATTGCTTACGGAGGAATCTTCTGGAGCTGGATGTTATTCCCGTCGTCAACTATTCCTAACACTCTATTGTGCCAGATGGGTTGTGAGACAGCTTGATTATTCCCACATGTGTTGTGATCCCGTGTAGCTTATGGTATTATGTAAGCAAGATGGCTCTCGAGATGCAGGTCATTTATTGCACCTTAGTCGTGCTTGAGTTTTGTAGCGTATGGCGCTATCCGTCTCCCCAGGGTTGTATTGTTGCATTTGGCACGCTTGTGATCGATATTCGGGCATTTCATGGGTATGAGCATTCTGGCTTGGTGGGTATTCCCTTATAGATTGTTATGTGTGGATCGGGTGGCACGCCTCCACGGGTATATTGTTTGGATCGGGTTGCATGCCACAACGGTATCATGTGTGGATCGGGTTGCACGCTGCAACAGTATCATGTGTGGATCAGGTTGCACGGCACAACAGTGAGATGTTGAGTACGGTTCCCTATATCTATTTCTTTGTATTTGGTTTCTCATTCTCTAAGAAGAGTTTATAGCATATGTTCGGTCATTTTTATTCATTATGCGGGCTGGGTAGTTCTTTTCTAGAGTTCGTGTTTCCTTATGTATCACATTCGAGTTTGTAGCTTGTTGGCGCATTGATGGCATTATATGCGATTTTTTGGCAGTGATTGAGATGGCTTACTGCCTGACCAACTTGTACTGGGTGGGACGAGGTTATTGGACCTGAGATCAGTGCGATCGGAGTTATGAAGGGTATATTAAAGAGTAAATATCGTTATTCGGTTCAGAATAAGGTAATGGTTCCTGTCAGGAGGAGAGACACCATGATTTATTGATTTGGTTAGGTGGTTATGAGTTTCTACACATCTCTTCCGTCGTGACAGTATCGCGAGAGTTGGAACATGGCTTATATGTGTTATGAGGTATACTACGGGCTTCGGGTAAGCAAAATTTCAGTTGTTGTGCTTGGAGGAGGTTGCCTTGGGAAAATGAGTTATGTGGTGCGTTATGTGATGTCAGAATGGGTGCATGATCATGTTCTGGTACAGTGTGTAGTGACTGGTAAGGTGTTCGTATGTTAGAATCAGGTCTTGTAGAGAAATTCGGAAGCTGGAATTTGGTTCTAAGGCTTATAGACTAAATAAAAGGGAGGATCTTCAGTTTGGCTTGAGCTAAAGTGCCCACATGGGGTGTAGAGGCATAGGTAGGTGCACAAGGTGTTGAACAATGATTTTGGGGCAACTCAGGAGCAGTTCTTAGCACGTTCGAGGACGAACGTATGTTTAAGTGGGGGAGAATGTAACGACCCGACATGTCATTCGACGGTTTGAGGCTTTGAGTAGCTTCACTTCATGTTGTATGACTTGTACGTGTGGTCCGAATTGAATTTCGGAAAGTTCGGAGTTGATTTGGAAAGAAAATTCTAAATTCGGAAGCTTTAAGTTGGAAGAATTGACTAAGGTTTGACTTTTGAGTAATCGACCTCGGAATCGGGATTTGAACGTTCCAATAGGTTCGTATGATGATTTCAGACTTGGGCGTGTGTTCATATTGAGTATCGGGTGGTCTGGGAGCATTTCAGCGCCTATTATCGGAGGTTGGCATTTCGGAAGTTCTAGAATTTTGTAAGTTTGGGTTGAAGTGGATTTTGATGTTATCGATGTCCGTTTGGAGTTTCGAGCCTTGGTATAGGTTCATATCATGATTTGTGACTTGCACGCAAAAATGGGCGTCATTCCGGGATGTTTAAGCATAATTCGGACGCATTCGATGAAGTTTGAATGTTTGAAAGTTTAAAGAAAGATTTCGATCATCGATTCTAAATTTTGATGTTTTTTGACGTGATTTGAGGCTTCGACTAAGTTCGTATCATAATTAGGGACGTGTCGGTATATTTGGTTGAGGTCCCGGGGGCCTCGGGTGGATTCCGGGTGATCAACGGATTGGATTTTGGACTTTAGGAAAAAATAATTGGAAGTTTTGGATACTGGTGTTTTTGCACCTGCGCCGGAAGGACTACAGGTGCGGTGCCGTAGAAGCGAGGAAGTGGCTCACAAAAGCGACCTAGGCAAGGCTGGACTGAGGTCGCAGGTGCGATGATGTTTTCCGCACCTGCATTATCGCGGAAGCAAAAATGAAGCCACTGAAGCGGAAGCGGGCAGTTGGGACATTTCCACAGAAGTGGAGGGGCAGGCGTAGGTGCGAATTCGTGTCCGCAGATGCGGATGTGGGAGGCTTTAGGAGAACCGCAGAAGCAGATTGTTTCACCGCACCCGCGGAACCGCAGAAGCGGTCAAGTGGCTGAAGGTGTGATGATCGCTTGGGCAGAAGGCTTGATTAAGTGCGTGGGTTTGGCTCATTTTCATTTCATTTCTTCCATGGGAGCCGACCTTGGAGCAATTTGGAGCGTCATTTTCATCGTCAATAATGAGTTAAGTAATTTCTATAAGTTGTGAGTTAAATATACGAATGTGAGATTGTAAATACATGAAAAATTGTGGAAATTGTGGGATTTTAAGAGAAAACCAAGAAATTGGTATTTTTGGATTTTTACCACGAAATTGGACATGGAATTAGGAATAAACTATATATTTGAGTTTGTAATGTTATTGGTAATGATTATCTTCAAAAACTTTTGAAATCTGAGTACGTGGGCCCGAGGGTTGACTTGCGTGCATTATCGGCTCGGGATTTTTAGTGGTTCAGAAATGATTTTAAGGAGTGACTCTCATTTGAGAAACTCGAAGTTGAAAGAATTGATCAAGATTTGACCTTTGAGTATTTGACCTCGGATCGGAGTTTTGATGGTTCCGGTAGGTCCGGATGATATTTTTGGACTTGGGTGTATGCTCGGATTTGCATTTGGATATTTCTAGAGGGTTTCAGCATCATTTGGCGGAAGTTGACAATTTAAAGGTTTGAAATTTTTCTAGGTTTGACCATGGTTTGACTTTAAGGCTATCGAGTTCGGATTTTGGTTTCGGAACTTGGAATAGGTCTGTTTCGTAATATGGAACTTGCCTGTAAATTTTGGCATCATTTGGAGTTGATTTGCCTGCAAAATTTGGCATCCCGAAAATCCCCTTTCCCCCGAGCTCCAAATCGTCAAAAATGGATCATTTTCATAACTTAAGTTCTGCTACCCAGTCATTTACAATATGTGATCGCGGAAAATATTTCGCGATCGTGAAGCACAAAATATTCAAGCACACTTTTACTCTATGCGATCACTGCCATTCCCCCGCGATCGTGATGAACAGATTTCCAACAACCTTGTCCAACTCTTCCGGACAACCTCTAGTATAATAGTCATAACATTTTGTACAAAAATTTTAAATGATAAATATTTTACCTTTCTGAAAACTAGACATCAAGGGATACAACTTTAATTTTTGGATCATCTCTAAATTCCTTATAGATTGTAAGATATAAGCTTCCAAAGTCAGCCGTGTGCAGCCGAATTTTCCTTCAACGCGATCGCGATGCACAGACCAATTTTTCCTATTTTTCTCTTCGCTATCGCGAACAAAACCATGCTATCGCAATGTACACCCCTGTAGCCAAAAACTAGCAACTAAAAATGGTCTGAAACCACCCCAAAACTCACCCGAGCCCCTCGGGACTCCGTCCGAACATACCAACAAGTCTCAAAATATATTACGGACCTACTCGAGGCCTCAAATCACATATAACAACATCGAAATGACGAATCACACCTCAATTCAAACTTAATGAACTCTAAATCTTTCAACTTCCAAATCTCACGCCGAAACATATCAAATCAATCTGGAATGAACTCAAAGTTTGTGTACAAGTCATAAATGACATAACGAAGCTACTGAAATCTCCGGAATCACAATCCGGACTCGATATCATAAAATTCAACTTCCGGTCAAACTTCCAAACCTTTAATTTCTTACTTTCGCCATTTCAAGCCAAATTCAACTACGGACTTCAAAATAAATATTCAGACACACTCCTAAGTCCGAAATCACCATACGGAGCTATTGGAACCATCAAAACTCTATTATGGAGTTGTTTGCACAAAGTCAAACTCTAGTCAACCCTTTTCATTTAAACTTCCAACATGAAATTTATTCTTCCGAACTAATCCTGAAATTCCTGAAACATCAAAACTGGTGATTCACACACGTCATAATACATCATATGAAGCTATTCAATACTTCAAATAGTTGAAAATAGCATAAATGTTCAAAACGACAAGTCGGGTCATTACATTCTCCCCCACTTAAACATACGTTCGTCCTCGAACATGCCAAGAGTTGTTCCTAAGCCCTTATATCACTGTTCCACCTTACCACGCACATACCCGGGGGTGATCCTACGTCACCCTATTTTATACAGGCCTGACGACATAACATAATTGAGGATCATTAATTCAACCTTAGCCCATAAACCTTGGAATTCAATTTCCAACATTCAGAATTTCTTTTCAAGACCCGAATCTCACATCTACACACTGTATAAGTCTGAACAAACTGTATCAAGCCATAGCCAAAACCGAAGATGTAATCACATGATATACCACACAATTCGCATACTCGTAGCAATAATTTCTAATCACCATAGCTGCTTAAAAACAAACTCGATACTGGTGATAAACCTCATATCAAATAAAACCTCGTTCAAAAAACTCTGTACACTGCCGATAAGGAAAGAAACACTCAAAAACTCATAACCACTACAGATCAACTAGTCATGAAGCTCTCTTTCCCCAACCAGAACCATAATCACTTTCTAAGCCGACTTTCGATATTATCCTCCCAAATATACCAAAATAAAAATCTGATAGTACCCATTCTAGGTCCAATAACCTTATATTATCAAACACAACTATTCCACAGACACACCACACTAATGTAACTCAAGCCCCAAATTGCGCAATCTGTGAACCCAAAAATGGAAAATGTCTCAAAGAAGAGAACCGTTTGCAAGTTGAACAAGCACCACCACAACCACAATGCTATGAGCTCATCATATATAGCAGAACCAAGACACAAGAATCTAATAACGGTAACCAGCTCTCCTAGAGCTCACATTAACATAAACTACACGACATGGTCACAGGCCTCCGGTCCAAGCATATCATACATGAGCAATCAAACAAGTACACATGTACATGATAATTGAAATAAGACTCTTATGCTCCTGGACTGGTATAAATAGCATGCCATAGAGTAGGCATGTGCAAAATGTGCTATCACAATTCAAATCGGCAAGTTAATGCAGAAATAGTAACTAACAAGTTTATTTAGGGAATTAGCCTCTTTGTAACCTCAAGTATAGCCAAATAGTTCTCAAAAAAGGTACTACTAGGAGAAACATTATAACTTTACGCTTAACAGTCAACTCTAGGCATATCATAGCCTAAGTATTCTTCTGAGTACGAATACTTTCCCTGATGCCCGCACATGGGCTCAAACCTCCCATATATATGCACTCATAGCGCGTAGCTATCACAAATAATTAACACAACTAGTGCCTGAACTGAGTTTAAATAAAATACTCATCTCAAACAGGTTGCAACCCTGAAACAATATGCTTCTGAGAATTCACAGTCTCCAAATTCATAGAACACATGAATCACCGTAACTCGTCCCAACTCCAGCACTCGAATGACTAACACATCTTTCACGCATGATTATCCCACGAGGAATACTTCTATAATTCTTCCGTGCCACATAGCAATAATTGGAATCTCAGTAGTCTATCAACCAGGTGAGTACCGCAATACCTATGAACATCCGTAAGTCAAAACACAATGCGCCTTCTGAAATGTGCACCCTTCTCAGGGATTACCGAGCAGTTATAACATTCATCTAAATAACTGAAACTGACCATTCTATCTAGAATTTGTGACCTTCCCTTCAAGACTGAACTGCCACCTTGTACATGTAAATCTTAATCCCGCACAACACACCACATCTATCATGCCATCATGTAACAAGCACAAGAATCTCATTATCAACTCTGGGTAACTAGCAAATTACATACCCGGTCAGTTAGAAACCTCTCTCTTGCTTCCTTCTAGGAGGAAATCACCATACATAACGCGTTTCCCACACCGGTAGAAAATATCCAGCTCAAATCATGGTAGAAACCATCAATAACACTTTGAAATCTATTTGCACATAACCAAGCAATCAGAACTGAATTCCTCTAACTCGACCAAGCCACGCAAGTCACCAAACCCAAGAATATTGCCATCAAAATATCTGTAAAGTCTCACCACATCATAATTACCCCCATAAATACCACAACCGAAACACCCACTCTGGATATACCTTATGTGAATTTAAAATTATTATCTTACCTTTCTTATACTAGAATGTAGAATCCATAGCCATACAACATTGCTGCAAGTCGTGGAACCATCAAATGCAAATCTCAGATTCTATCCACACACAAGTCCGAAAAAATTCTCAATTTCAATATATAAATCTCGAACCCATTAGAACCTTCTCGAGAGTCACCCACCTTGATCAAATCTAAGTTGCACCGTCCAAACGGGCCGAAAGACACATGCCCCATTAGCACAACAACACCAAAAGAAGTAACCATGCCTTAACACCACCAATAAAATTCATACTCCGTGCTCACTACATCCTTCACAAATAACACTCACTCATCCCATGATTTTCATAAACTCATAAAGCGTAATATAACCCGTATTTAGGAATTTCACTACTCGAGTCTTCATCGATCTCAACCTCTGTAAGTCATAATTGATCCATCAGTATGCCTCAGACCAAAACCAATACAACACATAACCATGTAATTAAATCGTAGATAGCAGACTCCCCCACTTGGCTCAAAGCCATATAACAAAACATCCGATAACTCACCATACCCATACTCTACTATTGTCATAAACCCGCAGTTAATTCAACAAAAATTCTTCACAAGCTCAGGTAACACAAACCATAAAATACCTCAAATCATCTGCTAAGCTCGCCTTCATCCTCGTGACGGTCAAGTCAACTTTCTCAACTAATCCAAACTCGAATCTCAACACATATACCCCGCTGGTAGAAAAGAAACTCCCCACATAATATTATAAGGAACACACCTACATATATGACTCCACAGGAGATAACCCACCTGCTTAGCCTCAAATTGGCATCTTGCTATACCCTTTCGCAGCCAAAATTACTACGCAATCACTTAATCTTTCCGAGTCCAAACTCATTAACAAAACATGAGAATTTAATTTGTCCCACAATTTAACAACGTGAAAGATCCTTCAACACACTCATAACTCAAGACTATACATCAAATCAAGACGGAATCAAGCACCCAATGGCCCATTTTTTTACATCTCGAGAAACTCTTCTCATCATATTCAAACCATCTGAACACATCTCACAGTCGCATCATACTCATCATTACTCATTCCACCGTCCATCGAGTCACTAATTCCACTCATAGTGTAATGACCCGACTTGTCGTTTTAAGAATTTATGCCCCTGTAATGACCCGACCAGTCGTTTTGAGCATTTACGCTCATTTTAACTATTTGAAGTCTTGAATAATTTCCTACGAGGTATTATGACTTGTCTGCATTATTAGTTTTGGTTTTAAGATATTTCAGAGTTAACTTGGAAGCTTAAGTTGAAATAGTTGATTGGATATTGACTTATATATAAACGACCTCAAAATTTAATTCAGATGATTCCAATAGCTCCGTATGGTAATTTTGGACTTAGGAGTGTGTCCGAAAAATTATTTGGAGGTTCGTAGTAGAATTAGGCTTGAAATGCCGAAAGTTAAAATTTTGGGAAGTTTAACCGAGGGGTTGACTTTTTGATATCGGGGTCGGAATCTAATTATGAAAATTAGAATACCTTTGTTATGTCATTTATGACTTGTGTGCAAAATTTGAAGTCAATCGGACTTGATTTGATAGGTTCCGGAGTCGTTTGTAGAAATTAGAAATTTCAAAGTTCATTAGACTTGAATTGGGGTGTAATTCATGGTTTTAGCATTATTTTAAGTGATTTGAGGGTTCGACTAAGTCCGTAAGATGTTTTAGGACTTGTTGTTATATTTGGTTGAGGTTCCGAGGGGCTCAGATGAGTTTGGGATGGTTAACGGATCATTTGTGGCCTTGGTGGGATTGCTGATATCTGTTGCTGCATTTTTCAGATTTTCTCTTTTGCGTTCATGAGTGGGACCTCGCATTCGCGAAGAGGAATTTTAGGCAGGCAGGATTTACTCTTCACGTTCGCGATGGGGTCTCGCATTCGCGAAGAGGAGCTGGGTTGTGCATCGCGTTCGCGTTTGGGTATCACGTTTGCGATGGGAAAAATAGTAGGCATGGGTTTTTGCCTTCGCATTCGCGAAGGGGAGCTCGCGTTTGCGAAAAAGGGCTCTCTAAAGCATCGCGTTCGCGAGCAGTGTCTTGCATTCGCGAAGAGCAAATGTTGGGCAGCACATTTTGTGCTTCGAGAATGCGAGGGACCTGTTGCATTCGCGAAGAAGAGAGGCCTGGACAGAAAGTTTAAGTTCAGAACATTTTTAACGATTTGGAGCTCAGATTGAGGCGATTTTTGATTTTCAGAGGAAATAACGGGGTAAGTGTTCTTAACTCATTATTGGTTAAATTACCCGAATCCATGATTGTTTTTATCATTTAATTGGTGAATTGAGTTGGAAAAGTTTGAAAACCCTGTTTAAATTGAAGATTTGAGGGCCGAGTTGGGGTCGGAATTTGGTAAAATTGGTATGGTTAGACTCGTGGTTGAATGGGCTTCCGGATTTTATAACTTTTGTCGAGTTCCGAGACGTGTTTTTGAGCTAATTTTCGGATTTTTATGGAAAATTATTATTTTCTTATGGAATTAATTCCAATGAATTTTATTGACTGAAATAAATTATTTGTGACTAGATTCGAGGTATTCAAAGGCCGATTTACGAGGCAAAGGCATAGCAGAGTAAAGAATTTTACGCTCTGAGGTAAGTAACACTTTTAAACTTGGTTCTGAGGGTATGAATCCCCGAATTTGGTATGATATGAATTGTTTGGAGGTGACAGACACGATAGGTGACGAACATGTAGACGTGCACCACAGAAAGTGTGTCTTGAATAAATCCTGTGAAGAAGAAAAATTAAAGAATCATGTTATTATCTGAACATGTGGCACTTGATAGAGGAATTAAGTTGAGGCTAGTAATAAAGATCATGTTTAGGCTATGTGCCGATATTTTTGGACCCATGGGGTCGTGATGCTGTTGAATTAATTGTTCTAAAATATACATTTCACACTCAGTAATAATTATCCATTGTGAGGATATTTATGGGATTGAGCTGCGCAATGCAGCAGGCCATTTGGCTTTATATATGTTATTATTAAATGGATCGGAGCTGCCCACCTGCAGCAGGCCAGAATGGCTTTATACATTATTATTGTTCTGGATCGGGGCTGCCCGCCTGCAGCAGGCCTTATTGTCTTTACTATTTTATGGATCAGGGCTGCCCGCCTGCAGCAGGCCTTAAAGGTTTTGTTATTATACGGATCAGGACTGCCCGCCTGCAGTAGGCCATATTGGCTTGTATTACGCTTGGGCTGAAGGAGCCCCTCCGGAGTCTGTACACACCCCTAGTGAGCATAGGTACCTATTGAGTGCGAGTGCCGAGTGCTGAGGTGTGTGTGTGTGTGTATATATATATATATATATATATATATATATATATATATATATATATATATATATATATATATATATTTGGGATGGATTTTTCCCAGAGCATGGACTTGCCTTACTTATTTGTATTGTAATGAGTTATGCGGATATGGATCTTGTTAGTATCATTTATATTTAGGGATAAATTATTCCAGGGCTAGATTGGCCTTATACGGTACTGGGTGACTGATTGTCAGTCGATGTGCATATATATACGGGTTGGAACACCCCTGGGCTGGATTGTCCATGAACAATACCAAGTGACCGGTTAATTTGTGACCAGTATTTACTTAAGGTCTTTCTACTGAGATGTCATATGCCTCATATCATGCAGTATTGATCTATTTCACTTGTAGTGAGTTTAACTGTTGAACTTGAAAGCATGCCTATATTTCTGTACCATTATTTTTACTGGACTGTACCTGCGGAGCTCATCATTTCTTTCAGCCCAGATGTTAGTCTTGTTACTTATTGAGTTAGTTGTACTCATACTACACTTTGCACCTCGTGTGCAGATCCAGGTGCTTTCGGACACGGAGATTGTTAGATTTCAGAGTACTATCAGTTGGGGACTATCAAGGTAGCTGTTTGGCGTCCGCTGACCTTATCTCTCTTTCCTCCAGTTATTGTATTATTCTATACTTTCAGACAACGTTTTTTTTTTTCAGTCAGACATTGTATTCATATTAGATACTCATGTACTCAGTGACACTGGGTTTTGGGAGTGATATATTTGAAATTTTGAGATTTCTTCCGCTGGATTTAATTATTTTGTTTTCAAATTTAAGAGAAATGGTGGTTTATTGGGATTTTTGGCTTGCCTAGTATTGAGATAGGCGCCATCACGACAGGTGGGATTTTAGGTCATGACAACCCCGTTCAGTGACTTAAGGTCTTGAGCAGCCTCGCAATATGTATTATGACCCGCGTGTGTGGTCGAGTTTGATTTATGGATGATTTAGAGTGATTTGGGACACTTAGTCCCTAAGACGGAAGCTTAAATCTTAGAATTTTGACCGTAGTCAGAACTATGTGAAGACGACTCCGGAATGGAGTTTCGTCGGTTCCATTAGCTCCGTTGGATGATTTTGGACTTAGGAGCGTGTCCAGACTGTGAATCTGAGGTCTGTAGCCAATTTAGGCTTGAAATGGCGAAAGTCGAATTTTTGGAGAATTAGACGGGAAGTGGACCTTTTGATATCGGGGTCAGAATCTGATTCCGGAAGTTGGAGTAGGTCTATAATGTTAATTATGACTTGTGTGAAAAATTTGAAGTCATTACAGATTGATTTGATGTATTTCGGCACAAGTTATAGAATTTAAAAGTTCAAAGTTTATAGATTTTGATTTGGGTTGCGATTCGTCGTTTTGATGTTGTTTGAGGTGATTTGAGAATTCGACTAAGTTTGTATGATATTTTAGGACTTGTTGGTGTATTTGGTTGAGGTCCCGGGGGCCTTGGGTGTGTTTCGGGGTAGTTTCGGATCATTTCGGGCTGTTTCAGAACTGCTGTATCTGGTATCTGATTTCCTTCTTCGCGAACACGAAGAGGAGTTTTGAGGCTGCTGGGATTTGGCCTTTGCAAACGCGAAGGAGGGCTTGAGAATGAGAAGGAATGCCTGAAGAACCTATGCGAATGTGAGGGGCCAGTCGCGAACTCGTAGAAGGAAGGAGGGGAGTGGGCTTGGAGTCATCAGCCTTCGCGAACGCGAAGCTTCAATCGTGAACGCGACGCTGGTAACGTGAACGCGAAGAAGAATTTGAGGCAGCGAGTTTTTGGCCTTCGCGAATGCGAGACAGAGGTCGCAAACGCGAAGAAGGCCTATCTGGGCAGAATTAAAAGTCCCAAAAATGGGGGTTTGAGTTCATAACTCAAAATCTAATTGGGAGCTCGGTTCTTGCGTGGGTATTTGGGGTAAGTGATTCTTATCCAATTTTGATTAATTTCCATGATTATGTCTTTGAATCCATCATTTAATTCGGATTTAATGGAGGAAAATCAAGATTTTTATAAAATCTTCCAAAAACGAAAATTTAAGATTTTGAAGTCGAGTTGTTATTGGAATTCGATAAAATTGGTATGGTTGAACTCGTATCGGAATGGGTATTCGGATTTCATAAATATTATGTCGGGTTCCGAGGGGCGGGCCCCGCATTGACCTTTGTTGACTCTTTTTGGAATAAATTTTTTAAGTCGATATATTATTATCCGGAATTATTTTCGATGAATTTTAATAAAGTTATACAATTAATTTGGATAGATTTGAGCTGTCCAGAGGTCAATTCAAGCAAGAAGGCTATTTTGGAATATCGGCATAACTTCAAAAAGGTAAGTGTCTTGCTTAACCTCGAGTGGGGGAATTACCCCTTAGGCATTGAGTCTTATGTGCCATTTGTGAAATGTGAAAAGCCGTGTACGCGAGGTGACAAGTACGTACTCGGGCTTATACGTGCAAAATTCATTGAATTAAATCTTAGGCATTATTGTGTAGTAAATTGGGAAATTGTGAAAAATTATTAAATCATCTGTTTGCCATGCCTAAATCCTTATTGTTGAATTTGTTTTTATATGATAATTTGATGTGATTGTTACTTGAAATATTTATGAAATTTCGTGAGTATTGTTGGTTTAATATTACTTGGAAATTAAATCCAATATGAATTTTCTTATGCAAATAATTAATTTAAGCAATCTTAAGAATAATTGTTAATATAATTATCTAAATTTGCATTAATGAAGGTTTTGCTTTATGCTGAGTAATTTCTATCTCTATTGATTATTTTTGGGTATTATATATATTGTGTGGAGCCTTGGGCTATTTGTTGTGAAATTAATTGATTTCGTTATATCTTTGGAATTTTGTTGTAGCCATTGGGCAAATTGTGATATGAATTGATTTTATTATATTGTCGTGTTAATTTCCCGCGTAAATTGTTGTGTTGTGTGAGTTATTATTTTGGGGAGATAAGGGTGGAATTTCACCGTTGATATTATATGGGTATAAGGGTGGCATTTCACTGTTGTTGTGTTTGTTGGAATATTGTCTGGGCGGAGCGATAAGGGTGGCAATAGGAGCGATAAGGGTGACTATTGATATTGTCTGGGCTGAGCGATAAGAGTGGCTATAGGAGTGATATGGGTGGCAATAGTAGTGATAAGGGTGGCTATTGTCAGGGACGGCATGTGGTGATGTGAAGTTGTGGTGTTGATGATTTTCATGAGATGTTGTGATTTTCTTGTGTTTATTTTTATACCTTGTGCAATTTGTCTTGTTGTTGGTAAATTGATAATAATCTGATTTATGTTGAAATTGAGAGCCTGTGGCTATTGCCAGGCGAATTATAAATTGAAATGTGGGTATGAGGTGCCTTGAGTAAATAATGAAGATATTTGGCACGTGAATTGTCTATGCAGTTGAGATATGAAATGTAGGCACGAGGTGATGTGATGAAATGATAATGATATTTGACACGAGAGTTGTCCATGCAGTTGTGATATGAAATGAGGGCACGAGGTGCCGAGAAAATATGATGATTTAATTATGGGCACGAGGTACCGTGAAAACATGAAAAATGGGCCGAGACTCGTGTTTACGAAAAATATAAAAACGGGCTGAGACCCTATTTTTATGATTTTGAAATGAGGTGTCACATGGTGACTCTTTAATTGAAAGAATTATATTCAAAATATTTATTTGAAAAAGAGTTTTATTCGTAAAAATTATACGTGAAAGATATTTAATTGAAGAACTTGATTTAACTGGGTGTAATTGTATTTATTAATTGTTGAGCGATACTAAATGGTGATTTTATTGTCATATTAAATGGTGATTTTATTGTCTTACTGTGCATATCATTGGTTTCTTGATGTTGCCTTGATGTTATTTGTTTCCTATTATTTTGTATATTATATTGTACATGTTATTAGACTAGTGAGTGTCTTGACTCTACCTCGTCTCTACTCCATTGAGGTTAGTCTTGATACTTACTGGGTACCGACCGTGGTGTACTCATACTACACTTCTGTACATTTTTGTGCAGAGCCAGATATTGGAGATATCAAACTTGAGCAGAGTTAAAGCGAGATCGTAAGGATTAAAGATAGAGCTGCTTAGTCGTCGCAGTCCTTTGGAGTCTTTTTATTTCATTGTACTGTTAATTTGTAATCAAACAGTATTGTATATTCGGTCATCGTGATCATTCCATGTATTCAGTTAGAGTTCGTGACTCAGTACTATCAGTCTTGGGAGGTTGTGTATTGTAATTATTTTCGCTGTTAGTTTTTCTTAAAAAAACAAAAAAATAGCTTCAAAATATAATTGAAATCGGCTTACCTAGTCTTAGAGACTAGGTGCCATCACGACGCCTGTGGCGGGATTTTGGGTCGTGACACATAGGGACACTACCGGACATTTGAGTCTGAATGTACACGATCTCACAACTGAAACTACCTAGTCTAAAGTGCGGTCTAAACCTAGCCTCAAGTCCTCCAGACTGGCCCATCACCAAAACACAGAAATCACATCTCGCACCTCATCCCTGGAATCACAAGCTGGTGATGCACGGCTGATACCGAGCGCTCACATGCACACACGAATGTGTGAAAGGAATTCAAAGAGTTATGTTTCAAGCTGAATCAATTCCGCACGATAAGGAAAGAAAAATGGAAAATTATCCTAAATGCCAAGTAACCTCTCGAAGATAAGTATGGACGTCATCATACCGATCCGCAAGACTCTACTAGACACTTGTTCATGACTTGTAGAACCTATGAACCTAGAACTCTGATACCAACTTGTCACGACCTAAAATCCAACTAGCCATGATGGCACCTAGCCTCACCCGCTAGGTAAGCCAAATAATAACAATCCGATTCAATTAATATTTAACTAACTCTAATACACTTCCTAATGATTGGTAGTACAAATCATGAGCTTCTAAGATTAGAATTTACAAAACTGATGTGAAATAAAAAATACGTCATCTGTTTGAAATATACATGAATAGATTTAACAAAAAAAATCTAAAGCTATCTAGAACAAGAGGCATTTGTGACTGGATCGCAGGTACATCTTCAATACTAGCTCCCGCAATATTCAGCAACATCAACATCCAAAATCTGCACGTAAGGTGCAGAAATATAGTATGAGTACAACCGACCCCATGTACTCAATAAGTAACAAACCTAACCTTAGGTTGAAAGTAGTGACGAGCTGGAACAAGGGTCAGAGTCCACTCCAATAACCAATAACAGTTCATAACACTATAATAAATATGGTACAAGAAATAACCCAGTTGGTTTACAGTTACAAAAAATAGGCATGTTTTTCAAGCATAACAGCAAATCCCAGATCTTTCACCGAAAACCTCAAAATATGAGTAAGTTTGTAAAACCGGAATTTTCTTTCCAAAAACCTTTCAAAAATAAATAAGATGTTTCACTTTTCAGATAGCAGGAGGAAAATTCATCTCTATGCCTACATGTCAATATAAAGATGAAATCATGAATGTCACCAAAACCGGATAGCAAGAGGAAATGCATCTCTACGCCTATATCTCAAGTACGCATGTCAAATGCAATGCATCTCAATGATGAACTCATTTACTCACATTCTCAGAATACTCAATCACTCAGTACTGTATATGGCCAATCCAGCCCAGGGAAGATCCATCCCTCAATATAGATAATTAGGCAAGGTCCATGCCAGAAAAAATCCATCCCAAAAGTATAAATGATTCTGAAAATATCCATGCCCAGGGAAAATCCATCCCTTAATAAAATATCAATTGCGCTCACTGCATGGGGTGCAGACTCCGGAGGGGCTCCTTCAACCCAAGCTCTATAATCTGCACGGATAACTCACGTGATATAGTATAAATATCTGGATAATAAATAACATGGGCGCTTCCAAGGTACTACCTCATAATCCCAAAAGTAAATATGCAACAGGGGAGCTCCCGATGTACCGCCTCGTAGTCCCAAAAGTAAATATGCAATAGGGGAGATCCCTAGGTACCACCTCGTAGTCCCAAAAATAAATATCCAACAGGGGAGCTCTCGAGGTACCGCCTCGTAGTCCCAAAAGTACATATGTAGCAGGGGAGCTCCCGAGGTACCGCCTCGTAGTCCCAAAAGTAAATATGCAACATGGGAGATCACGAGGTACCGCCTCGTAGTCCCAAAAGTAAATATGCCACTCATAACCTATGGAACGACGAATTTACAGCAAGGAGTCCTACAGTTAAAGACTGAATACTAAATCAAGAAAATAGGTAATTCAACTAAGCATGTTGCACATAGACATGCGACATTAGGCTAACATGATGACTACACAATTTCACGAAATCAATTATGTCACAGTTTCTACGGTGCACGCCCACACGCCCGTCACCTAGCATGTGCGTCACCCCCAAACAAATTATATAACACGTATTTTCGGGGTTTATATCCTCAGCTCCAAGTTTAGAAATATTACTTACCTCAAACCATGAAATTCTCGATTCCAATATGCCCTTACCTCGCGAAACGACCTCTGAATGCCTCGAATCTAGTCACAATTAATTCGATACAGTCAACACAAATTATAGGAATCAATTCCATATGAAAATACTAAATTTCCCAATTAAATCCGAAAATCTACCCAAAAATTGACAGTGGGGCCCACGTCTCATAACCCGACAAAAGTTACAAAATATGAACGCCATTCAACCACGAGTCCAACCATACCAAATTTACCAAATTTCGACATCAACTCGGCCCTCAAATCCTCAATTTAACTTTAAGGGTTTTTCACAATTTAACCAACTTAAAACACCAATTAAATGCTAACAATAGCAATAGATTCGGGTAATTTGATCAAAATTGAGTTAAAAATTCTTACCTCGATGTTTTCCTTGAAAATATCCCGAAAATCGCCTCTCCCCGAGCTCCAAATCGTCAAAAATGGAAAATGAGAGTCTCATTTTCAGAATTTAAGTTATGCTGCCCAGTCATTTACCTTATGCGATCGCGTAAAATACTTCGTAGTTGAGAAGCACAAAATTTTCTAGCACAATTTTACTCTATGTGATGGCGGCCATTCCCCCGCGATCGCGATAAACAAATTTCCAACAGCCTTGTCCAACTCTTCCGGATAGCCTCTAGTATAATGGTCATAACCTTTTGTACAAAATTTTAAATGACAACTGGTTTACCTTTCGGAATACTAGACACCAAGGGCTACAACTTTAATTTTTAGATCATCTCCAAATTCCTTATAAATTGCGATATATAAGTTTTCAAAGTTAGCCGTGTGCAACAGAATTTTCCTTCTACGCGATCGCGCAAAGCCTTCCACGATCGTGATGCACAGAACAATTTTTCATATTTTTCTCTTAGCTATCGCGACCAAATCCACGCTATCACAATGTACACCCCTGTAGTAAAAAATCAGGAACTAAAAATGGCCTAAAAATGGTCTAAAACCACCCCGAAACTCACCCAAGCCCCTCGGGACCCCGTCCGAACATACCAACAAGTCTCAAAACATATGACGGACCTACTCAAGGCCTCAAATCACATATAATAACATCGAAACGACGAATCTCACCTCAATTTAAAGTTAATGAACTTTAAATCTTTCAACTTTCAAATCTCGCGCCGAAACATATCAAATCAATCCAAAATGAACTCAAATTTGCGTACAAGTCATAAATGACATAACGAAACTATTAAAATTTCCGGAATCACAATCCGGACTTGATATCATAAAAGTCAACTTCCGGTCAAACTTCCAAACCTCTAATTTCTTACTTTTGCCATTTCATGATAAATTCAACTACGGACTTCAAAATAAATATTCAGACACACTCCCAAGTCCGAAATCACCATACAGAGCTATTGAAACTATTAAAACTCCATTCCGGAGTCATTTGCACAAAGTCAAACTCCGATCAACCCATTTCATTTAAGTTTCAAGACTTCATAATACATCATATGAAGCTATTCAAGACTTCAAATAGTTGAAAAGAGCATAAATGTTCAAACGACAGGTCGGGTCGTTACAAGGTGATTTGTTGTTGGCAGATCGTGCAGCTATAAAACAACTGTATTCTGCCAAAAACTTACCTAGAAAATCGACCGCCTACCGACCGAAGTCGATCGGAAATGTTTTTATATTACCGACCGAGTTTGGTCGGAAATGAACAATATTTTAAAAAATGAATAATTAAAACTCCAACCGAAGTCGGTTGCTAATTTAAAAATAATTAAATATTATTTTCAAGAATACCGACCGAATTCGGTTGGTAAATTTATTTTGTGTCAGATTATTTGGTCAAAGTGCGTTGAAGATTACCGACCGACTTCGGTCAAAAATATCGATTGCGGCCATTGTTTTTTTTTTTTCAAATTGAAAACGGTGAAAAATCGGTCGGTTTTTGTTCAATTTCGACCGATTTCGTTCGATTTTTCTGAACGCTTTTTGCCAGTTTTCTAGTAGTGGTGGTCAAAGAAAATCCTATATAATTCCCGAATTTATTCTTTTTAAAAGGGATCGAGGAAGTAGGTAAATAAGGGGTAAGGGGGAATCCCCTCTTCCTTTATGTAGCCTTTTCTGCTCATTCATAAACAATGGGAGCAATTGGTTGTTTTATCTCCAAATTAAATATGCAATGGCCTTTATTCTAATTTTCATTTTTATATACTTCTAAAGCTGAAAGTTGAGTACATCGAAGGGTAAAATATCGGTACTAGTTTGAATTATTGTTTTGTTCTCATTGTAATGATCCTATATGTAACAGGCGTTAACTGCAACCCAAAAAAAAAAAAAAACAGCTAAAAAATCGTCAACCAATTTAACTTCAAGGTTGCAACCCTACAAGAATGAATTACAAGAGTAATATTCTAACAAGGAGAGCAATAATAATGGGATAGCAACTATTTGGGAGGGAGAACATGAATAACAATTGTGGAAAAGTAGACTGTGTTCTTTTTACGTCGCTTTTCTTCTTTCTCAATTTTGTTTGGTTGAGATTTGAGAATATGAGTTTGTCACAACAAAATATACTAACAAACACGTGATAGATAGAAAAGTTTCAAGGACTAAATTAGCTCACTTGATTTGATTGAACGTTAAATATGCTTGGTCGATTAATACATATCAAAATCAGAATAAAAGAATAACTCAGGGACTAGAACTATTACAATCATTTAATCACTTCTTTTTCTAATTATTAATAGGAAAATCTCACTTTATACCTATTAAACTCAAACTATTTACCTTTTAATACTCATGCCCAAAGGATTTACTTTTCCTACTTATACAGCCTAAACTATTTACCCGACTAACCAATCCCCTTTCCCTTTTCAATTTCTCTAAACAAGCAGAGTCCTATACCCCAAATGTTCCTTTCTCATTTCAAAAAAATAACCATAGCTTAGTCTTTTTAGTGGATGGTGAAGATCCAGTACAACCCCATACGTTTACCAAAATGTTTTTTAGAATTTTCTATATAAATTTTAAAGACAAGTTTTCATAATATTTTACATGAGTTTCACTTCAAAATCTTCTTTCTATATTAGTATATTCTTTTTAGTGTATTTATTTGTATTTCTGAACCCATGTTGT
Organism: Nicotiana tabacum; assembly: GCF_000715075.1. NCBI lineage: Eukaryota > Viridiplantae > Streptophyta > Magnoliopsida > Solanales > Solanaceae > Nicotiana > Nicotiana tabacum. The sequence continues at coordinate 119,793,271 of NC_134094.1, read as the reverse complement.
TGTGGTTATATATTAAGCTTTCCTGTCACGACCCAATTTCTCCCTCCGTATGACGTCGTGATGGCACCTAGTCTCTACAACTAGAAAAGCCTAACATTTTGCGGAATAATAAAATAAAAATATAGATTTAACCAACTATTCAAAAATACACAACAAATTCCAAAACCCGGAACATCGTGAATCACAAACTACAGAAGGAAAATCTAGTGTCTCTATACATCAGAGTCTAACAGGAAAAAATACAGAAGATAATGAACATGAAAAAGAGTAGAAGGGGACTTCGAGGTCTGCGAACGCGGAAGATATACCTTGAACTCTCCAACCCTGTCCCGGCTCACTGATAGTGCGGCTGATAAGGAGTACCTGGATCTGCACACGAAAAATATGTACAGAGAGTAGCATGAGTACACCACAATCGGTACCCAGTAAGCACCAAGCCTAACCTCGGTCGAGTAGTGACGAGGTCAGGTCAGGACCCTACTGGTAAATATATAATAAAATAATATAGAGTGTAATGCCGCAATAAAATAAAGGCTGAAATTTAACAACAATGAAATCATAGAAGGTAACATCTCAATACACAGAAACACAACAGGGGATCTCCTGAGATACTGTCTCGTAGTCCCAAACGTAAATGTGCAGGGGGATCTTCTGAAATACCGTTCCGTAGTCCCAAAATAAATATGCAAGACAGGGGGATCTCCCGAAATACCGTTCCGTAGTCTCAAAGTAAATATGCAGTACAGGGGGATCTCCCGGAATACCGTTCCGTAGTCCCAAAGTAAATATGCAGCGCAAACAATAGAAATGCAACTACATCACGAAATCTTACGATTTAGACTAAGTACCAATCAAGGAAGAAGTAGGAAATTCACTAAGCATATTGCACAGAGTTCACATAAGCAATTAAGACACGTAGACATGCTGTATTAGACCAAACAAGATAGCTACACATATTGGAATAACTCAAATAAGAATGAAAATAGATTAATACTCATTAAAATAGTATAACTAAAAATAAAAGGAAAACATGTTGCTGCTCAGTAAGAAAATCGGGTTTTTCCACAACTAGCATGTGTACGTACACGACGCTCACATATCACAATAGTTCTAAATCTTAAGGGGATTTCCCCCACACAAAGTTAGGCAAGCCACTTACCTCGAACCAAGCTCAATCAATCGGTCACAATGCCTTTCCCACAAATATCTAGCTCCGAATGGCCCAAATCTTGCCAAAAGCAATTACATATCATAAATACAACCATAATAGACTCATCTAATTAATGAAATCAACACATTAACAAAAATTCTGAAATTAACTTATAAATTGCCCGTGGGGCTCACGTCTCAGAATCGGGTTAAAGACACAAAATACGAACATCCATTCACTCACGAGTCTAAACATATAAAATTTACTCAAATCCGCCCACAAATCCCCTTTCAAAACTCGAAATCTTTGTTGATGAAGTTCTTCCAAAATTTTTCCAATTTCAACCCCAAAATCCGAAATTAAATGATGAAATCAACCATAGATTAGTGAAATATAACGATGAAGGAGTTAGGAATCATTACCCAAAAACTTCCTTCGAAAATATCTCCAAATTTCGCCTTCTATCGAGATCTCAATCAAATTTAGAGTTATGAACCAAAAACCCTCGATTTTGAACTTTAATTGTGCCCAAATATTTATCCTTAATCGCGATCGCAGAAACACCCTCGCGATCACGAAGAACAACTTCGCTACCCCATTATTTTACTCTACGCGAATGCGTAACTCTCCATGTGAATGCAATGTAATACCTCCTCAGACTTACGCGATCACGACTGACCTCACGCGATCGCGAAGAACAATACCCAATTCCACTGATGTCTTATTTCTTCTTCGCGAACGCGGCCTAGCCCATGTGTTCGCGATGCAAAACCTGACAAACCTACGCGATCGCGTCCCATTCTTGGCGAACGCGAAGATATAACCCAGTTGGTCTCCCAATTACTCTGCGCAATCGCGACCCTTCTCACGCGATCGCGATGAAGGAAACCAGCTGCAGAACACGAGCAAAAATTGCCAACTCCTTAAGTTCAAAAATGGCCCGTTGAGCATCTGAAACACGCCCGAGGCCCCCGGGACCCCAACCAAACATACTGACCAATCCTAAAATACCATATGAACTTAGTCGAGCCCTCAAATCACATCAAACAATGCTAAAAATCGCGAATCACCCTCCAATTCAAATCTTAAGAACTTGAAACTTCAACATTCTGTAACCGATGCCGAAACCGACCAAACCATGTCCGATTGACCCCAAATTTTGCACACAAGTCATATTTAACACTACGTACCTACTCCAACTTCCGAAATTAGATTCCGATCCCGATATCAAAATTTTCACTACCGGTCCAAAACTCCAAAATTTTGACTTTCGCCATTTCAAGCCTAAATGAGCTATGGGCCCCCAAAACACATTCCAGACACGCCCCTAAGCCCAAAATTACCCAACAGAGCTAATGGAATCGACGAAATTCTATTCCGAAACCGTCTTCACACAGTTCTGACTACAGTCCAAATTCTAAGACTTAAGCTCTCATTTAGGGACTAAGTGTCCCAAAATACTCCGAAACTCAAAACCAATCATCCCGGCAAGTCACAATAGAAGAAATAGATATTGAGAAAGCAGTTAATAGGGGTTCAGGGCTATAACTCTCAAAACAACCGGCCGGGTCGTTACATCCTCCCCCTCTTAAAACAATCGTTCGTTCTCGAACGAGCATAGAGACATACCTGAAGTGGTGAAAAGATGAGGATAACGGTTGCGCATATCCTGCTCGGTCTTCCAAGTTGCCTCCTCGACCGTCTGTCCCCTCCACTGAACCTTCACGGAAGCAATGTTCTTTGACCTTAGCTTTTTGACCTGCCTGTCTAAAATAGCCACTGGCTCTTCAACATAAGATAGATCCTTGTCTAATTGAACTAAGCTGAAATCCAATACGTGAGCCGGATCACCGTGATACTTCTAGAGCATCGAAACATGTAATACTGGATGGACTCCTACTAGGCTGGGAGGTAAGGCAAGCTCATAAGCAACCTCCCCAATACGCCGCAACACCTCAAAAGGACCAATGAACCTTGGGCTCAATTTGCCCTTCTTTCTGAATCTCATAACGCCCTTCATAGGCGAAACCCAGAGCAAGACCCCCTCTCCAACCATGAATGCAACATCGCGAACCTTTCAGTCCGCGTAACTCTTCTGTTTGGACTGGGTTGTGCGAAGTCTATCCTAAATCACCTTAACCTTTTCCAAGGCATCCTGAACCAAGTCCGTACCCAATAATCTGGCCTCGCTCGGCTCGAACCAACCCACTAGGGACCGATGCCGCCTACCATACAGAGCCTTATATGGTGCTATCTGAATGCTGGACTGATAACTGTTGTTATAAGCAAACTCTGCAAGTTGCAAGAACTGGTCCCAAGCACCCCCAAAATCTATCAGAGACGCACGGAGCATATCCTCTAATATCTGAATAGTGCGCTCGGACTTGTTACACTCCATATTTCCGTATGTGAGAGTACGCCATAAATAAATTGATGAAAGCTCAGAAATGAGATGTCACATTCCGCATTTTCGTACGTTAAAGTTTCGTCGTAAGGTAATCGACGTAAGTTCGGGAATGGGATTATTTTGAGATTATAAGCATTATGCTATTTCAAACGAGTGACGAGTAAATTCGTGACGGTGAGAGGATAAGCGAATCGAAGAAAATGAGTTTCGTCAAAATTTGACAATTTGGGATAAAATATGGTCCGAGCTATAATACCCGGTATTTATGGACTAGTACCATACAAGGTACCACGTGGCCATGATAGTAAGGTGTACAAGGTATGTTAAAAGTGAGTAGTATTTTAAGTAAGCTGAGATAATTCTTAATTATTTGGTAATGGGATATTACCTAATTAATTAAGGAAATTTTGTGGATAATTAACTAAGACTATGGATAAGTTTAAGGGCCCCAACGTGGCAGCCAAGAAACTTGGTTAAATATGACTCTTAAGTCATAAAGTAATGTGGCACCTTTAGAGAATTATATGGATTAGTCATCTTATCATGTGGGGCCCACCTAAAGGTTAAATAACCTTTCTAATTCACAATTTTGCTCATCTCTTAAGAACAAGTTTCAGCAAGGTCCATGAATTGCAATGGCAACGTGAGTATTTCAAATGTTTCATACGAAGGCTCAAATTCACAAAGACATAGAATGGAACGTGATAGCTTCGACAAAGATATTAATTTGAAATAGCAACGTAATAGCTTCAATTGTTTCATACGAAGGCCATTTTATACTATATAGCGTGGGATTTTGCAATTTTAAGGAGTACAGTGCAATCGTTCTCAAGAATATCATACAGATTTTTCCCTACTCCAGGTATGTTAAGGCTATCCCTTCTTTCTTTTGGCATGATCAATACGATACAAACGAAACGAGCAAATGCACAATTTCCATAAATGACTCTATTCATAGAAATACTAGAGATGCTTATGTTCTTGATTCCCCATGTGTCATATTATTCTATCATTTATTTATGGGTCTCAGAAAATAGGTAAGTTGATAAAGTTTGTTTCATGATATTAATCAAAGGTATAATGGTCTTATGACACTCTGAAAGATTATATTGACGTACTTCTCATGAATTGCATTCATTTACATTGACCCATGACCAAATGACGTTATATACGCGTATATATGTATATTATATGTATATGGGATATGAAAAAAGGTTACGGCATTATATACACACCACCACCTGATCAGCTTGTATACGTTGATGATTTGCCCACAGTGGCCGAAATGATATGATGAGATGTCCTCAGAGGCTTGATGATGTTATGAATGCATATACCTATGCATGGTATGACATTTATATGCATATGCATGGCATTATAAAAATGAAATGATTCACAGAGCTATGCAGACGTACATGTCGAGTCTTTTACTCCATGTTTCTCTCATGTCTATTATTTACTGATTTTTATTCCTTAAATACTTGGTACATTATTTGTACTGACGTCCCTTTTGCCTGGGGACGCTTTATTTCATGCCCGCAGGTCCCGATAAATAGGTCGAGAGTCCTCCAAGTAGGCGATCAGCTCAACGGAAGATGTTAGTGCACTCCATTTACTCCGGAGTTGTTTGTTTGGTCAGTATAATTTAGATGTGTATTGTTTGGTATGGCGGGGCTCGGTCCTGACCTTTATGACAATTATGTATTCTTAGAGGCTTGTAGACATATGTCATGTATATGAAAGATTGTATGGCCTTGTTGGCCTATGTTCAGTGTACGAGTGATCGTTTTGATCTTATAGGCCAGTATGTCATATCTATAAGTTTATTCCTTTATACTTTACTCTGGTTCATTTAAATATGATGGAATGATACGAAAGATATGTTATGTTGGTACTCGGTTTAATAAGGTACCGGGTGCCTGTCGCGGCCCGTCGGTTTTGGTCGTGACACGACTGCCCGTCCATCTGAGGGTGAAATGATGTGCTCAACTCAACTCGAGTACCCAACTTATGTTATACAGCTCTCCACAACCGTGATGTAAACTGCGTACCCTGGTCAGAGATAATAGATACCGGTACGCCATGAAGCCTAACGATCTCACGGATGTAGATTCGAGCTAGCTGCTCGGAAGAATAGGTAGTCATCACAGGAATGAAATGAGCTGACTTGGTCAGCCTGTCCACATTCACCCAAACTGCATCAAACTTCTGCTGAGTCCGTGGGAGACTAACAACGAAGTCCATAGTGATCCGCTCCCATTTCCACTCCGGAATCTCTATCTTCTGAAGCAACCCACCCGGTCGTTGGTGCTCATAATTCACTTGTTGGCAATTTAGACATCTAGCCACATACTCTACTATGTCTTTCTTCATCCTCCTCCACCAATAATGCTGCCTCAGGTCCTGATACATCTTCGTGGCACCCGGATGAATGGAGTACCGCGAGCTGTGAGCCTCCTGAAGAATCAACTCACGCAAACCATCTATATTGGGCACGCATAGTTTGTCATGCATCCTCAATGCACCATCATCTCCAATAGTGACCTCCTTAGCATCACCGTGCTGGACCGTGTCCTTAAGGACAAGCAGATGGGGGTCATTATACTGACACTCCCTGATACGATCATAAAGGGAAAATCGAGAAACCACACAAGCCAATACTCGACTCGGCTCAAAAATATCCAATCTCACAAACTGGCAAGCTAAGGCCTGAACATCCAACGCCATGGGCCTCTCTGCTGCTGGTAGATATGCTAAGCTCCCCAAACTCTTTGCCCGACGACTCAAAGCATCAGCCACCACATTGGCCTTCCCAAGGTGGTACAAAATAGTGATATCATAATCCTTAAGCAGCTCCAACCACCTCCTCTGGCGCAAATTAAGATCCTTCTGCTTGAACAGATGCTGCAGACTTTGGTGATCAGTGTAAATCTCACAAGGAACACCGTACAAATAATGGCGCCAAATCTTCAAGGCATATACAATAGCTACTAATTAAAGGTCGTGGACATGATAGTTCTTTTCATGTACCTTCAGCTGTCTGGACGCGTAGGCAATTACCCTACGGTCCTGCATCAACATCGCGCCGAGACTAATCCGCGATGCATCACAATATACAGTACAAGACCCCGAACCTATAGGCAATACCAATATTGGGGCTGTAGTCAAAGTTGTCTTGAGCTTCTGAAATCTCTCTTCACATTCCTCTATCCACCTGAACGGAGCACCCTTCTGGGTCAGCCTGGTCATAGGTGCTGCAATAGATGAAACTCCCTCAACAAAACGACTGTAATACCCCGCCAAACCAAGAAAACTCCGGATCTTTGTAGCTGAGGATGGTCTGGGCCAACTCTGCACTGATTCAATCTTCTTCGGATCCACATGGATCTCCCCACTCGATACTATATGACCCAAGAATGCCACTAAGTCTAGCCAAAACTCACACTTTAAAAATTTTGCATATAACTTCTTTTCTCTCAAGGTCTGAAGTGCAGTCCTCATGTGCTGCTCATGATCTTCCCGAGTCCGGGAGTACACCAGAATGTCGTCAATAAACACAGTGATCAATGAATCAAGATAAGGCCGGAACACACTGTGCATCAAGTGCATAAAAGCTACTGGGGCATTGGTCAGCCCAAAAGACATCACAAGGAACTCGTAGTGACCATATCGAGTCCGGAAAGAATTCTTCGGGATATCTGGCTCCCGAATCTTCAACTGACGATAGCCGAAAAATCAATCTTGGAAAACACTCTGGCATCCTGTAACTGATCAAATAAGTCATCAATACGAGGTAATGGATACCTGTTCTTCAGTGTGACTTTGTTCAACTAGCGGTAATCAATACACATCCGCATAGAACCATCCTTCTTCTACACAAATAAGATAGGAGCACCCTAAGGTGACACACTAGGCCGAATGAAGCCCTTATCAAGCAACTCCTGTAACTGCTCCTTCAACTCCTTCAATTTAGGAGGAGCCATACGATATGGAGGAATAGAGATGGGCTGAGTGCCCGACAACAAATCAATACCAAAATCAATATCACTGTCGGGCGGCATGCCCGGAAGATCAGCTGGGAACACATCTGGAAAGTCCCTCACTACTGGAACTGACTCAACTGTAGGGGTATCAATACTGACATCTCTCACATAAGCTAGATACGCATCACACCCCTTCTCAACCATTCGTTGAGCTTTAAGAAATGAAATAACTCTGCTGGGAGTATACTCTAAGGTACCTCTCCACTCTAGCCGCGGTAAACCTGGCATAGCCAGCGTCACAGTTTTAGCGTGACAATCAAGAATAGCATAATGGGGCGACAACCGGTCCATGCCCAAAATAATATCAAAGTCCACCATGCTGAGCAATAATAAATTGGCTCTGGTCTCAAAACTACTCAGAGCTATCAAACACGACTGATACACGCGGTCCACAACCAGAGAATCTCCCACAGGAGTAGACACATAAACAGGGGAACTCAAAGAATCCCGTGATACGCCCAAATACGGGGCAAAATAAGAGGACACATAAGAATATGTAGAGCCTGGGTCAAATAATACCGACGCATCTCTATGACAGACTAGAACAATATCAGTATTGACAGAATCAGAAGCAACTGCCTCTGTACGAGCTGGAAGGGCATAATATCTGGCCTGGCCTCCCCCTCTAGGGTGACCTCTACCTAAACGACCTCCACCTCGGGCTGGCTTAGCAGGTGGGGTGGCAGCTGGTGCTGCAATCATAGCCTGAGGACCCGGTGGAGCACGTTGTGGCTGAGAAGTCTGTGGAGGTGCACCCCTCCTAAATCTGGGGCAATCCCTCACCATATGGCTAGTGTCGCCATACTCAAAACAAGCTCTGGGAGGGCGTGGCTGCTGTGGCTAACTCAGGCTAGGTATGCTAGACTGGCCGCTATGAACACCCCGTGTAGGAGGCACACTAGATATTGGCGGTGCATAATAAGGCTCCTGGGGCCTAGAAGGGACCGGAATACCACTAGCAGCTGGAAGAGCTGAATGGACAGGGCGGCTCACATAACCCCTACCATGGTGAGCGGCTGGGGCACGAGCACCAGAATAAGAACCAGTCTCTCGAGACCTCTTGGCCTCCTTCTCCTCTCTATCCCGGGTAAGCATACCCTCCAATCTCCTGGCGATACTCACAACCTGCTGATAAGAAATATCCATCTCCAACTCCCTGCCATACTAATCTGGATGCTGGGGTGGAGTCCCTCAATAAACCGTCGAACCCTCTCTCGAACTGTGGCAACCAAGGCTGGTGCATGTCGAGCCAAATCACTTAAGCAAACTGCATACTCTGATACAGTCATATATCCTTGGTGCAGCTGCTCAAACTCTGCGCGCCATGAGTCCCTGAGGCTCTGAGGGACATACTCTCTCAAAAATATGTCCGAGAACTGAGTCTATGTAAGTGAAGCTGCCTTAGCCGGACAACTCAACTCATAAGCACGCCACCACTGATAGGCTGCTCCTCTAAGCTGGAATGTAGTAAAAGAAACCCCGCTCGTCTCCGCTACGCCCATAGTACGGAGAATACGATGAAACTCCTCCAGAAAACCCTGAGCATCATTTGTAGCCAATCCGCTGAAGGTAGGCGGGTGGTACTTCTTGTACCTCTCAAGTCTGAGCTACTCCACCTCAGAAGCGGTTGCCCTAACCTCGGGCTGAGCTGGAGCTATCGGCTGTATTGGTACAATCTCTGGAACCTGGTCGACCTGAACCCGCTACTATGGAGTACCGGCGACGGGAGTTTATGCTCCTACCCCGGCCTGAAATATGGCAGGAGCAAGTGGAATCAAACCAGCCTGATCTAAGGTGCTAAGCATGCTCAGAAACAGGGCTAGAGTCTCCTGGAGGGCTTGTGCAGGAACATGTGCCTCAGGTATCTGCCCTCCAACTGGAGCTACTGGGGGCTCCTCTGTAGCAGCTCGTGCGGGGGCTCTGATTGCACCACGTGGATGTCATCAACCTCTACCCCGGCCTCTCGCGGCTCTAGCAGGGGCGCGGGTGCCTGTTTATCAGATCCGCTTGTACGTGTCCTCACCATCTGTGAGAGAATAGAATATAGAAGTTTAGAATCTTTAAAGTTAACAATTTTCACACGACAAGGAATCAAAGTAGTGAAATTTTCCTAACAGTTCCATAGCCTCACGAAGATAAGTACAAAAATCTCTATATCAATCCGCGAGACTCTAATAAACCGGATTGTGACTCACGACACCTACGAACCTAGAGCTCTGATACCAACTTATCAGGACCCAATTTTTCCCTCCGTGTGATGTCGTGACGGCACCTAGTCTCTACAACTAGGTAAGCCTAATATTTTGCGGAATAATGAAATAAAAATAAAAATTTAACCAACTATTCAAAAATACACAACAAATCCCAAAACCCGGAATATCGTGAATTACAAACTACAGAAGGAAAATCTAGTGTCTCTATACATCAGAGTCTAACAAGGAAAAATACAGAAGATAATGGACATGAAAAAGAGTAGGAGGGGACTCCGAGGTCTGCAGACGCAGAAGATATACCTTAAACTCTCCAAACCTGTCCCGGCTCACTGACAGTGTGGCTGATAAGCAGTACCTGGATCTGCACACGAAAAACATGTGCAGAGAGTAGCATGAGTACACCATAATCGGTACCTAGTAAGCGCCAAGCCTAACCTCGGTCGAGTAGTGACGAGGTCAGGTCAGGGCCCTAATGGTAAATATATAATAAAATAATATAGAGTGTAATGTCGTAATAAAATAAAGGCTGAAATTTAACAACAATGAAATCATAGAAGGTAACAGCTCAGTACACAAAAATACAACAGGGGATCTCCCGGGATACCGTCTCGTAGTCCCAAACGTAAATGTGCAGGGGGATCTCCCGGAATACCGTTCCGTAGTCCCAAAGTAAATATGCAAGGCAGGGGGATCTCCCGGAATACCGTTTCGTAGTCCCAAAGTAAATATGCAGTACAGGGTAATCTCCCGGAATACCGTTCCGTAGTCCCAAAGTAAATATGCAGCGCAAACAATAGAAATGCAACTATATCACGAAATCTTATGATTTAGACTAAGTTCCAGTCAAGGAAGAAGCAGGAAATTCACTAAGCATATTGCACAGAGTTCACATAAGCAATTAAGACACGTAGACATGCTGTATTAGACCAAACAAGATAGCTACACATATTGGAATAACTCAAATAAGAATGAAAATAGATTAATACTCATTAAAATAGTATAACTAAAAATAAAAGGAAAACATGTTGCTGCTCAGTAAGAAAATCGGGTTTTTCTACAACTAGCCTATGTATGTACTCGTCACCTCACGTACACGGCGCTCACATATCACAATAGTTCCAAATCTTAAGGAAATTTCCCCCCCACAAAGTTAAGCAAGCCACTTACCTCGAACCAAGCTCAATCAATCGGTCACAATGCCTTTCCCACGAATATCTAGTTCCGAATGGCCCAAATCTTGCCAAAAGCAATTACATATCATAAATACAACCATAATAGACTCATCTAATTAATGAAATCAACACTTTAACAAAAATTCCAAAATAAACTCAAAAATCGTCCGTGGGGCCTACATCTCGAAATCAGGTAAAAGTCACAAAATACGAACACCCATTCACTCACGAGTCTAACCATATAAAAATTACTCAAATCCGACCACAAATCCCCTTTCAAAACTCAAAATTTTTGTTGAAGAAGTTCTTCCAAATTTTTCCCAATTTCAACCCCAAAATCCAAAATTAAATGATGAAATCAATCATAGATTAGTAGAATATAACCATAAAGGAGTTAGGAATCATTACCCAAAAACTTTCTCTGAAAATCTCTCCAAATTTCGCCTTTTACCGAGCTCTCAATCAAATTTTGAGTTATGAACCAAAAACCCTCGATTTTGAACTTTAATTCTGCCCAGATATTTTTCCTTAATCGCGATCGCGAAGAACAACTTCGCTGCCCCATTATTTTACTCTACGCGAATGTGTAACTCTCCATGCGAACACGATGAAATAGCTCCTCAGACTTACGTGATCGCGAAGAACAACACCCAATTCCATTGTTGCATTATTTCTTCTTCGCGAACACGGCCTAGCCCACGCGTTCGCGATGCATAACCTGACGAACCTACGCGATCGCATCCCATTCTAGGCGAACGCGAAGATATAACCCATCTGGTATACCAATTACTCTACGCGATCGCGAGCCTTCTCACGCGATCGCGATGAAGGAAACCAGCTACCAGAACACCAGCAAAAACTGCCAACTCCTTAAGTCCAAAAATGACCCGTTGAGCATCCGAAACACACCTAAAGCCCTCGGGACCCCAAACAAACATACCGACCAATCCTAAAATACCAGACAAACTTAGTCGATCCCTCAAATCACATCAAACAATGCTAAAACTCGCGAATCACCCTCCAATTCAAATCTTAAGAACTTGAAACTTCAATATTCTACAACTAATGCCGAAACTGATCAAATCATGTCCGATTGACCCCAAATTTTGCACACAAGTCATATTCAACACTACGGACCTACTCCAACTTCCGGAATCAGATTCCGACCCCAATATCAAAATTTCCACTACCGGTCCAAAACTCCAAAATTTTGACTTTCGTCATTTCAAGCCTAAATGAGCTATGGGCCCCCAAAACACATTCCAGAAATGATCCTAAGCCCAAAATCACCCAATGGAGCTAATAGAATCGACGGAATTCCATTCCGGAACCGTCTTCACATAGCTCTAACTACGGTCCAAATTTTAAGACTTAAGCTCTCATTTAGGGACTAAGTGTCCCAAAATACTCCGAAACTCAAAACCAATCATCCCGAAAAGTCACAATAGCAGAAATAGATATGGGGAAAGAAGTTAATAGGGGTTCGGGGCTCTAACTCTCAAAACGACCAGCCGAGTCGTTACATTCCCAAACCAAAAATAGTTGTATGTCACCATTGTTTGAGCTTGAAGCTCCTAAATTTGAAATTCTATTTTGAAGATTTGATATTTAATTCAAAGTGGGTATTGTAAAATATTTCTTATAGTACATTCAGGAAGTTTATAGTGAAATTTGGTCGCATTTGGAGCTGATTTGAGGTTATTGAGATCAAATCTTTCAGCTGAAAACCGAAGAAGAACATAGTTACCCAACAGTCTACCGCTACGGTATACAATATGTTGTAGGAGCATATAGCTATACTGCAACAATATACTATTATAGTATACAATATACTGCAATGATATACTGTAATGATCGAAGAACGCTAGTAGAACTGATCTAGTTGGTACCCTTGTAACGACCCGACCGGTCATTTTGAGCAATTGCAGTTCGCTTGGTGGTTTGAGGGCATGAGTAGCTCCGTATGATGTATTATGACTTGTGTGTATCATCGGTTTTGGTTTTCAGGTTATTCGGAATCGATTTGGAAGAATGAATTTCACTGTTGATGCTTTAAGTTGGAAGAGGTGATTAAGTTTGACTTTTGTGAATTTGACCCCGGAACAGAGTTATGATGGTTCTGTTAGGTCCGGATGGTGATTTTGGACTCGGCGTCTGCCCGGATTTGCATTTGAATATTTCGAGAAGGATTCATCACTAATTGGCGAAAGTGAGAAATTTGAATATTTGAAAAGTTCATAAGTTTGACTACGAGTTGACTTTGTAGATATCAGATTTAGATTGTGATTTCGGGAATTGGAATAGCTTCGTTATGTCATTTGGGACTTGTGTGCAAAATTTGAGTTCATTACGAGTTGATTTGTTATGTTTCGACGCGAGTTTTGAAAGTTAAAAGTTGAAAGTTCATTTGAGTTTGATTTGAGGTGTGATTCCACGTTTCGATGTTGTTATGTGTGATTTGAGGTATCAAGTAGGTACGTGTTATGTTATGGAACTCGTTGGTATATTAGGACGGGGTCCCGAGGCACTCGGGTGAGTTCGAATAAGGTTTGGATCATTTTTGGAAATTTTGGCCAAGGCTGGTTTGGTAGAGGTTCTGGTGACACCGCACCAGCGGAGCTATGGGCGCAGGTGCAAAGCCGCAAAAGAGGCAGTTTCATCACATGAGCGAAAGAAGACTGGGCTTTGAGTCTTCGTAGATGCGGAGGAAGAGGTGCACCTGCGTGTGCGCTGGAGCGGAAGCAACGATCCCAGAAGCGGGAATTGACTTGGTTACTGTGGAGCACGGATGCGGAAGGATTTTCGCAAGTGCGGACTCGCACCTGTGCGTGTGTGGTCGCAGAAGCAGAGGCAGTGGAGCTTTGGGAAAATCGCAAGAGCGGAGGATTTCTCGCACCTGCGAGACCGCAGGCGCGACTAAAGGAGTCGCAGGTGCGAAAGTGCTGGGCAGAGTATAATGTTCAAGGGTTTCGTGATTTTCTTCATTTTGGACATTTCAAGCTCGGGCTTAAGCGATTTTTGAGAGAGATTTCGTAGGGAATCTTGAGGTGAGTCACTTGTGGTTATTTTTGTATACTAATTATGTTTCCCCAATGAATTTCCCACCTAGTTTGTGTGATTTTGAAAGTTTGAGACTAGGGATTTAGAGAGTTTAATTTGGGGATTTGAGTGACGATTTGGTGTTAGAATTTGGTAAATGTGGTATGATTGGACTCGTGGTTGAATGGGCTTCCGGATTTGATAACATTTATTGGATTTCGAGACGTCGGCCCGGGGAGCCAACCTTTGAGTTGACTTTCAACCTTTTGATTAAGAACTTAGTATTTTCTTATGGAATTGATTCCCTTAGCTCGTGTTGATTGTACAGAAGTGCTCTTGGCTAGTTTCGAGTCATTTGGAGGTCGATACGCACGAGATGGCATTTTTGGAGCATCATTTGGCTTGCTCGGCATTGGATTTGGCTTGTTCGAGGTAAGTAACACTTGTAAACTGGGAGCTCAGGGTATGGACCCTGATTATACGTGTTATGTGATTTGTTTGGAGATAACGCACATACTAGGTGACGGGCGTATGGGCGCGCACCGTAGATATTGAGTATGTCGATTCTATAGAGTAGTGTAGTCAATTAACTTGTATTTTTTATGTGTTAGAGAAACTGAGTTGTGACTCATGTTAGAAAACATGCTTAGGAAAATGATGGTATTATTGGGACCCACTGAGGTCATTCCGTCTGTCAAATTATATGTTTGAATTGTAATTTCGTACTCAGTCATATTAATTCATAGCATAGCATATCTCAGTCTTTGTTGTTATTTATTGATACATCATATCATTATTTTGCGCTAGTTTCATGACATTGTGAGCTCGAGAGACTGGATAGATTGATGACTGAGTGAGGCCGAGTGCATGATTGTGAGCGATATTTATGGGATCGGGTTGCACGCCGCAGCATGTTTTTATTTATTTATGCCTGGATTTGGCTTATTATAGCTCTTGGGATTAAGGAGCCCCTCTGGGATATGCACACCCACAGTGAGCGCAGTGGATATTATAATTGGGATGGAGTTCCCTGGGCATGGTGTTGCCCTACATATTCACATTTGGGATGGAGTTCCCTGGCATGAAGTTTCCCTATGCTATTTATATTGAGGGTTGGATCTTTCCTGGGATGGTCCTGCCCTATACAGTACTGAGTGATTGAGTACTCTGAGAGTGTGAGTACATGAGTTCATCATTGAGATGCATTGCATTCAACATACGTACTTGAGATACAGGCATAGAGATGCATTTTCTCATGCTACCCGATTTTGGTGACATTCATGATTTCACTTGTATATTGACATGTAGGCATAGAGATGTATTTTCCTCATGCTATCTGAAAATAAAACATCTTATTTATTGTTGAAAGGCTTTTGGGAAAATCACAGTTTTTCAAACTTATCCAAGTATTTTTGAGATGTTCGGTGAAAGATCTGGGATCTACTGTTATACTTGAAAAGCATGCCTATCTTCTGTAACTGTGAACCAACTGAGTTATTTCTTGTACCATCTTTATTATATTTTTATGAATTGTCGTTGGTTATTGGAGTTGGACTCTAACCCTTGTCCCAGCTCATCACTACTTTCAACCTAAGGTTAGGTTTGTTACTTATTGAGTACATGCGGTCGGTTGTACTCATACTACACTTCTGGACCTTGCGTGCAGATATTGGATGCTGATGTAGCTGTGTACGGCGGGAGCTAAATCTGAAGATGTACCTGCGTTTCAGTCATAGCTGCCTCTTGATCTTGGTAGCTTTAGTATTTCATATATGTTCATTTATATTTCAAACAGATGATGTATTTTATTTCAAATCATCTTTGCAAACTCTATATCTTAGAAGCTCATGATTGGTACTACCAGTCCTTGGGGAGTTGTATAAATTTAGTTATCTCATCTTTGACTCACATCAGTATTATGATATCGTATTTTATAGCTAATTGGCTTACATAGCGGGTCGGGTTAGGTACCATCACGACTAGTTGGATTTTGGATCATGACAAGTTGGTATCAGAGCTCTAGGTTTATAGGTTCTACGAGTCATGAGAAAGTGTCTAGTAGAGTCTTGCGGATCAGAATGATGACGTCCATACTTATCTTAAAGAGGCCATAGAGTATTTAGGATAATTTCACATCTTTCTTTCCTTATCGTGCGAAATTGATTCAACTTGAAATATAACTCTTTGAATTCTCTCCACGCATTCGTGTGCGCATGTGAGCACTCGGTATCATTCGTGCATCGTCGGCTTGTGATTCCATGGATGAGGTGCGAGATGTGATTTCTGTGTGCTGATGATGGGCCAGTTTGGAGGACTTGAGGTCGAGTTATGACTGTAGCTTAAGCAAGGGGATTTCGATTGTGTGATCATGTGCTTTTGGACTTATACGTTTGGTAGTGTCCCTATGAGTGGAATGTGTGACTCTATGAGTGGCTGGATGGCTATATGATGAGTATAATGTGACTGCGGGATGTGTCCAGATAGTTTGATTATGACGAGAATAGTTTGCTTGAGATGTAAAGAGGACTATTGGGTGCCAGATTGTTGTCTTGATATGATGTATAGTCTCAAGTTATGAGTGTGTTGAAAGATTTTTCATGTTGTTTAATTGTGGAACGAAGTAGATTTTCATGTCTTGTTGTGAGTTCAGACTCAGAAAGATTAAGTGATGGCATAGTAATTGTGGTTGCGAACGGGTATAGCAAGATGTCAATTTGAGGCTAAGCAGGTGGGTTATCTCCTTCAGAGTAATCTACGGAGGTGTGATCCTTATAATGTTGTGTGGATAGTTTCTTTTCTACCAGCGTGGTATATGTGTTGAGATATGAATTTGAATTTGGTTGAGAAAGTTGATCTGACTGTCACATGGATATATGCGAGCTTAGTAGATGAATTGAGGTACTATATGGTTTGTGTTATGTGAGCTTATGAAGGATTTAGTTGAATTTCTCTACAGTATTATGGTAGTAATAGAGTATGGGTATTGTGAGTTATCGAGTGTTTTGATCTATGGCTTTGAGCCAAGTGGGGGAGTCTGCTATCACCGATTTGATTGTATAGTTATGTGTTGTGCTGGTTTCGGTTTGAGGCATATTTGTGAATCAGATATGACTTGCGGAGGTTGAGATCGAGGATGACTCGAGTAAAGAATTTCTGGATACGAGATATGTTACACTTTATGATTACAGGTGAATCATGGGATGATTGAGTTGTTATTCGTGAAGGATGTAGTGCGCGTGGAGTAGGAAATTGCTCGGTCGCTTAAAGGTGTGGATTACTTCTTTGGGTATTGTTATGCTAATGCGGCACAGGTCGTTCGGCTCGTTTGGTCGGTGCAATTGAAATTTGAGTAGAGTGGATGACTCTCGAGAAGGTTCTAATAGATTCAAGAATTATATATAGCAATTAAGAATTTATTAGGATTTGTATATGGCTAGACTCCGAGATTTGCATCGGATGGTGTCGGGACTCACGATATTTCTGTATCACTATGAATTCTACATTTAGTATCATGAAGGTAAAGGAAATAGTTTCAGGTTCACATAAGGACCCTTTGGAGTGGGTGTCTCGATTGTGGTACTTTTGGGGTGCTTGAGAGGGAATATAATGGCTTATGGCCTTAGGGCGTTGTGGTTTTATTCTAGGATATCGTGGGTTGAGTTTTGTTTGAGGATCATGGTATTATGGCTGGGAGGAGTGCCAACTTGAGGATAATTTGGAAGGAACTCAGGGAAATAGTACAACTTGGTAGTAGGTTGGATCAGTAAGGTAATAGATATGATCGGATCTTTGGGTACTTATGATGTGGTGAGTCTCTGCAGGTGCTCGGCGGCAATACTCTTGGATTTGACGACCTGCGTTGTTTGGTTGAGTTAGAGAGATTCAGTTCTGATGGTTTAGTTATGTGCGAATGGGTTTCGGAGAGTTATCAATGGTTTCTACCACGGTTTGAGATGGATATTTCCTACTAGAAAGAGGAGCATGTTGCGTATTGTGATTTTCTACTGGGTGAGATCAAATGGAAGGTTTCCGACTGACCGGGTAGGTATTTTGCTTGTGACTTAGAGTTGATTATGAGATTCTCGTAACTTTTATACGATGGCATGATAGATGTGGTATGTTGTGTGGGATTGAGATTTGTATGTGCAAGGTCACGGTTCATATTTGGAGGGAAGGTCATGAATTTTGGATAGCATGGACAATTTTAGATATTTAGATGAATGTTATAACTACTTAGTAATTCCTGAGAATGGTGCACATTTCAGAAGGCGCACTGTGTGTTGACTTACGGATGTTTCATTGGTATTACGGTACTCGCATGGTTGATCGACTGTTGATGTTCAAATTTTGCTATGTGGCACGGAAGAATTATAGAAATATCTCTCGTGGGGATGATTGTGTATGAGAGATGTGTTAATCGTTCGCGTGGTGGAGTTGGGATCAGATATGGTGATTCATTTGTTCTATGGACTTGGAGACCAGGAATTCTCAAAAACAGATTGCTTCGTTGTTATGGAATGTGAAGATGTGACCAAAGCTAGCCAGATGATAGTATGTGTTATGGTTCAGTCATTGTGGACTTTCGTAGGGTTAGGTAAGTATTTGTGGGTAACCAGAGTGGATTTGAGGCCCATTGGTCGGTCCAATGAGGATGTGTATTCTACATCGGGTCAGATTAGTTAACTTTGTACTGCTATTATTGAGGGATGTGCCATTCGGTAAGAGTTGAGATTATTTGTGTTCTGATATGATCTATGTGTTACTCCTCTATGCTATGAGGAGTTGTGATTTGTTGGTTATATGCACACATGGTGCAGTTCTGTTTGGGCCTTATAGCGAAATTCGAGCAAAATGGTTATTGGGATGTTGAATGGTTAATTGCGCCATGGTTATGGTCTTTTCGGGTTGTGGTATATTGTGTTACTCGCTTCTCCATGGTAATGGTCATGCACTTCGTGTACGTAATGTTAAATTGTGTGTGGTTGTTGATTTTGAGCATCGTGGCTTGAGGTATTTCGTAGGGCTGGTGTTTGGATGGGGTCACGCATTGCAGCGAAGTTATGTTGAGATATAATCTTTTGAGTTAGATTCGTGTATTTTGGTTCTACTGTGTGTGATGGGTTATTAGCATTGCATTGTGGTGGTACTTGTTGAACTTGTGGGACTGTTCTCTCATTCGAATCATTTTCCATGATTGAGTACATTTGAATTATTGCGTATTGGTGCACGGCTTGTGGCTATGTGTAGTATTGGTGTGGCGTGTCTGTAGAGTAGCTTGTATTTGATAAGCGAAGGTCGACGGACCTAGAATGGGTGCTATTGGATTTTATTGCGGTATATTTGAAAGGATAATGTCACTGATCGGCTTAGAAATTGGCTATAGTTCTTGTCGAATGAGAGGGATCTCCATGGCTTGTTAATCTAATGAGTGGTTATGAGTTTCTGCGTGTGTATTTCATCATCGGTTATGTACGAAGTTTTTAGAGCGAGATTCTTTTTGATATGAGGTTTATTATCGATACCGAGTTTGTTTGGGTAGCTACTGTGATCGGAAGTTATACAGTGTGTAGATGCGAGGTTCGGTTCTTGCAGAAAATTCTGGATGTTGGAAATTGGATTATGTGGTTTGTGGGCTAAGGTTGAAGTAATGATCTTCAGTTATGTTGTGTTGTCAGGCCTATATAGAATAGGGTGACGTCGGATCACCCCCGGGTATGTGCATGGTAAGGTTACATGGCAGCTTGATGGATTTAGAGCGACTCTCGATACGTTCGAGGACAAACGTATATTTAAGTGGGGGGAGGATGTAACGACCCGACCGATCGTTTTGAGAAATTTCACTTTGCTCGGCATTTTGAGGGCAAGAGTAGCTCCGTATGATGTATTATGACTTGTGTGAATTGTCGGTTTTGGTTTTCAGGTTATTCGGAATCGATTTAGAAGAATGAATTTCATTGTTGAAGCTTTAAGTTGGAAGAGGTGATTAAGTTTGACTTTTGTGAATTTGACCCCAGAATGGAGTTCTGATGGTTTCATTAGGTCCGTATGATGATTTTGTACTCAGGCGTATGCCCGGATTTGCATTTGGATATTTCTAAAAGGATTCGGCACTAATTGGCGAAAGTGGGAAATTTGAAGTTTTGGAAAGTTCAAAAGTTTGACTGCGAGTTGATTTTGTGGATATCGGATTCGGATTGTGGTTCCGGGAATTGTAATAGCTTCTTTATGACATTTGGGACTTATGTGCAAATTTTGAGTTCATTCCGAGTTGATTTGTTATGTTTCGGCACGAGTTTTAGAAGTTGAAAGTTCAAAGTTCATTTGAGTTTGATTTGAGGTCTGAATCGGCGTTTTGATGTTGTTATGTTTGATTTGAGGCCTCAAGTAGGTCCGTATTATGTTATGGAACTTGTTGGTATATTAAGACGGGGTCCCGAGGGGCTCGGGTGAGTTCGGACGAGGTTCGGATCATTTCTGGAAATTTTGGCTAAGGCTGGTTTGGCAGAGGTTCTGGTATGACTGCACCTGCGGAGCAATGGGCGCAGGTGCAGAACCGTAAAAGAGGCAGTGTCATCGCAGAAGCGAAAGAAGACTCGGCTTCGAGTCTTCGCAGATGTGGAGAAAGAGGCGCACTTGCGTGTGAGTAGGAGCAGAAGCAGCGATCACAGAAGCGAAAATTGACTTGGTTACTGTGGAACGCAGATGCGGAAGGATTTCCGTAGGTGCGGACTCCCACCTGCATGTCTGTGGTCATAGAAGCGGAGGCAGTGGAGCCTTAGGCAAACTGCAGGAGCGGAGGATTTCTCGCACCTGCGAAACCGCCGGTGCGAAAGTGCTCGACAGAATATTAAGTTCAAGGGTTTCGTGATTTTCTTCATTTTGGACATTTCAAGCTCGGGCTTAGGCAATTTTTGAGAAGGATTTCGAATGGATTCTTAAGATAAGTCACTTGTGGTTAATTTTGTTCACTAATTATGATTCCCCATTGAATTTTCCACCTAGTTTGTGTGTTTTTGCGGTGTAATTTTGGGAGTTTGAGGCTAGGAATTTGAAGAGTTTAATTTGGGAATTTGAGTGACGATTTGGTGTTGGATTTTGGTAAATTTGGTATGGTAGGACTCGTGGTTTAAAGGGCTTCCAGATTTTGTAACTTTTATTGGATTCCGAGGCGTGGGCCCAGGGGGGCGACTTTTGAGTTGGCTTTCGACCTTTTGGTTAAGAACTTAGTATTTTCTTATGGAATAGATTCCTTTATCTTGTGTTGATTGTATTGAATTCCTCTTGTCTAGTTTTGAGTCGTTCGGAGGTCGGTACGCGCGAGATAGCATTTTTGGAGCATCGTTTGGTTTGCTCGGCGTTGGATTTGGCTTGTTCCAGGTAAGTAACACTTCTAAACTTGGATCTGAAGGTATAAACCCTGATTATATGTGTTATGTGATTTGTTTGAAGGTGACGCACATGCTAGGTGATGGGCGTGTGGTCGTGTACCGTAGAAATTGAGACTCAGTCGATTCCGTAGAGTTGTGTAGTCAATTAACTTGTATTGTCCATGTATTTTTCATGTGTTAGAGAAACTGAGTTGTGACTCATGTTAGAAATCATGCTTAGGCAAATAATGGTATTATTGGGACCCACTGAGGTCATTCCATCTGTCGAATTATATGTTTGAATTGTAATTTTGTACTCAGTCATATTCATTCATTACATATCATATCTCAGTCTCTGTTGTTATTTACTGATACATCATATCATCATTTTGGGCTAGTTTTATGACATTGTGAGCCCGAGAGACTGGATAGATTGATGACTGAGTGAGGCCGAGGGCCTGATTGTGAGTGATATTTATGGGATCGGGCTGCACGCCGCAGCATATTTTTATTATTTATGCCTGGATCTGGCTTATTATAGCGCTTGGGATTAAGGAGCCCCTCCGAAGTCTGCACACCCACAGTGACCGCAGTGGATATTATAGTTGGGATGGAGTTCCCTGGGCATGGCGTTGCCCTACATATTCATATTTGGGATGGAGTTCCATGGGCATGGAGTTTCCCTATACATTTATATTGAGGGATGGATCTTCCCTAGGCTAGACCTGCCCCGTACAATACTGAGTGATTGAGTACTCTAAGAGTGAGTACATGAGTTCATCATTGAGATGCATTGCATTCGACATGCGTACTTGAGATACAGGCATAGAAATGCATTTCCTCTTGCTACCCGATTTTGATGACATTTATGATTTCACTTGTATATTGACATGTAGGTATAAAGATGTATTTTTCTCATGCTATCAGAAAATGAAACATATTATTTATTATTGAAAGGTTTTTGGGAAAACCACAGTTTTCAAACTTATCCATATATCTTTTAAGTTTTCGGTGAAAGATCTGGGATTTATTGTTATACTTGAAAAACATGCCTATTTTTCGTAACTGTGAACCAGCTGAGTTATTTCTTGTACCATCTTTATTATATTTTTATGAACTCTCGTTAGTTATTGGAGTTGGACTCTGACCCTTGTCCCAGCTCACCACTACTTTCAACCTAAGGTTAGGTTTGTTACTTATTGAGTACATGCGGTCGGTTGTACTCATACTACACTTCTGGACCTTGCGTGCAGATATTGGATGCTGATGTAGCTGCGTACGGCGGGAGCTGAATCTGAAGATGTGCCTGCGTTCCAGTCATAGCTGCCTCTTGATCTTGGTAGCTTTAGTATTTCAGATTTGTTCATATATTTCAAACAGATGGTGTATCTTATTTCAAACCAGCTTTGTAAACTATATATCTTAGAAGATCTTGATTTATACTACCAGTCCTTGGGGAGTTATATAAATTCAGTTATCTCATCTTTGACTCACATCGGTATTATGATATCGTATTTTATAGTTAATTGGCTTACCTAGCGGGTCGGGTTAGGTGTCATCTTTAGGTTTTGGGTCATGATAAGTATATAGCTATATTATAATAGTATACAATATACTTTAATGGTATGCTATAATAATATACAATATACTGCAACTGTATGATGTAATGGTATACAATATACCATAATAGTATACTTCGACTGCTATTTTGTTGAATCATCTAGATGGTATTGTGCAAAACTAAAGTCATGGTTATAGTAACATTATACTGTTATAGTATACAATATAATATAACAGTATATCGTAATAAATAAGTCAATTTTTTTAAAATTGTTTTTAATTTTTCCAACTATGTCCTTGCAAATATTTTCTTAAATGAATTTTTTAAGTACTTCCATGAAAATAATATCTATTGTATAAGAAGTAGGTGTTGGAAGGCATAAAATAGTAATATACATATTTGGTATATTTATATACAGTTTTGGTATACTATTGTGACAAGTATTTTACAATAACATTAAATAATAATATGTCATTTTATTATACTAATATACCATTTTATTATAATGATATATAATTTTGGATCCAATGTACTAGAAATATTTACAGTAATACATATATTTAAAAAAAGAAAAAAATGCTATGAAAAAAGAGAGAAGAGAAAACATGTATAATGTATAAGTTCTTCTAATAATTTATTTAAAGAAGAAAAAAAATAGAAAAAGAAAGACAAATGGTATATTATACTATCAGTTATAATAAAGAATCTGAATAAATATTAACTATATCAGTTATCTTTTATTATTGTATAAAAAAAGAAGAATAAAGAAAAGGAGAAAAAAATGAATGTAATTAGATTATGTAGAAAAAAAAGTAAAAGAAAAAAAGAACTAAATTAATTCAGAAAAGGAAGAAGAAATAAAGAAAATGAACAAAAGGAAAGAAAAAAGAGAAAAAATAAAATAAAAGAATGGAGCCGAAATTGAGAATGGAATCATATTATTTGAAAATAATAAAATAAAAAATAATATGATTTAAAGAAAGAACGGAAAAGGAGAAAAAGGGAAAAAATAAAGAAAAGGGAGAAAAAGGAAAAGGATAAAAAAAAATAGCCAATTACACAAAAGCTACAATGGTTAGAAAAGGTAATTAGTTTAATTTTTATGGGTAAAGCTATAAAACTCCCTTATTAATACTCTTACATCCATTTCTGTGGCATGTTCGGATTTCTAGAGTCAAACGAATTTTTTTTATCACGATTGTTTCTTATGGCTTTTTAATATTTTAAATCGTTAATTATTGTGACCAAATAATATATTTTTTTACGTAGTTTTTAAATATGTAAAAAATTCAGAAGAATTTTAAGGATTATATCCGAATTGATGGTTAAAATTAAAACTTTGACTTTTGGGACACAAGGAGTGTCTTCCTTGGAAAATGAATATAAGATTTTTGCACACCTTTGATTTATTTTAGAGGAGGGATGTCGCTGACTTCTATTTAAAGTAAAAAAATATTCAGCCATCAATATTTTGCCTCAGCAATCTGCCTAAAAGCTAGCGACTCTCCAAATAAGCACATATACACTGTACAGCAAGAAAGAAATTTATTTTAAAAAAATTATGAAAACAAAGTAACCTGTTTGCTGAAACATGCACCGCACGTTCTCCCAACCATTCACAAATAAACTTGAGAAACTAACACCAAAATCTCCTCCATTCTCTACTTCTCAATCAAAAAAACATTATTTTGCTTAATTCCTTCTCTCCCTTGTTTGCCTGCACAAACCTTTTCTTCTCTAACACCAAACTTTCCATTTTCTTTTCCTTCTTTTTACCTCCCCTCCATCCCCATATACATAAGTTTTCCTATCTTATAATCTCGAGTTTCATATAACCGACCCCAATTAGTTTCAAACTGAGACGTAGTTGTTATTGTTGCATGGTCGGGAGTTTGATCGCGTGAGATAGTTTTATATTGCTTGAATCAGAAAGATGGTTCGAGCAGCACTTGAGGAAGCCAAAGAAATGTGCAAAGCTAAATTGCTGCATTTCAAAGGAAAGTCAGAGGATGGAACAGGACAGGAAACGCGAAGTGTGATTCTTGAGATTAATAATAATAGTGATTCATCAATATTGGCTTCAGGGGATGAAAGGGTAACGTCTAAAAGTGAAGCTTCAATGCCTTTACATGATCAACCTGTTGAATTTCAAAGGATTGGGTGTGTCCTTAATCGTAGTGAGTCTATCAAATCGCGCTTGGCTAATGATCCTGGTGTCCCTAGCCCTCGCCCTAGACAGACCCAGCCCTCAGGCAAGCCATCTGTCTTTTGATAATATAATGTAACAACAATATTAACGCCTCAATTTCAAACAAGTTTGTACCATCGTATAAATTCTTAACAACTATTCTGCTGCATTTGGAACCTTTTCAGCACGCACTAGGAATTATTATGAATTGACTAGCTTTACGCATAAATGTCAACCTAGTTTGACCTACCAAAATTTGATAGATTCTTTCATTCATTAATTCTACATTGAACTCAAATATTAAAAACCTTGGGTAATTGTATTATTTCTTTATATCATTTGTATTGCCTAGTTTTGGAAGGGAATTTTGATTTCTATTTCCCCTCTCTACCTCTCTTTGGGAATCTCTGGGGACAAAACATGGTGAAATGTTTGAGAAAATTTCAAGACTGGTGATACTATTTTCAGATGTTCATATATCTCCTATGACCATATTGTTGACATACCTACTTTTTGTGGCACAAATTTAGATATGGAGCTGATGAAGGAAAAGTTTGCAAAGTTGCTGCTTGGCGAGGATATGTCCGGTGGAGGAAAGGGTGTCTCATCTGCGCTGGCATTGTCTAATGGTGTGTGTGTGTGTGTGTATATATATATATATATATATATATATATATATATATATATATATATATATATATATATATATATATAGAGAGAGAGAGAGAGAGAGAGAGAGAGAGAGAGAGAGAGAGAGAGAGAGAGAGAGAGAGAGAGAGAGAGATATACAAGGTAGGGGTAAGGCTGCGTACATACTACCCTCCCCAGATCCCTATTTGTGAGATTACACTGGGTTTGTTTGTTGTTTATATGACATTCATTCTATATTCTCATAATAATACTTTCTTTGTTCCTATCTTTTTTTCTTTACTCATGTATGCAGCTTCTGCTTTTGGGGAACAGAAGAGATTAGAGCCAATGCCAGCTGAGAGAAAAGCTAAATGGAGAAGAGAAATTGATTGGCCGTTATCTGTAACAGATCACATTGTTGAATTTGTTCCTTCTAAACAAAAATCAAAAGACGGAACAAGTATGGAGGTAGTTCTCTCCCTCAACCCTGTCTATTCAGAAACTCCTCATCATGTCATATATCTAGCTAACAACTTACAAGAGCGTATGTGTTGGGCTAAAATGACTCAATGATACTCTTAACATAGTGTGATATTGTTCGCTTTGGGCTAAGCCCGTACAATTTTCCCAAAAGACCTCACACCATTAAGAAATCCCTACCTTATATGTAGGCTCCTAATCTTTTCAGTTACCAATGTGGAATTTTGTTCGCACATCCAACAATATGCTTTTAATTTGTTAGGTTATGGTGACAAAGCAAAGAACCGATCTTCAAATGAATATTCCAGCACTACGCAAGCTAGACGCTATGCTTCTTGTAAGAGAAAAGTTCATTTCAAGTCATTGTAAAATAATTTAACTTAAAAGCATTTGATGTTTATGCTTGGATTGATGACCTACAGGATTGCTTAGATAACTTTAAAGATCAAAATGAGTTTTCCTATTCATCGAAGGATGACGAATCACAAGAAGGGAGGAAAGATGATAAATGGTGGATACCAACTCCTAAGGTTCCTCCTAATGGCTTGTCCGATGTTACAAGGAAATGGCTGCAATTTCAGAAGGATTCAGTAAACCAAGTTCTTAAAGCAGCCATGGCTATAAATGCTCAAGTCCTGTCGGAAATGGAGATCCCCGAAAGTTATATAGACTCCCTACCCAAGGTACAATAACAAAAGGAAATCTTGAGCGTAGAGGTTTTGTATAAATGTATCGTCACACTATTTAAGTATTGTCTTTGAATATTTTATTTTTTTATGTTTAGAATGGGAGAGCAAGTCTTGGAGATGCAATCTATAAGAGCATCACTGATGAATACTTTGATCCTGACTACTTCCTCACAACTATGGACTTGTCTTCAGAACATAAGATTTTAGACCTCAAGAACAAACTTGAGGCTTCTGTAATTATTTGGCGACGAAAGATGACTGCTAAAGATGGGAAGTCAGCATGGGGTTCAGCTGTTAGTTTAGAGAAGAGAGAAATCTTTGAAGAAAGAGCAGAGACTATCTTGCTTATTCTTAAGCAGCGCTTCCCTGGAATTCCTCAGTCATCTCTAGACATTAGCAAAATCCAATACAATGGGGTAAGAAGAACCCTCTATTGATCTACCTTCAATATTTTTAGTGATATACTAGAGTATCTACGCTTTTTACCTTGTTTCTGCAAGATATGCAATTGGATATTCTTTTGGTTGTTACCAGAATATTTATCTGCTATTCATTATTCCTAAAAATAGTTTCATCTAATATTTGAAGTCGTAATGGCTTCAAAAATCAGCAAGTTACACATTTGACTGGTCAGCCAAAAGTAATTAAATCCTCTAACTAAATACTTCCTTCGTTCCAATTTATGTGAACATGTTTGACTGGGCACGGAGTTTAAGAGAAAATGAAGACTTTTGGATTTTGTGGTCCTAAACAATTCAAAAAGGGGCCCAGAGTATTTGTATGGTTATAAAAGTTTTTCATTAAGGGTAGAATTGTAAGTTTAAGCAAAATTGTTTCCAAATTTAGAAAGGGGTCATTCGTTTTGGAACTGACCAAAAAGGAAATAGGTTCACATAAACTGGAACGGAGGTAGTATTAAAATATAGCCAAAAGTTAAATATGTATCTTATATGTATATTACACATTAATATACAAAAAATATACATTCTGCCAACTATTATTCTGGGAGCGGCTATACTGTGTAATTTTCCTTCAAAATAAGACCGCAAAGCTAAAAGGTTTTCAGTTCTTAGGCTATTAATAAGTTATAACCTATATTTTTCTCGATTTTACAGGATGTGGGGCAAGCTATTTTAGAAAGCTATTCAAGAATATTAGAGAGCAGGGCACACACAGTCATGTCAAGGATTGAAGATGTTCTCCAAGCAGATGCAACGGCCCAAAATCCTTCGAGTGCTGAAGTAAAAAGGTTTCCTCTAAGAGATTCATTACGTGTATGTCCATCAGGCAGATTCCCAAATGCTAAGGAAGAAGTAGAAAAGCTTAACTCTGTGGAGAATCCAACTTCAATGACACTGTTGGATTTCATGGGTTGGACAGTGGAACAAGGAGAAAATGACGCAAAGAAAGATTTGAAGGAGGACATAGACATTGATGCGAAGAAACCACCTAACATAGTCACAAACAAGAAAAGTTCTTACTTAGAGAACTTAGTTGGTTCTAGAAGTCCCACAGCACGCCACTAAGTGATGTCGCTGCGAAATACGGATCAACTCATCGGAGGCTAGACAGAGGAAGTCATCAAAGTGACAATCAGCCTCAAATGTACATAACGAGATGAATCACACAACCCATCTAGGATTTCACTAAGTCCATTCCTGTTGTAAATAGGGAATAGTTAGTAGGCCTGTTGGTGTGACACTTATTAAAATGATTCACTCTGCAGAAGATGTCACCTTGTTGACAAATAACCACGGAAGTAACGGACTTTTTTCCAAAATAGTCCGTTCTTACCTTGGATAGCCTCTGCTAAAAAGAGTTTTGTAATCTGGAATTTGGAGATTATACGGCATATAGTATCATTATTTGGTTTAAGACAATTCCCCTGCAACTTATCAGTAATTATTTCCTTTCTATTTTCTCCTATGGACAGAAACAGTGAGAAAATATCATGTTAGTGGCTTGACATTCTGAGCCAAATTTAAAGCAAAGAGCTTCCTGTTCTAGTGAATTAGAAGTCAAAATAGGTTATCGACTTTCTAGCCAAAGTTCTATTGAAAACATTATTCATTGACACCTACCTGAACCAATAAAAGTAACATCTCAACATTCAATGTCATAAGACGCCAAGCTAGAAAGCAATGCTCCAACTTTGGAACAAGATAAATCGTATGCAATAAGATTTAACTTCTGTAACAAAAGTTTCAGGTAGGCTTCAAGAATACTTACAAGCTGGGGACAGATACATCAATTACAAAATGAAGGTTGAGAAAGTTGGATTGAAAAGAAATTAGATCTTTCCGCGTGGCCCAAGCTTGGGTGGAAGTTGAGGTCCTTTCTTGATTGGTAGTATATCCCCTGATGCTGTTGAACTGAAGTATGCAAGAGTTGAGCCACCTCCCAATATCAGGAATTTGAGCAACAGACCTCTCTTAGTGAAAGGAGCAGCAAAAGTCTCGAAAAACTTGCTCTACCAAATACAACAAATTACAAGAGAGAGTTACCACAATAGCACAACCAACATGTGAGCTTGCACAGACACAATCATTCCATGCAAGCACGACAACCAAACCCTTAATATTTGTCAGACACACACAACTAGCGCAAGTAGTTGTGGATGCAAAGTAAATGGTCTTTTCGACTGTAACTGTGTGTATATGAAAATTTTACAAAATATATATCTATACTAAGTTTGCTGCCACAAAGAAGCAGTTGTTATAATGATACTGTGTACATACCAACCTAAAATCTTGGATCTGCATCTGAGCTTAAGTAATTACGAAACAGTTTAATCACATTTTCTATCCACAAGATACTAATGTCTACATATGTGAGAAACTGAGTTTCTTCACTTATTGCTCATATGCTCATTACTGACCATAAGTAGAACAAAACTTCTCTTGTAATTTGTCTAAATATGCCAAGTTGTTCATAACTCTCATGTAAGCTAAATTGGTTTATATTGGTTCAGTTGTTAACGTTCCTAAGACCATAGTAGCGAACTGTTTGCCTTATGCTCAAATACATGCTCAATTCCTAAAATACATACAAAAATCCTAGTTAAGCAAACACTTCATAAATTGCCCATCGCCGTAAATGAACCTAAGAAAGCTACCAAGACTATTCTATAGTACCAATGAATGAGAAGTTGAATTTAAACATGAAAAGTTTACTAATTCCTATAATACTGAAATGCTGTGGATTTCCGGCCAATTTAAAAACTGCAGAAGAAATATTATCCATAATATGTCAATTGCATCTGGTAAGAAAGATCAAAAAAGTCATTAACACTATTGACAATTGATGACAAATTCCAGTCTCTAAATTGTTCCAATAGTTATGCAAAACATCCAGTAAGTTTTTTTTTTCTATTTTTACTACCATCTCTTATCCAATCAAAAGCATAAGTTTAGAAACTCCTCAAAGGTCATGTAATTAAATCATCAATTAAAGTATGAAACACTGCTTGTA
Organism: Nicotiana tabacum; assembly: GCF_000715075.1. NCBI lineage: Eukaryota > Viridiplantae > Streptophyta > Magnoliopsida > Solanales > Solanaceae > Nicotiana > Nicotiana tabacum. The sequence goes on along the minus strand of NC_134094.1, from coordinate 119,762,861 downwards.
CCATCCTAACAAATTGGAGCAAATGCAGTGAAACATGTGAAAAGTTCATTTTGGGATAGTACAGAATGAAATATGAAGTATTGCTGCAAGTAAAAATCTGTTTAGGAGGGTGGGGTTGGGGGTTGGGGGGGGATCAAATACCTGAAGGGGGTTGTATGGTGAAGGTGCATCTGAACCATACAAGTCCCACTGGCCAGTAGTGTTGCCCAAGTCCTCTAAATCAAAGTATACACTCTTGTCACCATACTTTGCTACCACAGAACCAGCCCTAGGGAAAAATGTAATACCCAGTCAGATAACAATCACCAAAAAAACAACACTAACAGTATAAAACAACACTTACATTATCAGTTCATACAAACAGATAACTACAATTGAATGTTCATATTAAGTGAGATAATTAGTAATAAGTATAAAAATTAAGGCAAGAGATTGGCTACAAAAAGGTCCGGTGCACTAAGCCCGTGCTATGCGCAGAGTTCGGAGCCTCTTATCCTGCATTTATGCTAGAGACTATTTTCACGGCTCGAACCCGTGGCCTGATCACATGGCAGGAGGCTACCCTTCTAATAAATCATTAGTACTTTTGAGATTAACTTTTATACACTATCGACAAGCTACATCCGCCGGGGCAGTTGAAAGCTGTACCTGGATTTAGTAGACTTCAAATTAAGGCGAGATGATTTAACATGTAGCTTAGTTCCAACAATGGAGCTTCCAGCTAGGCCATTGACGGCAGTTGTGGGCTGTACTGCAGCAAGAGTTGCTAAAGATGCCATAGTCTTCACTTCAAACTAACAAAACTAACTTTAGATAGTAGTAATAAATTGGCACATTTTTTGGTTTTTGATCTTTTTTTCATGGATCGCAAAAGACACGTGGCACAATGGGTATCTTGATAAAGATACGGAGTTTAACTTTGTGTGGTGCCACATATGTTGAGGCCAGATAAGCTTATCCCTTTTAAGATTGTGAATTTTGTGTAATTTGTCAGTTTTTTTGTGAGGCAAAGGCCAAGGCTGCCAAAGTAACCAGAAAAAAGGTTAGGGTTTGTCTTTAATTTATTTATTTTCTTTTCTCTAAAACATCTTTTTTTCGTCTCAAAATTAACTTATTACTACTATTTTGGAAAATAATAATCGGCTATTATTTTGAGAATGACTATATAATATTATTTTTTTATTATTTTATTCCAGTTTTACTCCTTATGATATTTGACTAATTACATTTAACCTTTACTTAAATAGAAGTGTGATCTTACTCCAATCATTAATCTATATTATTATAAAAGTATGAATAAAATGTTAAATTACAAAAATAACCTTTTAATATTAAGCATACTAACTCACAATAAAAGGACATAATCAGAATTCTGGACATTAGCCTTGCTATCTTATTAGTTTTAGGACATAATACTACACGTTAGAAATCCTACATGATTACTTTTAGGAATCCTATTAGTATAATTATTTTTGGGCATAGATATTAGCCTTGTAATCCTATTACTTTTAGGATATACTTCTTTAAAAAAAAATTATTACTAATTTAATTTAAAAACGTATTATATTGTCTAAATCTATTTAGAAACACGAGAGTCTATATTATTATAAAAGTACGAATATAATATTGATAGACCAAAATAGCCCTGAAATATTAAACAGAATAACTCATAGGGAAATGACATAGTTGTAATAACTTATTTTTTTGGACTACAATAACTTCCATGTTAATTTTTTTAATGTTTAAGATTTTAAAATTAATACAATCTTGTCTATTAGATTCTTATTAAATATATGTAGGAAAATTTGATATACCTCTTCAAATGACTGAAATAACCATCACAAATATATCAAATCAGATCAATAGTACTAAATTTACAAGAAAAGCAAAAGTGATAATATGGGATGAAGTGCTTTTGGCTAAGCGTCAGACGATCGAAACAATCACCCAGAATTTTAGAGATATATTGGATATCGATGAAATTGTGAGTTCGAGTCACCCCAAGAGCAAGGTAGGGAGTTCTCTTGGAGGGAGGGAGCCGAGGGTCTATCGGAAACAGCCTCTCTACCCCATGGTAGGGGTAAGGTCTGCGTACACACTACCCTCCCCAGACCCCACTAGTGGGATTATATTGGGTTGTTGTTGTATTGGATATCGATGAACCGTTTGGTAGAAAAGTAATAGTTTGGGAGGTGATTTCTATCAAGTACGATCAGTAGTTCCAAAATTGACCAAACCAGAAACTGTAAAAGCTAGCTTGCCAAAATTATACTTATGACCTCAAATGAAAAATATTCAAATGACAAGAAATATAAAAGTAAGAGCAGATCCAACATTCAGTGACTTCTTGCTTCGTGTCGGAATCGAAGAAGAACATCCAATAAAAGATGATTTGGTTCTTCTAGAACACTTAGTTATAAACCCCAATGGTAATAGTAGTGCATTTAATAAGGAAAATATTTTTATCATTAGATTAAAACGCAATTTGTACAAATTACATGATAGAAATTAAGGAGTTATCTTAGATGGCAGAAATGAATATGTTGATCAACTAAACAAAAGGTAGATTGCTAAGTTTTATGGTAAAAATAAAATATTTTTTAATTTTGACTCAACAGAAGATGATACCAACAATAACTACCAAAGAGAATACTTAAATACTTTAATACCAATTGGCCTTCTACCGTATATGTTTGTTGTCAAGTTCATTATTTCTTATGTATGTTATTGTCACCATATATATAATAGACTAAGTTAAAATTGATCTTCCATTGCATATAGGTTTATGCTCGCCATGCTACTGAAAACTTAGATCCGCTGAATAGCTTATGTAATAGTACGCATATGGTATATAGAAGTTTGGACAATAACATCATACATGCAAAACTTATGATACTGGTCAATGTGCGTATAAGCATGTGTTTATACCCAAATTTAACTTCCGTCTTTCGAAACTAAAGAATATCCTTTTAAATTTGTGTGAAAATAATTTTCAGTATTTTTATGTTTTGTAGTTATAAAAAATAAAATACAAGAACAAACATCCTAAATATTGAACTATATTTATCACAATATGTTTTCTTACACGAATAATTATATGTTGCACTTTCAAGAGAGATATCAATATCGACAACAAGAGTTTTGGTTATGGCAGAGTAACCAAAGCATTAGAAGGAAACATACACAAAAAAATAACATCTACAAAGAAGTGTTCGGTAAGATACCATCACATTAGATACCTTTAAACTACAATACATAATTATCTACTTAACATAACTAGAATTGATAATTTATGTAAGTTATGATGATATCCTTTCATTTTGAATACACGTATTATGCTAATGCAATAATATTTTTCGGCATTTAGATGATTGTTGTAGTATTATAAATAAATGTTCTCTCATTAATTAAATTTTATTATTTCTTTATATAAATAAATATTTAAACTATCATGTGCCATTATTAACGTGCAACGCACATTTATAGATATTAGTAGAAGTCAAAAAGAGAAAATGGATTGCTTACTTCTGCGAAGGGCAATTCATGTTAATTGAGTTAAATAAAATTTTAAAAAAGAAAAGACGAATTAAGTACCTCGTATATTTTAATAGGAAGAATTACAGCCCTTGTTATTTGGCCTAACAACCCAACCGAAAATGGTCCACATTTGAAGTCTTTACCTAGTTTGGCCCAGGTTGTACATAATCTGAAAGAAAATTTTCAGCCTTTAGCCCACTATTAAAGATATACTTTTAGGGTTTCTTTATTTTCTTTTTTCTTCATTCCCAGCACACTCTGTACTCTCCACCCGCCTCTCTTTGCTTTCTCCTTTCTTTCTCTTCTCTCACTCACATAGATCTGAATATTTATAAATATCAAACTTGATTTAAAGCATTTTCTCTACTAAGTTGCTTAATCTTCCTAAATATTTATAGATCTCAAATATTTGAATCTCGATTGATGGGTGTCCAAATTTAAAATTGAAGTTTTATTGCATCCATATTAAAAACTCCATTGAAGGAGCGTTGAAGCTCTAAGTTCAACTCAGATTTGAAAATCTAACTCTAAAGTGATTGGGTTAAGTTAAAAATTATTGTAAAAGCTTGTAATAATATGAATCTTGAGTGTTGAGTTAATTGTGTTCGATTAACATTGGTTTTGGGAACCATACTAGTTGAAGAAGGAAGTTGAAGATGAAATCAAGTTTTGTATACACCGTTATACATCATTATACAATATTATATAATATTATACAAAATTATAATACGGGTATAATGTTGTATAATATTGTATATTGAGGTGTGAAAATAATGTTATACAACATTGATCTTTCTTTTGAAGTAAGTTTCTCTTTCACCATAGTAATTTTAGTTTTGTTGCATGTTTTTTTATTTTAGTCCATGCTAAAGTGCCAGTAATTCAGCTTGTGTATGATTTGACGCGGGTAGACTACTGTAATAGCCTACATCTAGGCTCCTCTTTTATTCCTGATTACTCCGCCAATGTGTCCTTTGATTACTCTGAACATATTAAGATGGATTGTCTCTCCTTATTTTATTTTTAGTGTAAACAGAAATTTTTGGATGATATAGGAAACCTGATCGATTTAATAGTTGTAGCTTATAAATAACTGTTACATCAGGTGTTCTTCTTTTGCTCTTTTTGAGTTGTACATTCAGTTATCAGTACTAAACTGGTGCTGATTTTATTATCAATACAAATTGTTACCTTTCTCAGAAAGAAAAATAAATCTAGCTAGTGGTGGCTGCCATCTTACCTGAAAGGTTAGTGTACCCTGTGCATTCGTTCATTATCAGTTAGCAGCTTAAATTTCACAGCTCCTATCATATGCACATTTGGTAGGGAGATATTGTTATCAAGATTATTATGATGGTTGTTCTTTCTGTTTATCCATCGACTCCATAGGCAAGAAGGGAAACAATTCTTTCCAAGTGTAGATGTTGCACTCGTCGGTTGGTAATTAATATCCTTGAAGATATTCTAACCAGTGATTCTGGGAATTTTCTATGTTGGAGAAATGTAAAGCAAGACTATTCCAAAACTGCTGGGCAATATGGCAGGTAAAGAAAACATGGGTAGTATTTTCCAGGTCCTTATGACATACTGAGGAGTCAAATAAGATTTTCTTTGATTATATTTTTTGCAAATAGTTTTTAAATATTTGAATGGCGTTGGCTGAGATCTATAGAATGGCGTTGGCTGATTATGTGTACTATGTATGGCAAACTGGTTGGCGTTGGCATTGGCTGGTAATATTTAAATATTTTGATCGTTTTTTGGTGCAAACTGGTTCTTGTACCAGATGTAGATGATATTTTAGACGCAATTGCTGAGTTGCACAACCTGTAATTACGCCTGTTGCACTGGCTTAGTGCAAATATTTATATAATATATTATTCACTCATAAAAAAAAAAGACACACCAAAGAATTTTTCAAGGGAAGCTGAGAAGTGTTGAAGTGATTAGCAAGCTAATAGTCCAAGATGTGCATTGCCGAGAGAGCTGCAACAAGAAGGTTGCTGGATAACTGAGCAAGATGAACTATTACCTAGGTGATATAGCTTGATCTTTTGTAATAAGGGAGGTGGAGATTAGATGCTAGGCAGTTTACTAAAGTTGGAGTATGTTTGACTCTAGGTTTTTTTTTTGTTTTACTTGTGCATATTTTTTCCTTGTTACAAAGTTTAAGAAAAAAGAAGAAACTTTTTGAAACATGTGGTGCTAAAAGCTTAGGGATTTTTACCTTCCCTGCGTGTGAAACTTATTTGCCCTCCCTAATCAAATTTTAACTTAATTACATGGGCATATACAATTTATCAATTATATACAAATTAGTATTAATGAGTATCTATTTATATTAGGAATTGAATAGTGAATCAGTTATTTTTCCATCCTTGCTCTCTCTCTCTCTGTCTCCGTCTCTCTCTCTCTCTCTCTCTCTCTCTCTCTCTCTCTCCTTCTCTGTTCTTTCCCCAATTTTTCTTCCTTCGTTGTTCTCTGCTTTTTATCTTTTCTTTTTTTAATCAATAATTTTAATTATTTTAATATAGAGTTTTAACTTAGTAATTTCTTTTCATGTTGCTTAATTGGTGTTCGAATTGAAATTGTCAACCAATAAATTTTGAAGGTGTTTGATTATCCACAATTGACAACCATTAAAAAGCTTCAAAGCTTTGAATTCGAATTTGGTTTTTCAAAAACTATTGTTTGTTTGGATTGGGTGTTGTTGAAAACAATTGAGAATATTCTTTGGAGTTTATATCTCAATTTTGAGAGTGTTTGGTGAAGAGTAGGCTTGATTTTGGCTGAATTTCAGATTGAAACTCGAAAAAAAAGAAGAAAAAGAAGAAGAAGAAGACATGACATACATTATATTGCAGTAATTGTAGATAAATTGTAGACTGTTTTTTGCAGAAGATTTTGTAGAAGTTTTAGTCGTTTTGGATTTGTGAAAACAGAAAACAATGCATCTAAAGTTGAAAAATAGTTGTATAGTGTATGAATTGTAGGGGTGGGCATTGGTCAGTACGGTTCGATTTTGTAGAATTTCGGTTCGGTTAATTTGGTTTTCAGTTTGTGATTTTAATAACCAAAACCTGTAACGATCCGGCCGGTCGTTTTGAGAGTAATAGCCCTGATCCCCTATTTACTGTTTCCCCCGTACCTTTTTCTGCTTATGTGACTTGCTGGCAGGTTTCGTTTTGGTTTTTGGAGTGTTTTGGGACACTTAATCCCTAAATGGAGGTTTAAGCCTTAGGATTTGGACCGTAGTCGAAACTGTGTGAAGACGACTCTGAAATGGAGTTTCGTCGATTTCGTTAGGTGATTTTGGACTTAGGGGCGTGTCCGGATTGTGTTTTGGAGGTCCGTAGCTCAATTAGGCTTGAAATGGCGAAAATTGAATTTTTGGAGTTTTGGACCGATAGTGGAATTTTGATATCAGGGTCAGATTCTGATTTCGAAAGTTGGAGTAGGTCCGTAATATTGATTTTGACTTGTGTGCAAAATTTGGGGTCAATCAGATGTGGTTTGGTTGGTTTCGGCATCAGTTATCGAATTTGGAAGTTTCAAGTTCTTTAAGTTTGAGTCGGAGGATGATTCGTAATTTTAGCGTTGTTTGATGTGATTTGAGGGCTCGACTAAGGTTCGTGTGGTATTTTAGGATTGGTTGGTGTGTTTGGTCGAGGTCCCGGGGGCCTCGGGTGAGTTTCGGGTGCTTAACGGGTGAAAGCTTAGACTTATAAGAATTTGTGACATGCTGGTTTCTGGTGTTTTCGCACCTGCGGTGGAGAGTCCACAGGTGCGGCCCCACAGAAGCGAGGCTGGGATCATAAGTGCGCCTTTAGGCTTGGGAGTCAGTGGTCGCAGATGTGACGCGTGAGCCGCAGGAGCGAAGCCGCATCTGCGGAAGGGTAGTCGCGGATGCGGAGATGAGAAGGACCCAAGGTTTCGCAGAAGCGGACGAGTAGACGCAGAAGCGCATCCGCAAATGCGGACTTAGGCGCACAGGTGCGAACTCTGGAGTTTAATGAAAACTCACAAGTGCAGAGTCCTAGCCGCAGAAGCGGCACCGCAGGTGCGATGATGAGGTCGCAGGAGTGGGTTCGCTGGGCAAAAAAGAGAGAATTTCGAGGGTTTGATTCATTTCTCCATTTTTGGACTTGGGAGCTCGGAAATTGGCGATTCTTTGAGGGATTTGCAGAGAGAGCTTTGGGGTAACGATTCCTTACTCGTTTTTTGTTGTATTTCATTAATCTATAGTTGTTTTCTTCATTTAATTTCGGATTTGGATTGACAAGTTGGGAAAATGGGGGAAAAGTTCCCTAACCGAATTTCTGAGTTTTGATTGGGATTAAAACATCGGATTTGGATAATTTTGGTACGAGTGAACTCGTAATTGAATGGGTTGTCAGATTTTGTGAGTTTCGCCGGATTCCGAGATGTGGGCCCCGCAGGCGGTTTTTGAGTTAATTTCGGATTTTTATTGAAGAATGTAGTATTTTCTTATGAAGTTGATTCCTATAATTTTTGTTGACTGTATCGAATTATTTTGGCTAGATTCGAGCCATTCAGAGTCAGATATTCGTGGAAAAGGCATTCTTCCCGATTGATTGAGCTTGGTTCGAGGTAAATGGCTTGCCTAACCTTGTGTGGAGAACTCCCCTTTAGGATTTGGTACTGTTTTTGATATACAAGTGTCGTGTACGTGAGGTGACGAGTGCGTACACGGGCTATTGTTGCAAAACTCTATTTTCATTAAGTAAAATACCTGTCTTCCTTTAACTGAGCTACACTAGCATATGAATTTATCATGTTTAGTCTAGAACAACATGTCTACGTGTCTTAATTGCTTATGTGAACTATGTGCAGCATGCTTAGTGAATTTCCTGCTTCTTCCTTGACTGATACTTAGTCTAAATCGTAAGATTTCATGATGCAGTTGTATTTCTATGGTTTGCGCTGCATATTTACTTTGGGACTACGGAACGGTATTCCGGTAGATCCCTCTGTCCTGCATATTTACTTTGGGACTACAGAACTGTATTCTGGTAGATCCCCTCTGTTTTGCATATTTACTTTTGGACTATGGAACGGTATTCCTGTAGATCCCCCCATGTTTTGCATATTTACTTTGGGACTACGGAACGGTATTCCGGTAGATTCCCCCCCCCCCCATTTTGCATATTTATTTTGGGACTACGGAATGCTATTCCGGTAGATCCCCTCCGTTTTGCACATTTACGTTTGGGACTACGGGACGATATCCTGGGAGATCCCCTGTTATTATTTTCTGTGTACTGAGCTGTTGACTTGCTATGATTTCATTCTTGTTAAATTTCAGTACTTATTTTTACTGCAATATTTCATTCTGTCTTAGTTATTATATATATACCAGTATGACCCTGACTTGATCTCGTCACTACTCGATCGAGGTTAGGCTTGGCACTTACTGGGTACCGTTGTGGTGTACTCATGCTACTCTTCTGCATATGTTTTGTGTGTAGATCCAGGTACTCCTTATCAGCCCCTCTACTAGCTGAGAGTGCTTGCTGCTGTACGGAAACTTCAAGGTATATCTGCAGCGTCCGCAGACCTCGGAGTCCCCCTCTATTCCCTCCTATGTCATTTACCTTTCTTACTTCTGTTATTAGACTCTGGTGTATAGAGATACTAGTTTCTTTCTGTAGCTTGTGACTTATGATGTTCCGAGTTTTGGGAATATTGTGTATTACTGGAGTGATGGCTATTGTTAATGCCAAACGGCATTGTTACCAGTCATTTAGTTACCTGTTACAGATAGTTGTTAAGTTTTACTTCCATTTTTGTTATTTCCTCATTTCGTTAGGCTTACCTAGTCGTAGAGACAAGGTGCCGTCACGACGTCTTACGGAGGGAGAATTGGGTTGTGACAAGTTGGTATCAGAGCTCTAGGTTCATAGGTGTAGTGAGTCACAAGCAAGTTTAGTAGAGTCTCGCGAATCAGTACAGAGACGTCTGTATTTATCTTCGGGAAGCTATGGAACTGTTAGGAAAAATTTCACTTCTTTGATTCCTTGTCGTGCGAAATTGTTGACTTCGAAATTCTAAACTTCTGTATTCTATTCTCTCACAGATGGTGAGGACACTTACAGGCGGATCTGATGACCAGGCACCCGCGCCCCCTGCTAGAGCCGTGAGAGGCTGGGGCTGGGGTAGAGGCCGAGGAAGTCCACGTGGTGCAGCTAGAGCACCCGCGCGAGCTGCTACAGAGGAGCCCCTAGTAACTCCAGCTGGAGGGCAGACACCTGAGATACATGTTGCTGCACCAGCCCTCCAGGAGACTCTAGCCTTGTTTTTGAGCATGTTCAGCACCTTAGCTCACGCTGGATTGATTCCACTTGCTCCTGCCACATCTCAGGCCGGGGGAGGAGCACAGACTCCCATCGCCGGCACTCCAGAGCAGCGATTTCACGTTGGTCAGGTTCCAAATATCATGGCGACCTGTGGTCCCATTTCAGCAGGTGATATGGATCGCTTGTCGGTAGAGGACAAGTGGGTCCAGGAGAGAGAGGATAGGCGAGGTCAGGAGAGAGAGGGAGTACAGGAAGGCGAGGAGCCCGAGTAGACAGGGGAAATACACTGGTCCTTATTTTGGAGGCAAAGTACGGCATGGTAGAGGTTTTGTGGGTCAGCCAGTTCAGTTTGTGTTTCAGGTGTTCATGGGTCTCAAAGTACCTGTACCGCACAGTTCCCACAGCCACATCAGCAGCGAGGTTGTTTTGAGTGTGGCGACACTCTCCATGTGGTGAGGATTTGCCCCAAACTTAGGAGGGGTGCACCTCCACAGACTTCTCAGGCACCGCGTGCCCCACCGGGTCCTCAGGCCATGATTACAGCACCAACTGCCACCCCACCTGCTCAGCTAGCTCGAGGTGGAGGTCGGGGAGGTAGAGGTCGCCCTAGAGAGGGAGGCCAGGCCAAATATTATGCCCTTCCTGCTCGTACAGAGACAGTTGTTTCTGATTATTTCATTACAGGTATTGTTCCGGTCTGTCATAGAGATGTTATTTGACCCAGGCTCTACATATTTTTATGTGTCCTCTTATTTTTCCCCGTATTTGGGCGTATCTCAGGATTCTTTGAGTTCCCCTGTTTATGTGTCTACTCCTATGGGAGATTCTCTTGTTGTGGACCGCGTGTATCAGTCATGTTTGATTGCTCTTAGTGGTTTTGAGACCAGAGCTGATTTATTATTGCTCAGCATGTTGGACTTTGATATTATTTTGAGCATGGACTGGTTGTCGCCCCATTATGCTATTCATGATTGTCACGCCAAAACCATGATGCTGGCTATGCCAGGATTATCGCGATTAGAGTGGAGAGGTACCTTAGAGTATACTCCCAGCATAGTTATTTCATTTCTTAAAGCTCAACGAATGGTTGAGAAGGGGCATGACGCATATCTAGCTTATGTGAGAGATGTCAGTATTGATACCCCTACAGTTGAGTCAGTCCAGTAGTGAGGGATTTTCCAGATGTATTTCCAGCTGATCTTTTGGGAATGCCGCCCGACAGAGATATTGATTTTGGCATTGATTTTTTGCCGGGCACTCAGCTCATCTCTATTCCTCCATATCGTATGGCTCCTCCTGAGTTGAAGGAGCGGTTACAGGAATTGCTTGATAAGGGCTTCATTCGGCCCAGTGTGTTACCTTGGAGTGCTCCTGTCTTATTTGTGAAAAAGGAAGGATGGTTCTATGCGGATGTGTATTGATTACCGCCAATTGAACAAAGTTATAGTGAAGAACATGTATCCATTGCCTCGTATTGATGACTTATTTGATCAATTACAGGGTGCCAAGGTGTTTTCCAAGATTGATTTACGTTCCGGCTATCATCAGTTGAAGATTCGGGAGCCAGACATCCCGAAGACTGCTTTCAGGACTCGATATGGTCACTACGAGTTCCTTGTGATGTCTTTTGGGCTGACCAATGCCCCAACAACTTTTATGCACTTGATGCACAGTGTGTTCCGGCCTTATCTCGACTCATTCGTCATTGTGTTCATTGACAACATTCTGGTATACTCCCGGAGTCGGGAGGATCATGAGCAACACCTGAGGACTGCGCTTCAGACCTTGAGAGAAAAAAAGTTATATGCAAACGGTAAGAATGCCTTTTCCTCCATTTTCCAACTCCGAATGGCCCAAATCTAGCCCAAAGCAATTACATATTATGAATAAAACTACAAGAAACTAATTTAAATCATAAGTCTATGACTTTAGCAAAGAATAAAAATATCGCCCCAAAAGTCGACCGGGGCCCACGTCTTGAAATCGGGTAAAAGTCACAAAATACGAACACCCATTTGATAGCGAGTTCACCCATACCAAAATTACAAAACTCCTACACCAAGTCGCCACTCAAAACCTCAAATCAAACTCTTCAAACCCCTAGCCTCAAACTCCCAAATTCCACCTTGAATACACCCTAACTAGGTGGGAAAATCAATGGGGAAAGGCTCGACATCATCTCCCTTATTACAGGGATTTGTTGGATTTACTTGAAGGTGCTCAAGTACATATATACTTAAGTTTAGTTGACCTGGCTTGATATGTGTTGTGTTTACTCACAATTCTTTTGTTTAATAAATAGTTTATAAGGAGGCCATACAGCAATGTGCTCATAGCTGGATTGCCGAATTATTGCTCCCGCGGTCAAGCTATGTGAAGCTTTTCGGTCCCACTTATATGTCTCGATATAGTTGAGCATCATGCCACCGAGCGAGTCCTATGACAGTTTGGTCGACCCCAGCATGTACTTATTCCTCTCACTTGGCATTCCATACATTACCAACGGGATGATCGCCGCAAGGTTGACCAGACATACTTGGCCTGGTTAGAGGCCCATATAGAGGATTGGGACCAGAGGTATGTCCTGATTCCGCCACACCCTCCACCTGACCGTTTGGACGGGGAGCATGAGTACATAGGATGGTATCGCAATGTTACCCGACTTTTCATCGGGAATCCCGTTCATCGCGCTGGTGGTCGGTACGTTCCATACGCCGGGAGACATGAGGCACTGGTATGTTATTTGTTATACTTACTTATAATGTTACATTACTTTAACATCCTTCCTTAATTAATATTTTATATGTTATGCATTTTATTGGCTTATACCAGTTCTACTAGTTGGGACTGGAGATGCTACAACATACAAGCGAGGGAGCGACAATTGTGCACGGGCTTGGCCGTCGGGTTACTGATCTTGCTGCTGACACATTGAGACGTGCCCGAGAGGATGGGCGCTTAGGATATGAGGATGCTTATATACCGTCCGAGGAGTACCATCAAGGCCATAAGTGTCCCCTGAACGTGGTAAACGTGGCAGGCGTGGCCAGAGCGAAAAGGGTGGCCCACGTGGTTGTGGTGGTCGGCGAGGAGGGGGTCCCCAACAAGGGGGCGTTGAGGCACCCGTGGGGATATTAGAGATGATCAGTCGGGTGACTACCCTGAGCCACATGATGCTCCTCATTATATGCTGTCATTCAGTCTTCATCTGTCACAAGAGACTTCATAGTTGACCCTGTCAGCTCCAGTGTTGATCGTGGGCACGGCCATTACGCAGCATGAATGGGATCAGTATTTTCCTGATCGTCCAGAGCCAATGAGAGTTGTTGTTGATCGTCCGATACAAGAGGTGCATAGTGGGCGACGATTGAGTTATGGCTCATCACTGAGGGTTGCTGGGGATCTTTCATGCACAAATAAGGATACATCACATCGGGGCGAGACGTCACAACCTTCATCTACTCCAGTGCACCTCGATGTTCCAACAGAGCATTGTGTGGCTACTCAGGCGTAGGTTTGTTTGTATTAATATTATTTCAATTTGTTTTTACCTTATAGATTATTTAGTAATATCTAAAGTGTTTAGATGTTTTTTAAAGATTTCATCATCACCAGTCATGGAGGCCACATTGTGCGATACTCGCTTCCCGGAGATAGATGATCTTATTCAGGAGCCCACTAAGACCATGGTATGACCATTAAATGATTTTTGCTAACACGTACGTTAGTATTCTGTATTTCATATACTAAAATATCTTTTTATTTTGTAGGTTACCGATGGCCCAACGACCGTTTCTACCGAGCCTGCCAGCCTTACTGACGATCATGCTGCAACGCATCCTCCGATAAAGAGGCGACGTGATGAGGATGATCCTGATAGCGTAGCCGGGCGGGATGGGATGCGCCTCAGGCCATCCAATGCTTTAAAGCATACATGCTGTGGGACTCATTGATATGTATTCTGCTTTAAAGCATACAGGCTTTAAAGCATAATGCTTTAAAATTATTGATGTTTTACATAATTTGTGCATGTTTTTTTAATTTTTCGGCTTATTTATTGGTTTAACACTAAAACACAAAAAATAAGACAACTTAACATAAATTTAAATTTATTAAAAATTAAATATAATACATGACACGTACGACATAAAAATAAAAAACTACACTTAATGCATCTATGTGTTTGTTTAGTCACTATCACCCATTATTTTATGGTTCAATCACTTAAAGTTTTCTTCCAACCGATTATTTTCTTCTTCTGCCTCTTTCAGTTTCTCCTTCACTGCCGCAAGTTGTTCTTGCAATTTCACGATCTGGAGTTCGTACTCACCAGTCAGATTTTAAATGTTTAGCAAATATGATTTGTAGTATTCTTGGTTAATGAGTTCATCATACCATTCTTCAAAACTACATTTATTGTCGTCCTACCAATGGGGATGATAACAAAAGACTATTAATTATCACGTTATATAAAAACTATTAACAAACATAACTTTCAATAATAATAACTTACAACTTGTTTACACATCCAACGTCTGCGTTCTAGATTGTAATTTGACCAACATGGCTTCAAAATCGCACGTTTGTCACAGTAACATCTTGGTACGTCATTTCGTCTAGACATGTCGTAATGCTCAAATATAATAAATTAATGGAAAGTTCTTTTCTTCGTTTGGTTACAACACAGATAATATTGCAAAATGCACGGGGGTTTTATAGGCAGCTAAGAGTGATTTTAGGTTACATAACGACTATTAGTGATGCGCTACGTATCGCGTGCTAATGATTCTTTAGGGTACAAGTGGGTGCAACTTTTCAGGTTAACAACTTTTTTCGGTCGACATGACAATACACATAACACATATTGGTGATGCGCTATAATTCGTGTGGTAATGATTCTTTATGGTACAAGTGAGTGCAGCTTTTCAGGTCGACATGACAATACACATAACACATATTGGCGATGCGCAATGTTTTGTGTGCTAATGATTCTTTAGGGTACAAGTGGGTGCAGCTTTTCAGGTCGACAACTTTTTCAGGTTGACATGACAATACACATAACGCATATTGGTGATGCGCTACATTTGGCATGCTAATGATTCTTTACGGTACAAGTGGGTGCAACTTTTCAGGTCGACAACTTTTTCAGGTCGACATGACAATACATATAACGCATATTGGTGATGCGCTATGTTTAACATACAAGTTCGTGCAGTTTCGTTCTTCTTAAGTTGAACCAACATTCCAGTATTCAAAAACCATTTCAAAAACCATTACAACATCCATATAAGAAATGCCACTAACATTTAATAAGTTGTTTAAGAAGAGGCAAAAAGGTGAAGGTAGTTCAACAGATCCACATGGAATACGTCATAACACAATCGATCCCTACCTTGAAAAATCATATGCTAGGTTGCTATACTGATTTGGTTGATGACATGTGGTATGGTATTCTACGTACCTTGGAAAATAAGCCTATCAATATATACACTGATCTCAAAGTTGCAGGGCACATTATCGAGGGTGAAGCGCATTCTACAAAGCCTGAAGGTATGCGAATTTTGGGCGAAAAACTACAATGGTGTCACGACCAAAATTCAAGTAGTCGTGATGGCACCTAACCCAACCCGCTAGGTAAGCCAACTTTCAATTATCCAATTCCAATAATAATTATTAAAGCAATTTAAGTGAATAAAGATCTTAATCTTATACAATCCCCAAGAATTGGTAGTACAAATCATGAGCTTCTAAGAATAGAGTATACAAAACGGAAATGAAATAAATACATAGTCTATTTGAATAATACATAAACAGAGCTTTTATAAATCTAAGGCTACCCTGAACAAGAGGCAGCTACAAAAGGAATGCAGGTACATCTTCAAGTCCCGCAACCATCGAGCACAGTAACAACAACAGCCAATATCTGCACGCAATGTACAGAAGTGTAGTATCAGTACAACCGACCCCATGTACTGAATAAGTAACAAACCTAGCCGTAGGTTGAAAGTAGTGACGAGCTTCTACCAAGGTCGGGTCCATAACCAATAGTCCACAACAGTCCATAACAACATAAAGCAAATAATACCAGAAGTAACTCAGAGATAAAATGCTCAGCCAAATCATGATTTCAAAAATAATAGTTCTTCCTTTCAAATACATCAGTGAAAACCCAAATCGTTTGCCGAAGTTGCCAAAAATATGAATAGTTTGAAAACAATAATTTCTCCCAAAATCTTTTCAATAATAAATAAGATATTTCATTTTCCTTCCGGATAACCCGTGTAAAACAAATGCATCACTATGCCCATCTGTAGAAATGTGTGAGAAATGATGAATGATGTGATATTGTACAACATGAGAAAAATACATCTCTATACCTGTATGCCATGTGTGCATGCTAATGCGATGCAACTCAGTGATAAAATCATAAACAGCCCCTCGGGCAAAACATCACTCATATACAACCCCTCGGGCAAACCTCACAGTCACTCATGCCCCTTGGGCATACCTCACCATCACTCATGACACTCGGGCATACCTCATAATCACTCATGCCTCCCAATCACTCAGCACTCGGCACTCGCACTCAATAGGTACCTACGCTCACTGGGGGTGTGTACAGACTCCGGAGGGGCTCCTTCAGCCCAAGCGCTAAAATCTGCACGGACAACTCACGTGCTGTACGGACAACTCACGTGCTATAATCATAAAGTATATAAAGCATGCTGCAGGCGGGCAACCCCGATCCACGTAATAATCCTCACAATCAGGCCTTCGGCCTCACTCGGTCATCAATCTCTCATGTCTCTCGGGCTCACAATGTCATGAAAATAGCCCAAAAATGATGATAGGATGTATCAATAAATAATAACAGAGACTGAGATATGATATGCAATGAAATGAATATGACTGAGTATGAATTTTTAATTTAAAATAAATAATTTACAACAATATGACCTCTGTGGGTCCCAATAATACTGGCACATAGCCTCAACATGATTTTTAATATGCTTTTCAGCTCAATTTCTTTAACTCATCAAACCGCATGGAAAATGCCAAGATCATTTAACTACAAAATTTCACAGAAATAATTATGTCACAATTTCTATAGTGCACGCCCACACGCCCGTCACCTAGCATGTGCGTCACCTCCCAACAATTCACAAAATACATATATTCAGGGTTTCATACCCTCAACGCCAAGATTAGAAGAGTTACTTACCTCGAACAAGCCGAATCCAATGTCGAGCAAGCTAAAAAAATGCTCCAAAAATCCCATTATGCGTGTATCAACTCTCGAACGGCTCGATTCTACCACAATTAATTTGATTCAGTCCACACAATTTATAGGAATTAATTCCATATCAAAATACTAATATTTTCCACAAAATCCGAAATTACGCCCCAAAAATCACCCGTGGGGCCCATGTCTCGAAATTCGATGAAACTCACAAAATACGACAACCCATCTAATTACAAGTTCAACCATACTAATTTCACTCAATTCCGACTTCAAATCGGTATTCAAACTTGAAAAATTCGTTTTGTGACATTATAGAAATTTCCTTCTATTTCTCTTGAAGATTCAATAATCTTACACCAAAAATGAAGATTAATTCATGGAATATAATCACAAGGGAATTAAGAATACTTACCCCAAGTTGTGTGGAAAATTTTCTATCCAAAATCGCCCAACCCGATCTCCCAAATCCGAAAATGGGTGAAAATGTCGAGCTCTCGAATTTAAGGTTCTGTCCCAGCGATTTCCACATCTGCGGACAAGAGGTCGCATCTGCAGGAAAAATCGCGCTACTGGGAGAACGGCTTGGCCAGCCATAATCGCTTCTGCGATGCCAAGGACCGCACCTGCGGTGGCGCTTCTGCGGGCATTGGGCCGCTCCTGCGCAAGCGCTTCTGCACCCTTGCTTCCGCTTCTTCGATGCCTTCCCAGCCAGCACTCCCTCGCTTTTGCGACTGATTTCGCACACATGCGGCTTCGCACCTGCGATCTAAACTTTGCAGGTGCGATCACACTAGTAGGCAACAGATCCAGCATTTCCTTAAGTCCAATTTTGATCCGTTAACCATCCGAAACTCACCCGAGCCCCTCGGGACCCCGTACGAACATACCAACAAGTCTCATAACATAACACAGACCTACTTAAGGCCTCAAAACCCACATAGCAACATTGAAACGACGAATCACACCTAAATTCGAAATCATTGAACTTTGAAACTTCAAATTCTATATCTTGTCCGAAACACATCAAATCACATTTGATTGACCTCAAATTTTGCACACAAGTCACATTTCACATTACGAACCTATGCAAATTTTCAGAATCGGATTCCGACCTCGATATCAAAAAGTCAACCCCCGGTCAAACTTCCCAAAAATTCATCTTTCGGCATTTCAAGCCTAATTCCACTACGGACCTCCAAATAATTTTCTGGACACGCTCCTAAGTCAAAAATTACCGTACGGAGCTATTTGAATAATCAAAACTCCATTCTGTGGTCGTTTACACATAAGTCGATATCCGGTCACTATTTTAACTTAAGCTTTAAACCTTGGAATTAAGTGTCCCAATTCATTCCAAAACCTTACCGGACCCGAACCAATTACCCCGGCAAGTCACACAACAACTGCAAAGTATAATTTGAGCAAAAAATGGAGAACTGGGGTTGTAATACTCAAAATGACCGGCCGGGTCGTTACATTCTCCCCCACTTAAACATACGTTCGTCCTCGAACGTGCTAAGAGTTTTTTCCAAGCCATCAAATCACTGTTTCATCTCACCACACACGTACCCAGGGGTGAACCCACGTCACCCTATTCCATATAAGCTTGGCAACACAATACAACTGAAAATCATTAATTTAACCTTAGCCCAAAAACCTTGGAATTTAATTTCCAACCTTTAGAATTTCTTTCAAGACACAAATCTTACATTTACACATCGTGTAAGTCCGAACAAGTTGCATCGAGCTATAACTATAACCACAGATATAATCAACCAACATATTACACAACTCGCATGCTCGTAGCACCATTCCTGATCGCAGTGACTACTCCAAAACAAACCACATACTAGTATTAAACCCATATCGAACCAAACATCATCCCAAAACCTTCGTACACTATTGATAATAAAAGAAACACGCGAAATTTCATGATCACTCACCAGATCAACAAGTCACGGAGCTCTCTCGCCCCAACAAGAACCGTAATCGCTTTCTGAGCCAACTTTCAATATTATACTCCCGAATATACCGAAATTAAACCTGATAGTACCCATTCCAGGTCCAATGACCTTATAATACTAAACACAACTATTCCACAGACATGCCGCACCAATATAACTCAGAGCCACAACCCGTGCCATCCGTGCACCCATACGCAACAATTCAAATGTACCCAGTCATGAAAAAAAGGACTCGAATGAGAGAACTGCCCCTCCAGATTAACAAGTACCGCCACAACGAAATGCTAAAAATTCATCACACACCGTAGAACCATCACCCGATCCTAACACGAGGTTCATACCTTAACATAACTCCGATGCAGTGCGTGACCCCATCCAAACTCTGGTCCATAATATATACCTCGAGCCACCCCGTTCAAAATCAATAACCACAGAGAGGCAAATGACAAAAATGCCACACAAAACCTGAAAGAACATAACCATTACGCAATCGATCATGCAATACCCAAATACTCATCACACTCAAATTTCACTATAAAGTTCAAATAGAATTGCACCATCTGTGCACATAACTAATGAATCACAACTCCTTAATAATAGAAGTATGGAGCCAACCATTTCGTCTCGGTGTAGAATACACATCTTAATTGGGCCTACCTATGGACCCCCAAATCTGGCTAGCTCTGGCCACAACTTCACAGTCCACAACCATGAAACAATCTACTCCTGAGAACTCTCAATCTCCAAATCCATAGAACACGTGAATCACCATATTTGATTCTATCTCCACCGCCCGAATGCCTAACACCTCTCTCGTACACGATCTTCCCACGAGAAATACTTTAAAAGTTCTTTCGTGCCACTTGGCAAAATTTGAATATCAGCAGTCGATCAACCAGGAAAATGCCGCAATACCTATGAGATATTCATAATTCAAAACATAGTGCGCCTTCTGAAATATACACTCTACTCATGAAATACCAAATAGTTATAGCATTCATCTAAACATCAAAAACTATTCATGCCCTCTAAGAATTTATGACCTCCCTTTCAAAGCTAAACCATGACCTTGCACATGCCAACCTTAATCTCACACAACACACCGCATCTATCATGCCATCATTTGAAAAATATGAGAACCCCATAATCATTCTGAGTCACAAGTAAAATACATATCTGATCAGCCATAAGCCTTACATATTTATCCCATCCGGTATAAAATCACAATATTCAACATGCTCCTCAGGCCGGTAGGAAAATACCAATCTCAAACTGTGATAGAAAACCTCGAGAATGCTTTGGAATCCATTTGCACATAATCAGGCAATCAGATTTGAATCTCTCTAAATCAACCAAGTCACGTAGGTCGCCAAACCCAAGTGTATTGCCACAAAGCACCAGTAGAAAACCCCCACATCATAAGCACCCAAAGAACCGATCATATCCATTACCATACTAATCCAACCTACTGCCCGTTGGTCTTATTTTTTTCTAGTTTCTCCCGAATCGGTCTTCAGACTAATACTTCTCCTTGCTAAAACGCCGCGATCTTTAGCCATAGCTCACCCCACAAACCTAGCATAGAACCACAACGCCCTACGACCCATAAGCAATTGTATTCTTCTTTAGCACCTTCAAAACTACTGCAACTGTAACCCTTACTTTGAGTATACCTTATGTGAATCTAAAATTGTTATTCTTATCTTCCCTATACAAAAATGTAGAATCCATAGTCATACGGAATTTTCGCAAGTCCAGGCACCATCAAATGAAAATCTCAGATTTTATCCATATGCAAGTCTGGAAACATTCTCAATTGCTATATATAATTCTCAAACCCACTAGAATTTTTCTCGGGAGTCACCTACTTTGCTCAAATCTAATTACACAGCCCAAATGGGACAAAAGATACGTGCCTCATTAGCACAATGACACTCAAAGAAGTAGCTCTACTTTAACACCACATATCAAATTCATACTCCGTGTGCACTACATCATTCACCAATAACAACTCACCCATCCCACGATTTTCATATACTCATACGTGCAATATAACCCGTAACCAGGAATTTCCTTATTCGAGTCATCCTCGATCTCAACTTCTGCAAGTCATAACTAACCCAAAACTAAACCTTTACATATAACCATGAAATTGAATTATCAATAGCAGGCCCCCCTACTTGGCTCAAAGCCATAGATTAAAACATTCTATAACTCACAATACCCATACTCTATTCCTGCCATAATGCCACAGTCAGTTCAACGAAACTTCTTCTCCAACTTATGCAACGCCAACCATAAAATACCCCAATCAACCGCTAAGCTCGCATTTATTCTCTTAACACTCAGGTCAACTTTCTCAACCTGATTCAAATTCAAATCCCAATACATACGCAACATCGGTAGAAGAGAAACTCTCTACTCACATCATAAGGAATACACCTATTTAGATTACTCCGCAGGGGATAACCCACCTACTTAGCCTCAAACTGGTATCTTATTATACCCTTTCGCAGTCACAATTACTATGCAATCACTTAGTCTATCTGAGTCCAAACTCATTAACCAGACATGGGGGTTTAATTTGTCCCAAAATTTAAACACGTGAAAGATCCTTCAAAACATTCATACTCGAGACTTTACGTCACATCAAATCGAAAATCAAGCACCCAATGGCCTTTTCTTTACATTTCAAGGAAACACTTCTCGTTATGTTGAAATCGTCTTAACACATCCCGTGGTCACATCATACCCATCACACCGCCATTATACCACTCATCGAGCCACAAATTCCACTCATAAGGACATTACCGAACATATGAATCCAAATGTACAATTTACAACTAAAGCTACCGAGCTTAAGCTGCGGTCTAAACCTGGCCTCAAGTCCTCCAGACTGGCCCATCACCAAAACATAGAATACTCATCTCAAACTTCGTTCATGGAATCACAAGCCGGTGATGCACAGCTGATACCGAGTGCTCATGTGCGCATACGAATACGTGGAAGGAATTCAAAGAGTTTATGTCTCAAGCTGAATCAATCTCGTACGATAAGGAAAGAAAGATGGGAAGTATATCCTAAATGCCCTGTAGCCTCTCGAAGATAAGTATGGACGTCATCATACCGATCCGCAAGACTCTACTACACACTTGCTCATGACTTGTACAACCTATGAACCTAGAGCTCTGATACCACCTTGTCACGACCCAAAATCTAACTAGTCGTGATGGCACCTAACCCAACCCGCTAGGTAAGGCAACTTTCAATTATCCAATTCCAATAATAATTATTAAAGCAATTTAAGTGAATAAAGATCTTAATCTTATACAATCCCCAACAACTGGTAGTACAAATCATGAGCTTCTAAGAATAGAGTATACAAAGCGGAAATAAAATAAATACATAGTCTGTTTGAATAATACATAAACAGAGCTTTTATAAATCTAAGGCTACCCTGAACAAGAGGCAGCTACAAAAGGAACGCAGGTACATCTTCAAGTCCCGCAACCATCGAGCACAGCAACAACAACAGCCAACATTCGCACGCAATGTGCAAAGGTGTAGTATCAGTACAACCAACCCCATGTACTGAGTAAGTAACAAACCTAGCCGTAGGTAGAAAGTAGTGACGAGCTTCTACCAAGGTCGGGTCCATCACCAACAGTCCACAACAGTCCATAACAACATAAAGCAAATAATACCATAAGTAACTCAGAGATAAAATGCTCAGCCAAATCATGATTTCAAAAATAATAGTTTTTCCTTTCAAATACATCAGTGAAAACCCAAATCATTTGCCGAAGTTGCCAAAAATATGAATAGTTTGAAAACAATAATTTCTCCCAAAATCTTTTCAATAATAAATAAGATGTTTCATTTTCCTTACGGATAACCCGTGTAAAACAAATGCATCACTATGCCCATCTGTAGAAATATGTGAGAAATCATGAATGATGTGATGTTGTACAACATGAGAAAAATACATCTCTATGCTTGTATGTCATGTGTGCATGCCAATACGATGCAACTCAGTGATAAAATCATAAACAGCCCCTCGGGCAGAACATCACTCATATACAGTCCCTCGGGCAAACCTCACAGTCACTCATACCTCTCGGGCATACCTCACAGTCACTCATGCCACTCGGACATACCTCACAATCACTCATGCCACTCGGGCATACCTCACAATCGCACTCAGTAGGTACCTACGCTCACTGGGGGTGTGTACAGACTCCGGAGGGGTTCCTTCAGCCCAAGTGCTATAATCTGCACGGACAACTCACGTGTTGCACGGACAACTCACGTGCTATAATCATAAAGTATATAAAGCATGCTACAGGCGGGCAGTCCCGATCCACATAATAATCCTCACAATCAGGCCCTCGGCCTCACTCGGTCATCAATATCTCCAGTCTCTAGGGCTCACAATATTATGAAAATAGCCCAAAAATGATGATATGATGTATCAATAAATAACAACAGAGACTGAGGTATGATATGCAATGAAATGAATAGGACTGAGTATGAATTTTTAATTTAAAACAAATAATTCACAGCAATATGACCTCTGTGGGTCCCAATAATACTGGCACATAGCCTCAACATGATTTTTAATATGCTTTTCAGCTCAATTTCTTTAACTCATAAAACCGCATGGAAAATGCCAAGATCATTTAACTACAAAATTTAACAGAAACAATTATGTCATAATTTCTATAGTGCACGCCCACACGCCCGTCACCTAGCATGTGCGTCACCTCCCAATAATTCACGAAATACATATATTCAGGGTTCATACCCTCAACTCCAAGATTAGAAGAGTTACTTACCTCGAACAAGCCGAATCCAATATCGAGCAAGTTAAACAATGCTCCAAAAATCCCATTATGCGCGTATCAACTCTCGAACGGCTCGAATCTACCACAATTAATTTGATTCAGTTCACACAATTTATAGCATTAATTCCATATCAAAATGCTAATATTTTCTACAAAATCCGAAATTACGCCCCAAAAATCACCCGTAGGGCCCACGTCTCGAAATCCGACGAAACTCATAAAATACGACAACCCATCCAATTACAAGTTCAACCATACTAATTTCACTCAAATCCGACTCCAAATCGGTATTCAAACTTGAAAAATTCGTTTTGTGACATTATAGAAATTTCCTTCTATTTTTCTTGAAGATTCAATAATCTTACACCAAAAATGAAGATTAATTCGTGGAATATAATCACAAGGGAGTTAATAACACTTACCCCAAGTTATGTGGAAAATTTCCTCTCCAAAATCGCCTAACCCGAGCTCCAAAACCCAAATATGGGTGAAAATATCGAACCCTCGAATTTAAGGTTCTGTCCCAGCGATTCCCGCATCTCCGACCTTCGCTTCTGCGAGAACAGCTTGGCCAATCATAATCGCTTCTGCAATGCCAAGGACCGCACCTGCGATCGCGCTTCTGCGCGCGTTGGGCCGCTCCTGCGCAAGCGCTTCTGCGCCCTTGCTTCCGCTTCTGTGATGCCTTCCCAGCCAGCACTCCCTCGCTTCTGCGACTGATTTCGCGCACATGCGGCTTCGCACCTGCGATAAAAACTTCACAGGTGCGATCACACCAGTAGGCAGTAGATCCAGCATTTCCTTAAGTCCAAATTTGATCCGTTAACCATCCAAAACTCACCCGAGCCCCTCGGGACCCCGTCCGAACATACCATCAAGTCTCATAACATAACACAGACCTACTCAAGGCCTCAAAACCCACATAACAACATTGAAACGACGAATCACAACTAAATTCGAAATCATTGAACTTTGAAACTTCAAATTCTATATCTTGTGTCGAAACACATCAAATCACGTCCGATTGACCTCAAATTTTACACACAAGTCACATTTCACATTACGGACCTATTCAAATTTCCAGAATCGGATTCCGACCTCGATATCAAAAATTCAACCCCCCGGTCAAACTTCCCAAAAATTCATCTTTCGGCATTTCAAGCCTAGTTCCACTACGAACCTCCAAATAAATTTTCGGACACGCTCCTAAGTCCAAAATCACCTTACGGAGCTATTAGAATCATCAAAACTCCATTTTGGGGTCGTTTACACATAAGTCGATATCCGATCAATATTTTAACTTAAGCTTTAAACCTTGAAATTAAGTGTTCCAATTCATTCTTAAACCTCACCAGACCCCAACCTATTACCCTGAAAAGTCACACAATAATTGTAAAGTATAATTTGAGAAGAAAATGGAGAACCAGGGTTGTAATACTCAAAACGAGCAGTCGGGTCGTTACAAATGGGTTCCCCTTTACTCAAAAAGGTGTGATTATGAAGTACTATCCCACTGGCATGGGCTAGTTGTACCCCAAGCACTGTCTGCAACCTTCCAAACAAACACACACAAAGATAAACCAGAAGTTATTCGTCATTTGATGAAGGGGATTTTAAAGATGAAAAAGGCACTAGCCGTTCATCATGCACTGGATGATCTTAACTACATGCAAGGAACAGAGGATCAATATTTGGATTTATTAGAAAATGAAAAATTTTATAGAGACATTGATTATCCTGTTTTTCCAACAGTTGTCGAGTGAGAGGGGCTACCTAAGTTTCTACCGTAGACGTTGGACGTAGGAGTTCCATATTATTGTAGAAATCAAGCAAGTGGTCCTATTGATAATAGCAATGAAATACGAGAAATGTGTGTCAACTGGGGCCTAGATTACGATGCCCTCGATCCGGGCGGATACGTACAAGATGTTGAGGAAGAAGATGAAGACAATGACAATGAAATAGTGCCAGACAGTGACGATAATGGCGAATGAAAATTGTTATTTATTTCTTAGAGAATATTTTAAATTGTTGTATTGAATCTTCAATGCTAAATGTCAATTAGATTTAACCCTATTGGAAACATAATTTTATTTCAAAAATATTGCAAACTGAACCTTTACAGACATTTAGTACAACAAAAATATTACAACAAAACACTAAGTTTATCCTTGATAATTGGGCACATTGGATGAACTGCCACCGAGAGCTGAATTCACCGCTTCCCAAACCAGCTGAAGGACATTTACGGTGATCGTTTCCTGTTTGGGAACATATGCCACATTTACGCGCATAAACGGTATCACCAACATTCATTTAGTTACGTATCTGCATTCTTTTTTGCACTTGATGTTGACACACATAATACTTGTTACACACCATTTTAAATGGTTCCGGCGGCCAACAATGCTCATCACCCACGGGTTGGAGGTGGCCACTATAGGTGTTTACATATGAAGCAACACTATATTATTTATCAACGTACCTCGTCACCACAAAACCTGTATGTTGAAAGCACTTAATGGCATGTGAGCATGGCAAGTGATAGATCGACTATTTCCCACACGAACATAATCTTCTAGATTCATTGATCCACGGGTTTGATGCAAACCAGTGCGAACTTCAAAAATATTTCGCCCGCTACAATACTGCAAAAAATGTATGCCACTGTGCTCACTTCCTATATTTCTCAAATCGTTTCATCGGCTGTGGTATAAATTCAACACCCATTTCCATCAATGACGATGCACATATGGATCTTTTAACAAACCTCTCCGCCATCTGCTTGAATGACATCCGCACCATGGTAGTGACAGGAAATCCACGTGTATATTTTAATAATCCATTGAAAGACTCCGACACGTTTGTAGTCAAAATTTCCCATCTTCTACCACCATCCTTATGCAAAGTTCACTTGTCAAGCTCATGTCGTATCAACCAACTATAGGCTTCAGGGTCTTCCTGCCTAATCAATTCCATTCGCCTCCTGAATTTACACTCTTGGTGATCTGTTACAGCCATCCACATTAAATCATGTAAGTTCTTGTTTGAATGAGCCCTATGGAAGTTGGCCTTCAAGTGCCTAACACAGTAACAGTGGTAGGCATATGGTTCCTGCGATGCATGCAAATTCTGTACAGAACTTAAAATACCACTATGCCGATCAGATATTAGAAAAATACCTAAACGCTGTCTGACAACGTGCTACTTCAAGTGGTTCAAAAACAATGTACAAGTCTCTTGGCTTTCATTGTCACAAATAGCAAATGTTAGGGGAAATAAGCTTCCATTAACATCTACTGCGACAACGATCAACAATTTAATATCATACTTTCCATAGACATGAGTGCTGTCTATGGATATTACCAGCCGACAATGCACAAAACCATCAATGGCTGGTTGAAATGCCCAGAACACATATCTGAATATGAATTCTTGTATTACCGAACTTTGTTCAAGCTTCCATTTAGCAACAGTCCCGGGGTTAAAGTGTTGCAATG
The DNA here is from genome assembly GCF_000715075.1 of Nicotiana tabacum. NCBI lineage: Eukaryota > Viridiplantae > Streptophyta > Magnoliopsida > Solanales > Solanaceae > Nicotiana > Nicotiana tabacum. Next base: position 119,735,456 of record NC_134094.1, on the reverse strand, counting down.
CAGCAATGTACCTGGGTAGAGCGGCAAATGACTTATCCCAGTTACCATAAACAATCTCAAACGCACGTTTACGCCCGACAAATGCCTTTCTTTTGGTAATGGTACATCTATATACCTGGTGGATAGATGTTATACACTTATTAATCTTGTACCTTATGGACGATTCAATGTGTGGAATCAAGACAAGAGAAATCAAGTCAACATTCAAGTAAAATGATTCCCACTAAATGTGTCCATATCACAAGTATGGGTGCCAATGTATTTTCCCACAATCCACATATTTGTTTTTAACTTTCTCGCACGCAGCATCCATGTACAACCTTGAAACCATCTACGACAAATAACCTTGTAAACTTCCGAAGATGACTCATGAACCACGATCTCACAACACTCTTTTATATTGTACATTCGCACCGCCCTGCTTAGGCGCGCTTTATCAGTAAAAATCATATTCTTTGACAGCACCGTTGGTCTAGATTCATCTCACATTGTTGTCTGAATGTCGTCAAGATCCCTTATTAGGGAATCCCCCTTGAATGAAAGGGCACATGTGACTCGTACACTCTAGGTCTAACGGGAGGTGGAGTTTGCATATATGGAGCATGCTCATTGGTGACATCATGCTCCCTTGGCAAATCAGGTTGATCATTCTTATTCTCATCATCATCACCCTTATCAGAGAAGGGTGTGTCATCTCCAGACTCATCAGCATTGTTGTCATAATCAGTATAATCTTCCTGACTCTGTGCATCTGTCTGATACTAATTAAATATATCGTCTTCGGGAAATTGAGTAAGGACAGGACCTTCAAGTTGCTCGTTTTCACTGTACAACCGATAAAATAATGAGTTTCTCAAATTCATACAAACATTATATATCAACTTTATCACTTAACTTACAAATCATAATCTTTTAATATCCCATGATGCACATTATCCTGTTGCTGATGACTCCCGGATGGACCACCATGATCCAACACACCAAAAACTGAGCATATTCCAACTGTCCATTGGCTCATAACTTGTAAAATTCATATCTGGCTGGTACCCCCTTTGGAATATATGAGTGTTAGTACAAATATAATACATAAAACAAATATAGAATGAAAAGGAAAATTGAAATGTACCACTCGGCAACACCCATAGTACGGAGGATACGGTGGCACTCCTCAAGAAAACCCTGGGCATCCTCTGACGCCAAGCCACTGAAAGTAGGAGGGTGGTACTTCTTGTACCTCTTGAGCCTGAGATGCTCCACCTCAGAAGCTGCTGCCCTAACCTCAGGCTGGACTGGAGCTAACGGCTGCATCGGTATGATCTCTGGAACCTGGTCAACATGAACCCGTTGCTCTGGGGTACTGGCGACGGGAGTCTGTGCTCCTTCCCCGGCCTGAGATATGGCAGGAATAAGTGATATCAATCCTGCCTGAGCCAAGATACCGAATATGCTCAGGAACTGGGCTAGAGTCTCCTGGAGAGATGGTGTAGTGACAGTCATCTCAGGTGCTTGTCCTCCAATTGGAGCTACTGGTGGCTCCTCTGTAGTAGTTTGTGTAGGTGCTCTGGCTGCACCATGTGGACGTCCTCGGCCTCTACCCCGGCCTCTCGTAGCTCTAGCAGGGGGCGCAAGTGTCTGATCATCCGATCCAGCTATACGTGTCCACACCATCTATGAGAGAATAGAAAGATAGAAGTTTAGAGTCCGAAGTCAAAATCTCACACGATAAGGAATCAAAGAAAGTTAAACTTTTCCTAACAGTTCAATAGCCTCCCGAAGATAAGTACAAACGTCTCTGTACCAATCCGCGAGACTCTACTAAACCTGCTTATGACTCATAACACCTATGAACTTAGAGCTCTGATACCAACTTGTCACGACCCCATTTCACCCTCCGTAGGATGTCGTAATGGCACCAAGTCTCTCAAACTAGGTAAGCCTAACAAATTTGCGGAAATACAAAATATAAAACTGAAGCCCAATTCTCAACACATGAAATAATTATAAAACTGCCATTCAATAATTACAACTCCCAAAACCCGGTGGAAACAAGTCACAAGCTTCTAAGAGAAAATACTAGGTCTCTCTATACATCAGAGTCTAAAGAAAATAAGGAAACACAACATAGTAAGGATAGAGGGGGACTCTGAGGTTTGCTGACGCTGGCAGATGTACCTTGAAGTCTCCACGTGTGGTCCAACTCACCGGTATCTGGTCTGGTGGGAAGAACCTGGATCTACACAAAAAGATGTGCAGAAGTGTAGTATGAGTACACCACAACGGTACCCAGTAAGTGCCAAGCCTAACCTCAGTAGAGTAGTGACGGGGTCAGGTCAGGGCCCTACTGGTTTAAAAGAAAAATAAGGCAGAAGATGTAATAATATTTTGAAATAGCTGAGAATTTAAACAACAAGAAGTTTCAGAAAATATCAGCACGGTAAATAGAAGTAAACAACAGGGGCACTCCCGAGGTACCGCCTCGTAGTCCCAAATGTAAATATGCATGGCAGGGAGATCTCCCGAGGTACCGCCTCGTAGTCCCAAAGTAAATATGCAAGACATGGGGATCACCAGAGTAAATGCCTCGTAGTCCCAAAGTAAATATGCAGTACAGTGGGATCTCCTGAGTAAACGCCTCATAGTCCCAAAGTAAATATGCAATACATGAGGATCTCCCGAGGAACCGCCTTGTAGTCACAAAGTAAATATGCAATACAAGGGGATATCCCGAGGAACTGCCTGGTAGTCCCAAAGTAAATATGTGAATCACCATATTTGATTCTATCTCCACTGCCCGAATGCCTAACACCTCTCTTGTACACGATCATCCCACGAGAAATACGTTAAAAGTTCTTCCGTGCCACTTGGAAAAATTTGAATATCAGCAGTCGATCAACCAGGAAAATGCCACAATACCTATGAGATATTCATAATTCAAAACATAGTGCGCGTTTTGAAATGTACACTCTACTCACACAATACCAAATAGTTATAGCATTTATCTAAATATTGAAAACTATTCATGCCCTCTAAGAATTTATGACCTCCCTTTCAAAGCTAAACCATGACCTTGCACACGCCAACCTTAATCCCACACAACATACCTCATCTATCATGCCATCATTTGAAAAATATGAGAACCTCATAATCATTCTGAGTCACAAGTAAAGTACATATCTGATCAGCCAGAAGCCTTACATATTTATCCCATCCGGTATAAAATCACAATACTCAACATGCTCCTCAGGCCGGTAGGAAAATACCAATCTCAAACTGTGATAGAAAACCTCGAGAATGCTTTGGAATCCATTTGCACATAATCAGGCAATCAGATTTGAATCTCTCTAAATCAACCAAGTCACGTAGGTCGCCAAACCCAAGTGTATTGCCACAAAGAAATAGTAGAAAACCCCCACATCATAAGCACCCAAAGAACCGATCATATCCATTACCATACTGATCCAACATACTACCCGTTTGTCTTATTTTTTTCGAGTTTCCCCCGAATCTGTCTTTAGACTAGTACTTCTCCTTGCTAAAACACCACGATCTTTAGCCATAGCTCACCCCACAAACCTAGCATAGAACCATAACGCCCTACGACCCATAAGCAATTGTATTCTTCTTAAGCACCTTCAAAACTACTGCAACTGTAACCCTTACTTTGAGTATACCTTATGTGAATCTAAAATTGTTCTTCTTATCTTCCCTATACAAAAATATAGAATCCATAGTCATACGGAATTTTCGCAAGTCCAGGCACCATCAAATGAAAATCTCAGATTTTATCCATACGCAAGTCCGAAAACATTCTCAATTGCTAGATATAATTCTCAAACCCACTAGAATTTTTCTCGGGAGTCACCTACTTTGCTCAAATCTAATTGCACAGCCCAAATAGGACAAAAGATACGTGCCCCATTAGCACAACGACACTCAAAGAAGTAGCTCTACTTTAACACCACATATCAAATTCATACTCCGTGCGCACTACATCATTCACCAATAACAACTCACCCATCCCACGATTTTCATATACTCATACGTGCAATATGACCCGTAACTAGGAATTTCCTTATTCGAGTCATCCTCGATTTCAACTTCTGCAAGTCATAACTAACCCAAAACTAAACCTTTACATATAACCATGAAATTGAATTATCAATAGCAGGCTCCCCTACTTGGCTCAAAGCCATAGATTAAAACATTCTATAACTCACAATACCCATACTCTATTCCTGCCATAATGCCACAGTCAGTTCAACGAAACTTCTTCTGCAACTCATGCAACGCCAACCATATAATACCCCAATCAACCGCTAAGCTCGCATTTATTCTCTTAACACTCAGGTCAACTTTCTCAACCAGATTCAAATTCAAATCCCAATACATACGCCCCGTCAGTAGAAGAGAAACTCTCTACTCACATCATAAGGAATACACCTATGTAGATTACTCCGCAGGGGATAACCCACCTGCTTAGCCTCAAACTGGTATCTTATTATACCCTTTCGCAGTCACAATTACTATGCAATCACTTAGTCTATCTGAGTCCAAACTCATTAACCAGACATGAGGGTTTAATTTGTCCCAAAATTTAAACACGTGAAAGATCCTTCAAAACATTCATACTCAAGACTTTACGTCACATCAAATCGAAAATCAAGCACCCAATGGCCTTTTCTTTACATTTCAAGGAAACACTTCTCGTTATGTTGAAATCGTCTTAACACATCCCGTGGTCACATCATACCCATCACACCGCCATTATACCGCTCATCGAGCCACAAATTCCACTCGTAAGGACATTACCGAACATATGGATCCAAATGTACAATTTACAACTAAAGCTACCGAGCTTAAGCTGCGGTCTAAACCTGGCCTCAAGTCCTCCAGACTGGCCCATCACCAAAACATAGAATACTCATCTCGAACTTCGTTCATGGAATCACAAGCCGGTGATGCACAGCTGATACCGAGTGCTCATGTGCGCATACGAATACGTGGAAGGAATTTAAAGAGTTTATGTCTCAAGCTAAATCAATCTCGCACGATAAGGAAAGAAAGATGGGAAGTATATCCTAAATGCCCTGTAGCCTTTCGAAGATAAGTATGGACGTCATCATACCGATCCGCAAGACTCTACTACACACTTGCTCATGACTTGTACAACCTATGAACCTAGAGCTCTGATATCAACTTGTCACGACCCAAAATCTAACTAGTCGTGATGGAACCTAACCCAACCCGCTAGGTAAGGCAACTTTCAATTATCCAATTCCAATAATAATTATTAAAGCAATTTAAGTGAATAAAGATCTTAATCTTATACAATCCCCAACAACTGGTAGTACAAATCACGAGCTTCTAAGAATAGAGTATACAAAGCGGAAATAAAATAAATACATAGTCTGTTTGAATAATACATAAACAGAGCTTTTATAAATCTAAGGCTACCCTGAACAAGAGGCAGCTACAAAAGGAACGCAGGTACATCTTCAAGTCCCGCAACCATCGAGCACAGCAACAACAACAGCCAACATTCGCACGCAATGTGCAAAGGTGTAGTATCAGTACAACCAACCCCATGTACTGAGTAAGTAACAAACCTAGCCGTAGGTAGAAAGTAGTGACGAGCTTCTACCAAGGTCGGGTCCATCACCAACAGTCCACAACAGTCCATAACAACATAAAGCAAATAATACCATAAGTAACTCAGAGATAAAATGCTCAGCCAAATGATGATTTCAAAAATAATAGTTCTTCCTTTCAAATACATCAATGAAAACCCAAATCATTTGCCGAAGTTGCCAAAAATATGAATAGTTTGAAAACAATAATTTCTCCCAAAATCTTTTCAATAATAAATAAGATGTTTCATTTTCCTTCCGGATAACCCGTGTAAAACAAATGCATCACTATGCCTATCTGTAGAAATGTGTGAGAAATCATGAATGATGTGATATTGTACAACATGAGAAAAATACATCTCTATGCATGTATGTCATGTGTGCATGCTGATGCGATGCAACTCAGTGATAAAATGATAAACAGCCCCTCGGGAAGAACATCACTCATATACAGTCCATCGGGCAAACCTCACAGTCACTCAAGCCTCTTGGGCATACCTTACCATCACTCATGCCACTAGGGGTGATACCTCACAATCACTCATGCCTCCCAGTCACTCAGCGCTCGGCACTCGCACTCAGTAGGTACCTACGCTCACTGGGGGTGTGTACAAACTCCGGAGGGGCTCCTTTAGCCCAAGTGCTATAATCTGCACGGACAACTCACGTGCTGCACGGACAACTCACGTGCTATAATCATAAAGTATATAAAGCATGCTGCACGCGGGCAGCCCCGATCCACATAATAATCCTCACAATCAGGCCCTCGACCTCACTCGGTCATCAATCTCTCCAGTCTCTAGGGCTCACAATGTCATGAAAATAGCCCAAAAATGATGATAGGATGTATCAATAAATAACAACAGAGACTGAGATATGATATGTAATGAAATGAATAGGACTGAATATGAATTTTTAAATTAAAACAAATAATTTACAACAATATGACCTCTGCGGGTCCCAATAATACTGGCAAATAGCCTCAACATGATTTTTAATATGCTTTTCAGCTCAATTTCTTTAACTCATAAAACCGCATGGAAAATGCCAAGATCATTTAACTACAAAATTTAACAGAAACAATTATGTCACAATTTTTATAGTGCACGCCCACACGCCCGTCACCTAGCATGTGCGTCACCTCCCAACAATTCACGAAATACATATATTCAAGGTTCATACCCTCAACTCCAAGATTAGAAGAGTTACTTACCTCGAACAAGCCGAATCCAATATCGAGCAAGTTAAACAATGCTCCAAAAATCCCATTATGCGCGTATCAACTCTCGAACGGCTCGAATCTATCACAATTAATTTGATTCAGTTCACACAATTTATAGGAATTAATTCCATATCAAAATGCTAATATTTTCTACAAAATCCGAAATTACGCCCCAAAAATACCCGTAGGGCCCACGTCTCGAAATCCGACGAAACTCACAAAATACGACAACCCATCCAATTAAAAGTTCAACCATACTAATTTCACTCAAATCCAACTCCAAATCGGTATTCAAACTTGAAAAATTCGTTTTGTGACATTATAGAAATTTCCTTCTATTTCTCTTGAAGATTCAATAATCTTACACCAAAAATGAAGATTAATTCGTGGAATATAATCACAAGGGAGTTAATAAACTTACCCCAAGTTATGTGGAAAATTTCCTCTCCAAAATCGCCTAACCCGAGCTCCAAAATCCAAATATGGGTGAAAATGTCGAACCCTCGAATTTAAGGTTCTGTCCCAGCGATTCCCGCATCTCCGACCTTCGCTTCTGCGAGAACAGCTTGGCCAGCCATAATCGCTTCTGCGATGCCAAGGACCGCAGCTGCGATCGCGCTTCTGCGCGCGTTGGGCCGCTCCTGCACAAGCGCTTCTACGCCCTTGCTTCCGCTTCTGTGATGCCTTCCCAGCCAGCACTCCCTCGCTTCTGCGACTGATTTCGCGCACATGCGGCTTCGCACCTGCGATCAAAACTTCGCAGGTGCGATCACACCAGTAGGCAGCAGATCTAGCATTTCCTTAAGTCCAAATTTGATCCGTTAACCATCCAAAACTCACCCGAGCCCCTCGGGACCCCGTCCGAACATACCATCAAGTCTCATAACATAACACGGACCTATTCAAGGCCTCAAAACCCACATAACAACATTGAAACGACGAATCACAACTAAATTCGAAATCATTGAACTTTGAAACTTCAAATTCTATATCTTGTGTCGAAACACATCAAATCACGTCCGATTGACCTCAAATTTTACACACAAGTCACATTTCACATTACGGACCTATTCAAATTTCCAGAATCGGATTCCGACCTCGATATCAAAAAGTCAACCCCCCGGTCAAACTTCCCAAAAATTTATCTTTCGGCATTTCAAGCCTAGTTCCACTACGGACCTCCAAATAAATTTTCGGACACGCTCCTAAGTCCAAAATTACCTTACGGAGCTATTGGAATCATCAAAACTCCATTTTGGGATCGTTTACACATAAGTCGATATCCGGTCAATATTTTAACTTAAGCTTTAAACCTTGAAATTAAGTGTTCCAATTCATTCCTAAACCTTACCGGACCCCAACCAATTACCCGGACAAGTCACACAATAACTGTAAAGTATAATTTGAGTAGAAAATGGAGAACCAGGGTTGTAATACTCAAAACGAGCAGTCGGGTCGTTACAAATGGGTTCCCCTTTACTCAAAAAGGTGTGATTATGAAGTACTATGCCACTGGCATGGGCTAGTTGTACCCCAAGCACTGTCTGCAACCTTCCAAACAAACACACACAAAGATAAACCAGAAGTTATTCGTCATTTGATGAAGAAGATTTTAAAGATGAAAAAGGCACTAGCCGTTCATCATGTACTGGATGATCTTAACTACATGCAAGGAACAGAGGATCAATATTTGGATTTATTAGAAAACGAAAAATTTTATAGAGACATTGATTATCCTGTTTTTCCAACAGTTGTCGAGCGAGAGGGGCTACCTAAGTTTCTACCGCAGACGTTGGATGTAGGAGTTCCATATTATTGTAGAAATCAAGCAAGTGGTCCTATTGATAATAGCAATGAAATACGAGAAATGTGTGTCAACTGGGGCCTAGATTACGATGCCCTCGATCCGGGCGGATGCATACAAGATGTTGAGGAAGAAGATGAAGACAATGATAATGAAATAGTGCCAGACAGTGACGATAATGGCGAATGAAAATTGTTATTTATTTCTTAGAGAATATTTTAAATTGTTGTATTGAATCTTCAATGCTAAATGTCAATTAGATTTAACCCTACTGGAAACATAATTTTATTTCAAAAATATTGCAAACTGAACCTTTACAGACATTTAGTACAACAAAAATATTACAACAAAACACTAAGTTTATCCTTGATAATTGGGCACATTGGATGAACTGCCACCGAGAGCTGAATTCACCGCTTCCCAAACCAGCTGAAGGACATTTACGGCGATCGTTTCCTGTTTGGGAACATATGCCACATTTACGCGCATAAACGGTATCACCAACATTCATTTAGTTTCGTATCCGCGTTCTTTTTTGCGCTTGATGTTGACGCACATAATCCTTGTTACACACCATTTTAAATGGTTCCGGCAGCCAATAATGCTCATCACCCACGGGTTGGAGGTGGCCACTATAGGTGTTTACATATGAAGCAACACTATATTATTTATCAACGTACCTCGTCACCACAAAACCTGTATGTTGAAAGCACTTAATGGCATGTGAGCATGGTAAGTGATAGATCGACCATTTCCCACACGAACATAATCTTCTAGATTCATTGATCCACCGATTTGATGCAAACCAGTGCGAACTTCAAAAATATTTCGCCCGCTACAATACTGCAAAAAATGTATGCCACTGTGCTCACTTCCTATATTTCTCAAATCGTTTCATCGGCTGTGGTATAAATTCAACACCCATTTCCATCAATGACGATGCACATATGGATCTTTTAACAAACCTCTCCGCCATCTGCTTGAATGACATCCGCACCATGGTAGTGACAGGAAATCCACGTGCATATTTCAACAATCCATTAAAAGACTCCGACATGTTTGTAGTCAAAATTTCCCATCTTCTACCACCATCCTTATGCAAAGTTCACTTGTCAAGCTCATGTCGTATCAACCAACTATAGGCTTCAGGGTCTTCCTGCTTAATCAATTCCATTCGCCTCCTGAATTTACACTCTTGGTGATCTGTTACAGCCATCCACATTAAATCATGTAAGTTCTTGTTTGAATGAGCCCTATGGAAGTTGGCCTTCAAGTGCCTAACACAGTAACAGTGGTAGGCATACGGTTCCTGCGATGCATGCAAATTCTGTACAGAACTTAAAATACCACTATGCCGATAAGATATTAGACAAATACCTAAACGATGTCTGACAACGTAATACTTCAAGTGGTTCAAAAATAATGTACAAGTCTCTTGGCTTTCATTGTCACAAATAGCAAATGTTAGGGGAAATAAGCTTCCATTAACATCTACTGCGACAACGATCAACAATTTAATATCATACTTTCCATAGACATGAGTGCCGTCTATGGATATTACCGGCCGACAATGCACAAAACCATCAATGGTTGGTTGAAATGCCCAGAACACATATCTGAATATGAATTCTTGTATTACCGAACTTCATTCAAGCTTCCATTTAGCAACAGTCCCGGGGTTAAAGTGTTGCAATGCAGCAATGTACCTGGGTAGAGCGGCAAATGACTTATCCCAGTTACCATAAACAATCTCAAACGCACGTTTACGCCCGACAAATGCCTTTCTTTTGGTAATGGTACATCTATATACCTGGTGGATAGATGTTATACACTCTTTAATCTTGTACCTTATGGACGATTCAATGTGTGGAATCAAGACAAGAGAAATCAAGTCAACATTCAAGTAAAATGATTCCCACTAAATGTGTCCATATCACAAGTATGGGTGCCAATGTATTTTCCCACAATCCACATATTTGTTTTTAACTTTCTCGCACGCAGCATCCATGTACAACCTTGAAACCATCTACGACAAATAACCTTGTAAACTTCCGAAGATGACTCATGAACCACGATCTCACAACACTCTTTTATATTGTACATTCGCACCGCCCTGCTTAGGCGCGCTTTATCAGTAAAAATCATATTCTTTGACAGCACCGTTGGTCTAGATTCATCTCACATTGTTGTCTGAATGTCGTCAAGATCCCTTATTAGGGAATCCCCCTTGAATGAAAGGGCACATATGACTCGTACACTCTAGGTCTAACGGGAGGTGGAGTTTGCATATATGGAGCATGCTCATTGGTGACATCATGCTCCCTTGGCAAATCAGGTTGATCATTCTTATTCTCATCATCATCACCCTTATCAGAGAAGGGTGTGTCATCTCCAGACTCAAAAGCATTGTTGTCATAATCAGTATAATCTTCCTGACTCTGTGCATCTATCTGATACTAATTAAATATATCGTCTTCGGGAAATTGAGTAAGGACAGGACCTTCAAGTTGCTCGTTTTCACTGTACAACCGATAAAATAATGAGTTTCTCAAATTCATACAAATATTATATATCAACTTTATCACTTAACTTACAAATCATAATCTTTTAATATCCCATGATGCACATTATCCTGTTGCTGATGACTCCCGGATGGACCACCATGATCCAACACACCAAAAACTGAGCATATTCCAACTGTCCATTGGCTCATAACTTGTAAAATTCATATCTGGCTGGTACCCCCTTTGGAATATATGAGTGTTAATACAAATATAATACATAAAACAAATATAGAATGAAAAGGAAAATTGAAATGTACCACTCGGCAACACCCATAGTACGGAGGATACGGTGGCACTCCTCAAGAAAACCCTGGGCATCCTCTGACGCCAAGCCACTGAAAGTAGGAGGGTGGTACTTCTTGTACCTCTTGAGCCTGAGATGCTCCACCTCAGAAGCTGCTGCCCTAACCTCAGGCTGGACTGGAGCTAACGGCTGCATCGGTATGATCTCTGGAACCTGGTCAACATGAACCCGTTGCTCTGGGGTACTAGCGACGGGAGTCTATGCTCCTTCCCCGGCCTGAGATATGGCAGGAGCAAGTGGTATCAATCCTGCATGTGCCAAGATACCGAATATGCTCAGGAACTGGGCTAGAGTCTCCTGGAGGGCTGGTGCAGTTACAGTCATCTCAGGTGCTTGTCCTCCAATTGGAGCTACTGGTGGCTCCTCTGTAGCAGCTTGTGTGGGTGCTCTAGTTGCACCACGTGGACGTCCTCGGCCTCTACCCCAGCCCCAGCCCCGGCCTCTCGTAGCTCTAGCAGGGGGTGCAGGTGTCTGATCATCCGATCCAGCAATACGTGTCCTCACCATCTATGAGAGAATAGAAAGATAGAAGTTTAGAGTCCGAAGTCAAAATCTCACACGATAAGGAATCAAAGAAAGTTAAACTTTTACTAACACTTCCATAGCCTCCCGAAGATAAGTACAAACATCTCTGTACCAATCCGCGAGACTCTACTAAACCTGCTTATGACTCATAACACCTATGAACTTAGAGCTCTGATACCAATTTGTCACGACCCCATTTCACCCTCCGTAGGATGTCGTAATGGCACCTAGTCTCTCAAACTTGGTAAGCCTAACAAATTTGCGGAAATACAAAATATAAAATTGAAGCCCAATTCTCAACACATGAAATAATTATAAAACTGCCATTCAATAATTACAACTCCCAAAACCCGGTGGAAACAAGTCACAAGCTTCTAAGAGCAAATACTAGGTCTCTCTATACATCAGAGTCTAAAGAAAATAAGGAAAAATAACATAGTAAGGATAGAGGGGGACTCTGAGGTTTGCTGACGCTGGCAGATGTACCTTGAAGTCTTCACGTGTGGTCCAACTCACCGGTATCTGGTCTGGTGGGAAGAACCTGGATCTGCACAAAAAGATATGTAGAAGTGTAGTATGAGTACACCACAACGGTACCCAATAAGTGCCAAGCCTAACCTCAGTAGAGTAGTGACGGGGTCAGATCAGGACCCTACTGGTTTAAAAGAAAAATAAGGCAGAAGATGTAATAATATTTTGAAATAGCTGAGAATTTAAACAATAAGAAGTTTCAGAAAATATCAGCACGGTAAATAGAAGTAAACAACAGGGGCACTCCCGTGGTACCGCCTCGTAGTCCCAAATATAAATATGCATGGCAGGGAGATCTCCTGAGGTACCGCCTCGTAGTCCCAAAGTAAATATGCAAGACATGGGGATCTCCAGAGTAAATGCCTCGTAGTCCCAAAGTAAATATGCAGTACAGGGGGATCTCCTGAGTAAACACCTCATAGTCCCAAAGTAAATATGCAATACATGAGGATCTCCCAAGGAACCGCCTTGTAGTCACAAAGTAAATATGCAATACAAGGGAATATCCCGAGGAACTACCTGGTAGTCCCAAAGTAAATATGCAGCAGGTAATCGAAGGAAACACGAATTTTCAGCAAGAATCTTACAGTTAAAGATTTAATTCAAATCAAGAAAAATAGGTAATTCAACTAAGCATGTTGCACAAATTATAAGTAAGAGTTAAGGCACGTAGACATGCGAAACTAGGCTAAACATGATCACTACATATGCTAAGGCAACTCAGTTAATGTATTTTAAAAGAAGACAACTCAGTTAAGGAAATTCAAAAGATGGCAAATCAGCAAGAACCGAATTTTCCATAATCAGCCCGTGTACGCACTCACCTCGCGTACACGGCGCTCACATATCACAAATTATTACAACAGTACCAAATCCTAAGAGAATTTCCCCCACACAAGGTTAGACAAGTCACTTATCTCAAATCTCGCTCAATCAATTGGTAAGAATGCCTTTTCCTCCATTTTCCAACTTCGAATGGCCCAAATCTAGCCCAAAGCAATTACATATTGTGAATAAAACTACAAGAAACTAATTTAAATCATAAGTCTATGACTTTAGCAAAGAATCAAAATATCGCCCCAAAAGTCGACCGGGACCCACGTCTCAGAATCGGGTAAAAGTCACAAAATACGAACACCCATTCGATAGTGAGTTCACCCATGCCAAAATTACAAAACTCCTACACCAAGTCGCCACTCAAAACCTCAAATAAAACTCTTCAAACCCCTAGCCTCAAACTCCCAAATTCCACCTTGAATACACCCTAACTAGGTGGGAAAATCAATGGGAAAACAAGATTATTGAATAAAAATGTTCACAAGTGGCTTACCTCAAGAAATCCCTCGAAAGTGCTCTAAATAATTGCCCTAGACCGAGTTCAAAATGTCCAAAATGAAGAATGAAATAAACCCTCAGAATTGCCCCTTTTCTGCCCAGCGAAATCGCCTATGCGAGTCCACAGCCACATTTGCGTCTCCGCACCTGTGAAATTTCCATCGCAAGTGCGGTTCTAACTTAGCCCAGGCACGTCCACTTCTGCGGAACCAAACGCGCATTTGCGCTTCCACTTCTGCGCACCCACTCCTGCGGACCAAGTCCGCTTCTGCGACCAACATGCCTCCCATGCCTTTTCGCTTCTGCGTTGATTCCTCTGCAGAAGCGACTCCGCTCCTATAGTCTTCACGTCGCATCTGCGACCACTGGCCAAGTACCCCAGCCGTGGTGCCTGCGGAATTTCCATCGCAAGTGCGGTTCTAACTTAGACCAGGCATGTCCGCTTTTGCAGACCCAAACGCGCATTTGCGCTTCCGCTTCTGCGGCCAAGGAGCGCTTCTGCGCACCCGCTCCTGCGGACCAAGTCCGCTTCTGCGACCAACATGCCTCCCATGCCTTTCCGCTTCTGCGTTCATTCCTCTGTAGAAGCGACTTTGCTCATGTGGTCTTCACGTTGCATCTGCGACCACTGGCCAAGTACCCCAGCCCTACATCTGCGCCCAAGTGCTCGCTTCTGTGGGCTCGCACCTGCGGTCAATCTTGAGCAAGTGCGATTACACCATAATTAGTGCCTTCAGCCAGTCCCTCAAGTCCAAATTTGATCCGTTAACCTTTCGGAATCTACCCGAGGCCCCCGGGACCTCAACCAAACTTACCAACAAGTCCTAAAACATCATATGGACTTAGTCGAGCCATTAAATCACATCAAACAACGCTAAAAATATGAATTGCACATCGATTCAAGCCTAATGAACTTAAAATGTTTCAAATTTCTACATCCGACGCCGAAACATATCAAATCAAGTTCAATTAACCTCAAATATTGCACACAAGTCATAATTGATATTCCGGACCTACTTCAACTTCCGGAATCAGAATCGGATCCCGATATCAAAAAATCTACTTCCGGTCAAACTCTTCAAAAATCATCCCATTTCTAACTTTCGCCAATTGACGCTAAAATGACCTACGGACCTCCAATTCGACATCCGAACATGCTCTTAAGACCAAAATCACCCTACGGAGCTATTGGAACCGTCATAACTCCATTCCGGAGTCATCTTCACACAGTTCGAACTACGGTCAAATCCTACAACTTAAACTCCCCTTTTAAGGACTATGTATCTCATTTCACTCCGCAACCAAAGACAAATCCTCCCGGCAAGTTACAAAACCCAAAAATGAAATAAAGGAAGAAATAAATAGGGGTTCGGGGCTAATTCTCTCAAAACAACCGTCCGAGTCGTTACATAATAGTATTTATTAGTCATAATTTTAAATTATGTTTGTTTTCATTATGGCTTATTAATAATATTTATTTTATGCGATTTTATTATCTTTATTGTTGAATATTTTAGTACAATGCCATGGCTCATCTTATATTTATGTTATTTTATTGAAAAATACATTATATAGTTCTGTCTTACAAGGATTAAAGAAATATTTGGAGCACAAATTTTACGTTTTGTGCTATGAAGACTTTATGAAAAAAAAAACTCGAAAACCCAAGATTAAAAAACCCGACTTTTATTGGTTTGTTTTGGTATTTAGATTTAATAACCCTATACAATTGGTTTGGTTTGATAATTAGAAAATTCGAACCAACCCGACCCATGTACACCCCTAGTGGAATGTATGAGTCAAATTACTTTCTTCTTCACTAAGTCTTTGTGGCCACTTGATTTGAAAATAGCAGTTGTATCGTTGGGGAGAGGGTACAGAAGGGCCTTTTTTACCCTCTGTCTGACATATATCTTGGCTTGAATATGTAATATGGCCATTAATATCCACAATAACAAAATTTGTGGATCAAATTTTTATGACATTTGTCATGACATAATATCCACTATAACAAAATTTGTGGTTCATGACATTTGCCATGACATAATATCCACTATAACAAAATTTGTGGATCATGACATTTGTCATGACATAATATCCACTATTAGGCCAAGAATTTCTTGCTATAAATAGAGGAGCTTCTCCTCATTTGTAAACACACCAATTCAAGAGCTTTTCACTCTTGTCTTTCTTTTTCCTCCTTTATTTCATTATAGAGTATTTTGTAAGAGAATGAATGTTGGAAAATACTTGTGTGAACCCTTTCTTTGGAGTGATCTTGTGAGGTTATTCTCTTGGGGTATTTGGGACTAATTAGAGTATTTACTCTAATTTTGTACTCTTATTGGTATAGTGAAATTGCTCATCTCCATTTGTGGACGTAGGTCACCTTGACAGAACCACGTTAAATTTGTGTCTTTTTTATCTTTTTTAATTGATGTTATTATCAACTTGCATTGTCTTTGTTATTGTTATTATAACATTGTTTGGCTAAATTCCGCACTACCCAATTTACCGATCCTAACAATATAATTAGTGGCTCTATGTTGCCAAGGCAAATATTTTTCTATATAATGGTAGGGTGGTAGGGTATCTGTAGCAACTAATATCTCTGAGAATATGATTAATTGCTAAAAGTTACAATCCATCTTTTAACCATGTATATGCTACATGGACCAGTAGTGACTATGAAGATAAAATCAGTCAACTTGCTTCCTTTGTTTCATCTGTTTGTAATATCACAAATATGCAAAAGTACCATATTCATAGATAGCTTAGTTTTGGAGAAAATTTCAAGAAAATCTCATTAATAGAGAAGGTTTAAAACAGTTAAACATTTGTGCTTGTTTACTCTTTATTAATGGCATCTCCTTTTTATTCCTCATAACGGGATTTTAGATGGGCTTTATATTGTTCTTTTAGGTATTGCGTGTTCTAAAATGAGTTCTTTTATTTTATTACTCCAACTTTGTTGATTATTTAGTTTTCTGAACTTGACCATCCTTCAAGAATGGATAATATTGAGGAGAAGGGGGAGTCTTCCAAGATAAACATGTAAAATTACTAACTATACATTGTTGTTCCACTTCAGATTATCACAGGATTGTAGAATATGGACAAAGACAATATGACTTCTACTATTACTTTTGCGGATAAGGTTGGTCTTATTCATGGCTTCTGTATCTTTGACAAGGATAATTCAAATATTGTGGAGTTTCTCTATTCAAAGAAAAAAAGGTTTCATGGCTGCATGTTCTTATCAACATTTATTGTGCATAACATTTAGAGTAATTGAAAATCTAAAGCACTCTAATCAAGGATTAACTAGGACTTGTAATTGTTACGGTTTACCGTCATGGTAGTGGATATCTTAGTTTATTCTATATACTCATTTCATTGCATGCACTAAAAGCTAACTCTTTGATCTGCTTATAGGGGGAGCAAACCCATGTAGATATAGCTTGTGATTCTGAGCTGGTTAAGCTTGCCTTAGGCTTGACTAACCTTCCGGTAAATAATTTCTGTCAAAATTTGTTTGGTCTTTCCTTTAGCTTTGCATTATGCAGAATACCTTGGATGGACTCTTAACTTTAACATAAATAACTAATCTACTGTTTCAACCTTTGTTTTGTGAAATTGTTCTTAGGCAACATTAAAATGATAATATTACTTCTCACGTCCAAATTTTGTGCAGGTTAAAATTGAAAACTATGACTCATTCTATGAGATGACATAGACCTTCTCTCCTGGCAGGTATTCACCTTCAACTATTACAGGATTTCGCGAAAAGTAGTTCTTTGCTCAGGAATTAGTATTTTGAAACATGTTATAATGGCTAGCCTGATTCCATTCATTTTTTTGGTTTCTAACTAAATAGACGGAAACCAGCTCTATCATAATGTATTTTGATTCTCAATCTTTGTCGATGGCATCATCTCTTACTCTGCTGATAATGCTTTCCAGATTCTGAATCTTACAAAGGAGACAGAGAGGATACTTCCACCCTGTAGCTTTCATTTTGTTTAACAATGCAGTGGCAGCATTCTCTTATATTTCAATTATTTGTAATGTACCCCTTTGTATTTTGTATGAGCAGAATTGGTGTTTTGCATAATAAATTTTGAGTACCTTGCAAGAGTTAGTATTAATTTAGTTTGATGAATTTCTGATGTTTGCTATTATGGGTTATTTGTAATGGAATAATGCTACAATCGACTATTTTTTTTAAAAAAAATGAGATCATATTATGAGGGTTACAAGCCCCCAAATATATATATATATTTTAAAAACCGTCACAAATTTAAAATTCAATTTGTGGGGTTGTCGTGGGGGTTTCAAAAAACTGCCACAATATTGTTCGAGGCAATCGTAACTGTGGCATTTTTAAAAACCGCCACAATTATCAAAATAACCCCATAAAATGAGCATTTTCTTGTAGTAATCGGAACTAAGATCTTCTCCTTATTTAAATTCTTTGGTTAATTGCTCAACATCACTGTCAAAATGACTAATCTTTTTCAGTTCTGATTAATACATTGGCAAAGGTACTTAGCTGCGTATATGTGGATTGGGTTGCACTCTACAATAGTGTGTATATATATATATATATATATATATATATATATATATATATATATATATATATATAGTTACTATTTATTTAATTTTTCCCAACAACAAGTTATTAGTGTTAGATTCTTTCAATATTAAGATAAATTTTAGGGACCTCTGTCTGCAAACATCAAATAGAAAGTACAATTTACGAGTCATTTGGTTGGAGCAATTAGAAAGAGTAGTTCTGGTACACAAGTGTTTGGCTCGTCTCTTTTATCCGGTATATCTCATCTCTTATAATCTACTAGGTTTTATTTTAGATTGAAGTTACATATAATCTACGGTTTAAAGAAATTTAACATATAGTTCATATTCACCTATTATAATAGGTAATTTGTTATATTTTAAAGAAAACATATTCAAATTCAAATATGGAGGCTTACCACCTATAAATATACTTTAAATGACTTGATAATGTAAAATCTTTTTGCATACCAATAATGCATATAACTTAAACTCGTTATTTTATATTGAACATGGCATCGAATAACTTATAGCGATAGTAATACCTATACCATTAGGGATCGTTTGGTTTGAAGACAAGTTATGCTGGGATTAGTTATGTTAAAATTAGTTATATTGAGATTAGTTATATTAGGATTAGTTATCCTAGTATTATTTCTTATTGATTGTTTGATATGTTGTATTAATCATGAGATTGTCAATTTTACTGATTTATCTTGGAGTACTATTCTATTATCTAACAAGTATAAGTTATCTCGATACTATTTTTAATCCTAGATTAGTAACCAAGTAGTAATACATATATCATTAGGGGTCGTTTGGTTTGAAGACCGTACTAAATTTATATTCCCGGGATTATTTTTGCTTATCCATATTAATTTCCAAAATGGGACACGTGGCAGGCTAGGAATTCACACCAATTGCTTTAGGGTAATTATGTTGTTGTTGTTTCAATAGACAATTATGTCCTCGGTAATCTTCTTCAGAATTAAACGCTGTTAGCCAGCGTGCTACCAAATCGAAAACCGGCGAAGCTGACCCCGCCGGCGAGACCAACCCCCAACTGCCAACCATAGGCTTTTATTGAATTGGGTTAAGAATTAAGGAAACAAAAGAAATTCAAACCGCTCCATATTTTACTGTAACACACCACATACAGTTGTGCCATAAATTGGCATTTCTTGTTTTGATTATACTTTAGTACTATATAGTATTAGTAATAAAAGAAACTTGGCACCTAATAGTATGAGCTCATTGAAGTTACTCAACTACTTTCTCAGTTATAAGTCCACACCTCTTCACTCTTGCTACAGTCCCTTGTTCTATTTCCCATATATTCAGTTCTATCGTTTTTCGTGTCCCAAAAATCATAGCTTTATCTCCTCCCAATTTCGCCTCTTCTCATCCGGTATGTTCTCTTTCTTGATAAAAACACTTATATTTGATAAATCATGTGTATATTTTGTTTATCTTGATGTACATTTTTGAAAATGTATATGCAAAAATATTTAAGAATTGAAATTCAGTATATCAATTGATTCAAGAAGTGTTTCTTTTTTAGTGGCTTGTGGACAAAAAAATCCTTTTTTTGTTTTGAAAATTTGCAAACTCAGCTTTTGAAATCTTTTCGGAATTTGTGACTTTTCCGGAGAGAGTGATTTGGGGATGATCAAGTTGATTTTTATTGGAAAACCCGGGGTTTCTATCAGTAAAGTTAGAACTTTTCTTAAAGCTTGCTGACAAATTTTTGCTAGTAAGCTTTGCAGAGATCATTTTTAAACTTCTGTTTTTTTTTTGGTTGCTGCTGATTTGTATCATTGAAATGATGAATTTTTGATAGCTAATAAATGAATCAGAAACATAAGAAAAAAATAGTATACCTAAAATATTTAAACCAAAAAAAGGGTGGAAATTTTTGGTCAAATCCTAGTGGAGGCAAAAACACCCGCTGATTTCTTCTCATGTGTCCAAGTCTTGCCTTGGTGGACAGAATTACTCAGTACTTGTGCTAGTCGGAAGTAGCAGGTAGCTGTGAAATTAGTCGAGGTGTGCGCAAGCTAACTTTGACACCAATGTTATCTCAAAAAAAAAAAAGAGTGGACTGTTGATCTCTGTGGATTTTCCTACTTTTTTTTTCCGTTAATCCTATTTGGTTTAGGATTCTGTCGAAATAAATTATGAGTCTTATGAATTAGTAGGCTATCTTTGCTCCTAGGACATCCTGTAAAGAGAGTATAAAAGGTGGACTATGTCAGAGATTTTAGAATTGGTTTTTTTCCTTAAACATGTCTAGAATATCTCAAATTTTGCACCTTTCTTTCATTGTGAGCTGAGAACCTCTTAAACATCTGTCTTTCTTCCCTATAGTTTGTCAAGATGATGATATGGGCCTCCTCATCTCGAGGCAGCAGGGATTTTTACTTTTTCTGTTGGGGTTGGGCATCTATTTGCATCTTCAGAAAACATTAGTAGTAAAATGTAGGCCCTTGTCCCATTTCATATAATAATGTCATTTGATTGGAACTGGCTTTGAAATGTTTATTGGATGTACATATTGTATTAGTGGTAGAAAAGTTACTTTGATAGGGAAATCATTACTCAAAATTTAACATTTGAATTGTTAAATGAAATCGAATTGTTGAATGTTAGTGAAAGTTGTAAAGAATGTATTATCTGTAAAATGGTACCAAACGATTTGGGGACATTCCGATAAGGAAGGATTATCACAAAAGTTGGAACAAGAGAGCAGTTAAATACTAGATTTCACGTGTAATATATCTTCATAAACCAAAAGTCCCTTGGATGTAACTCATTGCATATCTTCGTTTGTGCTTCAAAAATTTAGAGATGATGGTACAAACATGACATTTACATAATCTTAAAGCATTCTTCCTTTTTTTTGTTTTTCAGCTACAAGTAGTATTAGCTATATGGAGCTGGTCAAGGAAGTTGCGAGCAAGGGACCTGAATCACAGCAGAATATTGCCATAAGAGCTGATGAAAAGAGCTACAGTTACATGCAGTTGATATCATCTGCGAGGAAGATTTCTAATTTGTTAAGCAAGCTAGATCTTAAAACTGTGAGTTGGAATGACGAATTATCTATGAATAATTATGGCTGCATGAATTTGTGTTTTTATCTTCATCTAACAACAACAACAACAACAACAACATACCCAGTATTATCCCACATCGTGGGATCTGGGGAGGGTAGTGTGTACGCAGACCTTACCCCTACCTTATGAGGATAGAGAGGTTGTTTCTAATAGACCCTCCGCTCAAGAACGTATAAGCACCACATTAATGAACATATAGACAAGAAGGGACAGTACCAAAAAACCATACAAAAGCAGAATAAAAACAACAAGATAGTAAGGTGAACAACAATGAAAGAAAATAACGGTTAGTCATAAAAACCTACTACCAACAGAAAGCAAGACTGCGTGTCAATACTACTGTTATGAACACTCTAGACTACCTACTCTACTACCCTAATCCTCGACCTCCATACCTTTCTATCAAGGGTCATGTCCTCGGTCAGCTGAAGCTGCGCCATGTCTTGCCTAATCACCTCTCCCCACCTTTTCTTAGGCCTACCTCTACCTCTCCGTAGGCCCTCCAATGTCAACCTCTCACACCTCCTCAACGGGGCGTCTGTGCTCCTCCTCCTCACATGACCAAATCACCTAAGTCGCGCTTCCCGCATCTTGTCCTCAATAGGGGCCACACCCACCTTGTCGGGAATAACCTCATTTCCGATCCTATCTAACCTGGTGTGCCCGCACATCCATCTCAACATCCTCATCTCTGCTACCTTGTCTTCTGGACATGAGTGACCTTGACTGGCCAACACTCAGCCCCATACAACATCGTTGGTCTGACCACCACTCTGTAGAACTTACCCTTAAGTTTCGGTGGCACCTTCTTGTCACACAAAACGCCGGAAGCGAGTTTCCATTTCATCCATCCCGCCTCAATACGATGTGTGACTTCTTTATCAATCTCCTCATCACTTGAATAATAGACCCAAGGTACTTAAAACTTCCTCTCCTAAGGATGACCTGCGAGTCCAGCTCACCTCCTCTTCCCCTTCATGAGTCTCACCACTGAACTTACACTCCAAGTGCTCTGTCTTGGTCCTGCTCAACTTGAAATCTTTAGATTCCAGGGTCTGCCTCCATACCTCTAATTGCGCGTTCACACCGTCTCTCGTCTCGTCAATCAAAACAATATCATCTGCAAATAGCATGCACCACGGCACCTACCCTTGGATGTGGCGCGTCAGTACGTCCATCACCAGAGCAAACAAAAAAGGGCTGAGTGCCGACTTAATGAATGTTTTATCTTCATCTAACAGTCTGAATTAAATGAATGTTTTATTTTCCTTGTTGAAGTGTTTGGTTGAGAGCAATGTTGTTTACAGAATTCTTTCAGTGCAAGTCTTTTTCTCAGTTTCATAAGCGCACTATCTTTTTTATCTGGAGATATTGGTCTTCCAATTTCAAAGTCAGTCTAAAGAATTTAATTCTGTTGTTTCTTTTGCTCAAATGCTTCCGCTTTTTCAGGACAAAGGCATCAAAGAAAATGAACATCTCAATGGAACAAGAGTAGGGATTGTCGCCAAACCTTCAGCAGAGTTCGTTGCTGGAATACTAGGTACCTGGCTTAGTGGAGGTTGTGCAGTTCCTCTTGCTCTGAGCTACCCTGAGACTGAACTACTACATGTGATGAATGACTCGGTCTGTCTCTGAATCTTTTATCTTCTCCCTCGTTGTTTCCTGTCAGTAAAGTGTTATTTTGATAGATAATAAAGACACATAAAAAATGAATGCACTTTTTTTTTCATACTCAATATTAATGATATAGCTTGCATTTTTGTTACGCCTATGCACTTTTTTTTCATACTCAATATTAACGATATAGCTTGCATTTTTGTTACGCCCTGCTCTCTGTCCATAGATATTGGCTCATCTTCAATCAGGTTGAATATTACAGTCTACATGACGTCAAAAAAAATGAAATGTCCTCCTTCCAGTTTTGTCTTCTTTTATTCTTGCTTAAATCATTGTGAAAAATTGATTTGTAGGACATCTCCATGATTTTGAGTACTGAAGACCACCAAGAACTTATGAGTACAATTGCAGCAAAAACTGGTGCTCAGTTATCTCTCATTCCTTCAATTCCCGACGTGCATTCGTCAACGGAGCATGACCTGTCAAAAGACGTGGTTTCTGGTGGTCAACAAAATCTGCTAGAAATCAATTCCTATGGTGAGATAATGGGTAGTTTGTCTGTGGCTCGATATGGTTATTTATTTCCCTGTTTCAGATGTTTGGAGCTCATCTATGTTATTTTCCTTTGTTCTGTACATGTTATCTTCAAGGCGAGAACCCTGCTTTTATCTTGTACACCAGTGGTACAACAGGGAAACCAAAAGGAGTTGTCCACACGCACAATGGAGTCTTAGCACAGGTTAATGTCTGTTCTAGACTTGATGTCATCATTCTCAGGCTTTTATTGGATCTTGATATGATTGATTCTTCGCCTTTAATATGCATGCTTCTCGAATTCATTGATCTAATTAGCAATACTCCACTTCTATCTCGTGATGACCTGTCATAGACCATGGGGTGTCTGATTAAGCACGTTTGCTTTCACTTCTTTATTTCCTCAAATAAGCAGTGAATACATATGTATTCTATTGATTCTGAAGATAGGATAAAACGTGTGATACTATTTGTATTGCTGGGAGATGATAAGTAACCCAATTCACCACCTTGGACAAACTGCTGGTTGTAATTGAAGGAGAACTTTTGATATCATTTACTTCCGTGAACTTGTTTATGCCTTGTTTCAGTTGTCAGTAATATCATAAGGGGTGGAATTGTCTTCATTGAAGTTTTACTACAAAATACTACTTTCAGGTCTCTGGAAGCTATCTCTAATTTAACTCCGTCCATGTTTATGCTGTTTCAGGTCCAAATGTTAGCTAACGCATGGGAATACACGTCCAAGGATCAATTTCTGCACTGTCTACCACTCCATCATATCCAGTCCCATTATTATTTTTCAGTCCCATTATATTTGTTCCCAATCATGTTGTCTACATTTTTCCTGCTTTTGCAAATTGCAACATGTTTTTGTGTGGGATAATGCGATAAACAATCTCATTTGGACTAAAATTTGGTTGATTCTTAACTTGTACTATACATGTGCATGGACTTTTCAATGCTTTACTGGCCCCTCTTTATGCAGGTTCCACGGTAATTACTCAAAGAAATTTCACATCTTCAAACTTGTTTTCACCACAGCATACATGCTGTCTGATTGGTACGTTCATGTTGCCATATCTACTTTTGTGTTTTTGAAGGTCGACTTCGTGCCAAAATTCAGTGTGAGGGGAATTTGGCAGAGATGGCGTGAATCATATCCTACAGATGGGACTAAAATCGATAATGCCATAACGGTGTTTACTGGAGTAAGTCTGTTTTGAGTAAATTAATGAAATATAGTTGCAATCCTATGGCATGTCAGATCATCTGGTGCATTTGAAATGTTTGAGTTTTACTTTCTTAAAGTTATTTGGGGTTATGGATAGGGATAGCATTTGTGTGTGTACTTGGCTAGGATTTGCTAACACCATGGTGTCAAATAATAGCTTTGGTACCAGATCCTCTAGTCCAACTCCTCTTTTCAGATTGATGTTTTTATCATTTTAATCCTACAGGTTCCAACTATGTATGCGCGATTGATACAAGGTTACGAAGCAATGGATCCAGAACTTAAAGCAGCTTCTGCCTCAGCAGCAAGGCACTTGCGTCTTATGGTAATAGGCCGTTTTCTTCTTTGCTGATGTTGTTTGAATGGACTACACAACGGAACTAGGACCTTATCATGTAGAATGAGTCGATTACTTTTTCTTTTTGGTTGGTTGTTTTGTGTATAGAATGTGGTATTATCAAATCTAATATATTTCTTAATTGTCCTAAATGAGAAAAAACAATAATGTCTGCTTCCAGATGAGTGGCTCCTCTGCACTTCCTCTGCCCGTCATGCAGCAGTGGGAAACCATTACCGGACATCGCTTATCAGAACGTTATGGCATGACTGAGGTAATTGTGCTCATATTCACATATTTCGTACATAAGCTGTTTGACTGCTCACCGTTTAATATCCATGCTTATGTAAATGGTTAATTGCTTCTAGTTTGTGATGGCAATCTCTAATCCCATAAGAGGCAAGCGAAAAGGAGGTACTGTTGGCAAGCCATTTCCGGGTGTGCAGGTTAGTGAGTTCCTTATGTTATGGTTTTCGACATCTAACATGTTGCTGGAACAAAGTCCATAAATGCAGTCCAGGAATTTTATTAGATGCATCCCCTCTTTATTATAAGTCTTATCTGATTAATCTTGATATTTCTTTGTTTCTGATAGGCCAAAATTCTTTTGGAAGATGAGAGCAGTAATGATAAAGCTGGAGTTGGGGAGCTTGGCATTAAAAGCCCATCATTGTTCAAAGAATACTGGAAACTACCTGAGGTAAGGTAATCATTACATAGTTGGTAGTTCTACTCCTTAAACAACTCCTGCTTTAAAAGAAGCTATCTTCTTCTTAAACCCCCCCGCCCGGGACGTGGCTCTTCAAATTGAAATAGATGATTTCCAATGCCATTTCTTGGTACTTGCATTTAAGGCTCAGTGGCTCTTCAAATTGAAATAGATTATTTCCAATGCCATTTCTTGGTATTAAACATCTCTTGCTCCATGTGAGGATTTGCTAGGTAACCAAGCAGTCATTTACTGAGGATGGATATTTCAAGACTGGAGATACTGTTACAGTTGATGAAGACGGATATTACATCATTTTGGGACGTAAGCATATTGTCTTCCAATGATTTTCTTTAAAATATTTTCTAATAGTGATGTACCAATTGCCTATGGTTTTCTTTAAGATAGTTACTTGCTAGTTCCTGATCATAAAATATTTTTTTCCTACGCGTACTTTACCAATTGCATGCAGATTATGTCCCCAGTAGACTTTTATGACCTGCACTAAATTTGAATGGCAAATTCTCTGAAATCAATCAAGTTATTCTTGTCTCCTTCCCCCTTTTGAATGTCTGCAAACTAAATGAAATGACAATGTTCTCCTCGTGACTGCTTTCTCAAACTGATAAGGGAAAGTGAAAATGACAGTCTGCTACTTCACTTTTTCTAATGTAGTAAGATCTACTAATGGATGGGGAAGTGCAAGTATATGTGCCATACACATATCTGGAATTTCTCACTAAGTAGTTCAAAGAACTTTAGTCGTCAGAGGATATGCAAATACCTCTATGAAAGAAATACCTCTATGTTACTCTACAGTATAGTTTTGAAGAAAACAAATATTTTTTGAAGACATAAGGTTTTGATTAATTAGACGCTCTACTTATTAAGTTTATCCAACCTTGTTCTTTATTCAATTAATAAAATCATGGAGTGATGAAAGTTCCTCCGCGACAAAACTGTATCTGTTGGAAAAAAAATTGATTTTTTTCTTTTCAGGTACCAATGCTGATATTATGAAGGTTGGTGGATACAAATTATCAGCATTGGAAATTGAAGCAGTTCTGCTGGAGGTTGCTGTTTGTCTATCTTTTTATGTTAACTTCCTCTGATTTCTATCAAAGTTTGATTGTTCCCTTTTAAGATATCTGTCGAAATTAAGATTTTGACAGTCAGCATTTTCATCCTGTGTAATCAAATTTCCTTTTCACAGCATCCAACTATATCAGAGTGCTGTGTGTTGGGTTTGCCTGACAAAGACTATGGCGAAGTGGTATGTACAATAGTTGTGCCTGAGGGTGAAGTGAAAAGAAGACGAGACGAAGAGCTAAAGCCTGCACTAACCTTGCAAGAACTTTCTGATTGGGCGACAGAGAAACTTGCCCCTTACAAGGTATCACCCTTATTTTGTGGTGTTAATTCTTACTCGAGCCTATGAATCGTGTTTTTTTTGTTTTCCGGTTAATGAGCTTCAAAATCAAATTCTGTATCCAAGAACTTAGTTGTCCTAGTACATTACATGACTGATCAAATGATTGAAGAAAAACATAATGTTGAAACTACTTGGCCTAGGGAAAAGGAATTCATGGTCATATTTCGTGCTTGTTTGGTTGAGATCGTTTCTTTGATTTTCTATTCTTGCAATGTCTTTGTATCCAAGTAGTAACGTGCTTAAACTAATTCTTGCCACTTTATAACTGTACCCCAGATACCAACTCGTCTACTTCTGTGGGACTCGTTGCCTCGAAATGCTATGGGGAAGGTTAGATATTCCAAACTCCCTCCCCCACCCCGACTTAAAGGATGTCATCTCCCACTGTTCTTTCATATCCCCTTGCTTATTTTATTTGAATCCAAACAATCATGGCTATAAAAAAGCAAATCTGAAATTTGATGTTCTTTTCTCTATATTAGGTAAATAAGAAAGAGCTCAAAAGAAAGCTGACTGAAGATGCCAAATAATGAGTTTAGATTGGTCAGAAAGCAAGTTGAAGATGGAATACAGAAAGTGAAATAATGCACTAAGGTGTTACTGGGACTTTATATGTTTTGTTAGACAAATAAGCTCTTTGAAGATTATTACTCCAGACAATGATTGAAGTATGTTCTGATGGAAAGTGCAGAAGAAGATTTTCATTTACCTTTGGAGAAAAGATAAATTCCTCTGTAGTTTGCGTCTTAGATACTAGGAATTTTAAATTGAATTTAGAAAACTTTTTAGAGTTAATAATACATGGATATTGTATATCAAGATAGACTCATGAGCCCTGCGAATTTACCTTGTAAAATGGAAAAATGGTGTCTTGTTGATCTGAATAAAATTCAAAATTTTGATGTTCTATTTTCATTTTTTTCTACTGCTAATCCTCTTCAAGGATATTATAGAAGTAAATGCCAGCATATACAGATAAACTTTCGACCCAAATGATAGCTGCCATGTAAACTTTTTCTTCAATAGGATTTAAGTTATATACATTGATATGATATTTTACAGAGTGTAGTTTAACATAATATTAGGTTAGTTATCATTTTTATGAGGTTACTAATTAATATCATTATAGAAATTTACGTGTAATTATATTATCGATACATAAAATTTAAACTCCTATTGATATGATCATATAATGTAAGCCTTAATCCGATTTTGCTTCGAATTGATAATTTAACTCGACTTTTTATGACATTTTACTCTTTCTCCCCAGAAAGACAATGTGGAGCTTTTAAGCAGGTCAAAATATTTTCTAGTAGTAAATACGCCCGTGACAATAATATTATTTTCCTTTTGTTGCCTAAATCGTAGAAGGTTCTTTTTTCCTACAACTTACTTCTTGAAGGGTAAAAATGATTTTCCACAGCTTTTCCTATTTGTGCTCTTGCTCATATCACTTGTTATTCTTTCCTTTTTTGTTGACAAATAAAATTATCACCAGTTATTCACCAATATGTTACCCACATTTTACGATTTTACATCCAACTATGTACTTTAAAATGATTTAGGAATTGATTTTTGTGAGCTTAATTATTATGGAAAAACATTTCAATGGAAAATAAGGGATGCATTTCGCTCTCTTACATACAAGATAAATAAATGTGATCTAAATATCTAACAAACAAGCTTTCATAGCTCAGTTGGTTAGAGCACCCGTTTAGTAAGCGGGAGGTCTTGAGTTCGACTCTCAATGAAAGCAAACTTGTTGTTTTCCTCCTTAAATTTTGCCATTTTCTTGTTTGATTCATTGCTCTCTTGCTCTTTATATTCTGGAACTCTGAATTTCATTGTTCTCTTATTTCAATTACCTTATTTACAATTTCTTATTCTTTTTTCTTTTAATGGGCTCAGGGAAGAAAGAAAACACCAATGAAAAGATGCTGATAAAAAAATGAAAAACCTAAAAGGACTTGTAACATTTATAATTACTATGTATACACTAAACCACCAGCTCAACAGGAATTCAAGTTCAAGGTCTAGATACATTCTCCTGTGGCAAATCACCATCTCCCTCTACCATTTTCTTACTCATATTCTCAGCACAGGGTCCATATGCCCAACTACAAACCATAAAATAAAGCAAATTAAAACCTGTCATAATTGCAAGAAGCCAGTAATAGTTCTCGTAGCGACCTCTGTTAATATTGCTTGAAACCCAACTTTCTTTCCCTTCTCCTTTAGTAAGATTATCCACATTGCTCAGTATCACACTTGCCAACAGATTTGCTACAGCCATTCCTAGTCCAAACATAGCAGCTGCTATACTTGACATACTTTTCGGAAGCTCAGAATAGTAGAACTCGGTTTGGCCAATTGCATTGAATGCCTCTGCTATTCCGTTTAAACAATGTTGTGGAACAAGCCACATTGCTGACATTGCCACGACGCCTTCAGGATTGTTCAAAAGACCTTGCTCGATTGCCTTTCCACGTCGAATATGTTCTATGATCCCGGAAATTAACATGGCCATGCAAGAGAAGAATATCCCAATTCCCATTCTTTCTTTAGTTCCAAGACGAACTGGGTTTCCTCTGATTTTAGATGCCAATGGAAGGATCGCGCGATCATAGAGGACGAGCCAAATTGTTAAAGCAATGATAGTAAACATTCCAAAAGAGCCTGCTGGAATTTCAATGCTTTTAGTTATATGTCTGTTCATGGAATTAGCTTGAAGTAAAGGGAATGAACTTTGGCTCAAGTTTATCGATATCATGATCCCTGTTGACCACAATGGCATGACTCTAATGAGCGATTTTAGGTCCTCAACTTGTTCGATTGTGCAAAGATTCCATGGGTCGACTGCAACGCCATCTTGCTTAACATCTTCAGGGCATTTTATGATGCACGCCTTGTTTAAGAACCTAAAATATAGGAAACATCAGCTTCTAAATAGGAAAAATCAAAAAAGGGCAGCCCGGCGCACTAAGCTCCCGCTATGCGCATGGTCCGGGGAAGGGCCGGACCACAAGGGTCTGGTCATATAGCAGCAACTTTACCAGTTACGTCAAGGCTCCCCTAAATAGAAAAAACAAAAAGGTAATAAATCCTAGAATAAACGAGAGAGTTTTGTCACACCTCAATTTGTTCGTTGGCACGGAAAATTCTGAACCTTTGTTGTGATGGTAACCAGAATTCTCAGAAGGATAAGCAACTTTCCTATTCTTATAAGCAACCACAATGACTTGTAATAATCTGCTAAACAAGTTTTTGCTAGCCTTTTGCTTGATATAAAGTGGAGAAGCAAGAAAAAACAGCAGACCAGAGAAGAACATAATTATAGCAGGAACTCCAAAGCCAACTTTCCATCCCATGTGATCTTGAAGATATACAATACCGGTCATAGCAATCAGAACAGAGATCATAGCTGAAGCATAGTACCAGTTAAAAAAGGTTTCCAATACGCGCTTGTTATTAGGATTATCGGGCTTGTCAAACTGATTTGCACCGAATGCTAAAGAACATGGTCTTACACCACCAGCGCCAATCGACATTAGCATAAAAGAGGAAACCAAGAGTGTATATTGAGCCGGAGTTGCAGATTTACACGCTTGACCTGATAGATTGCAAGGGGGAGGCCTTGCTTTCGGAATCATTGCTGTTAACCACAAGAGAACTGCGCCCTGCAAATGGGACATTAAGATGTTGAGTAGCAGTGACTGACAAAGAATTTCAAGAAGATGGGTGCACCACTCATATAAATTCAATTTAGTTAAATATGAAATTCAATGATAAACCATAACTAAACGAGTAACTATAATTAGTTGATACTATCATCTCAATAAATTATCATTCAGTATACAATAAGCTGTTAGAAGTTTATTCTTTTACATCCAATTAAAGACAAGAGCTGGTATTGTTCGATATATTTAAACTTTATAAACATTGAAGATTTTGTCCAACTTTGAATCTTGCAAACTAAAAGTAGATCAGGAATATTAAGGTCTAACAGAACTTTTAAATCATCTTTTGGCAAAAGGTACATTTAGGCAGTTTAAGCATCTGACATATGTATAGTTTATGACCTCGACTAATTCCACGAGCCAGTTAGGCAGGATTTAAACCTTGGACCTGATTCTCCTTACTTTATTGACCCCTAGGCTACACTCATAAATGACGTTTCTTCCAAGATCAATTAATATTAGCAGTAAATAAGATAATCACGCACTGTACAGATCTAAAATGCATTGGATCCTCTGATTAGAATAACAGTGCTATAAACTAGTACTAGTACTAAATAAAATTTTGTCAGCCTAAGATATAAGAAGTAGCAGTGTAATTCTATTTTGCACTATTGAGGTATACTCAGGTGTAGGGATCCAATCACAGTCCTTCCTTCTTCATACTTGTCGTTTTTGCAAAATAGAATTATACTGTTATGTAGTAATTTACCACGATTAAGTAACAAAAAGGGTTGATATCAGTGGCATACACAGGATTTTACACAAACGATGTCATAATTTGAAGAAACAAATAAATCACTATACGTATCCCCAATATTTTTATTTTTCTTATAACTATCTAGTAAAAAATTTCAACCAAGCAGTATTCCGTGACACTCGCATAGTATAAGATGCATACGCCCCTAGTTGAGAATTAGTATTAATTAACAATGTATATAAAAACATATGCTATATATTAAATAGAGGTGGCTATGTGATGGAGATGAATCAAGGATTAAATACTTAAACTTGACAGGTTAAACTTAATCTACCTCATACGACATGACAACATTATACAGCTATAACACACTAAATTATATTTATATATCACACAATAACTATATACGTACACCAAGCTTTTTAAACAATGCTAAACCGAGAAGATAGCAAAAAGTGTCGAGATAAACTACTCCATAAGTGATAAGCCTATTAAATATTGGCAAATGGGAAAATAAGGGGTGAGTGCGACGTTTAAGCAGGAAAAACTTACGCGCTGACAGTTAAGAGGACAACAAATCTACATTGTATCAAGGCTGGAAACAAGTGTACCTCGTACCAATTACTACTGTATAAAAATCAACAAAATTTAGGCCTCGAAAAAAACCAGTAAATGATTTATAATAATTACCAGGAAACTGAAGATGGAACCAAATCCAATTACAAGAAACCGACCCAGATATGAATCTGCAATGAAAGCTCCAACTAGTGGCAAGAAATTTGTAGCTGATGACCAATAAAAGAGTAAATTTTGGGCAGCGGTGACTCCCATTCTGTAATCTTTCATCAGATAGAATGTCATGTTGGGTAAAAGTCCATAACTTGCCACCTTCTCCAGTGACTCATTTGCTGTGTTTACAACGTAAAACCCAAAATTGCATCATGTTAATTATCTAGTAAATTCAGTTTATAATGATGTCTTAACATATATATATACAAGATTACGTAGTAAAAAGTTGAAAAGATCAAAAATAAAAAGATTTAAAAACTAATTACTCCCGGAGCCTTGGAGTAATAGTAAAATTGTCTATAAGATGCAGACCCAAGATTTAGAGGTACGTTAGATGTCACTACTAATATATCACTACTTTTTAAAGATATATATATATATATATAACTTTTGCTGAACTTTACGGGGTACTGATGACCCCTCGTTCTATAACATATATAGGTCTGCCTATGACTCCTCGTTCTATAACATATATAGGTCTGCCTATGACTAAGTCACGATAGAAGCAACCACTTATGCTTGTATCAGGTAGATGGTCTACATCGTATCCCATTGGTGCAGTCATTCCCTAGACCTTGCATGATCGCACAGGCAGCCCCAATTACTCCATTTTAGATGGAAAACAAACTGATCGGATACAGAATTTAAAAAAAAAAAAAAAAGACTTTGAAATTACGTAGAGTCTTAGAAAAAGACATGACATTTTCTATGGAAATGGTTACCTATAATGAAAGGCATGGTTATAAGACCACCCTTGGATCTTGTCATGATTCTTGGAACCGCCATTGGTGATAAAGAAGAAGAAAGTTGGTGGTGATGATCCTCCTCCATTTTAGTCATATGATGATCTGAAGAAAGTTCCATCATTTCCTTCTCCATGAACAAGAAGAAGAAGATGACTGAGGTGGTACTAGTTAACTAGTGATGAAAGTAAGAAGAGAATGAGAATTAGGTAAAGAGATGGGATTGTGTTTTTCTTTTCTTGTAGTGAAGTGAAACTCAAAAACCAGCTGAAAGCTGGATGTATAGTGATATCAGACAAGTATCATGGGATGGGTTGGGGTTGGCTCTGCAGTTGCTTTTTTCCTACGACAAGAAATATTGCCATTATACCCTCTCTCTCTCTCTCGCTTTTTAAAAAGATGACTAATAATTCGACCGTCTGCACCCTGCAGACAAGCTGGCAGGGAATTACGTGCGATTCTGTGTTAAAGGTTACATCCTTTTATACTTTATTGTATTTTTCTTTTAATAATGAATATGACTGTTGTAACCGGTAAAGTTGTTATCATGTGATCACGAGGTCACGGATTTAAGTCATGAAAATAACCTCTTGCAGAAATAAAGCATAAGATTGCCTTTTAATGAGCATGAACAGTAGTCCCTCCATTTTAATTTATATGGTGATAGTTAATTAGAAAGAGAAATAAATTACTAAAATTTATGTTAAATATAAAGTTTAAAGTTAAATTATTTTTAAATATATAAAGTTGCAAAAAAAATTTTAGAACAGACTAATAAGAAAAGAATATCATATGGAATATATAATTTGAAACATATGGAGTAACACTTTGTTCATCAGAATTATTTTACATGAAATTAATTGGAAAAAAAAGGCTTTTGACACGATCTTTAAGCGGATAATGGTAATAGCTTTTAAATATTTATCATGTACTATATCCAGTGACAGTTAAAAATTGGAAAGGAAGATGGAGTTAGTAAGTTGTAACATCAATTGTTTGTCTTGGGTTAAATGTCAGTACCTACCTAAAAGAAAAGAGAGGAGAAAAAGGTAAAAGAGTGTGCATGTTAGTAATATGTTGGTACTTCTAGTTCTGTTCAGAGGTGAAATTTGACTTGACGAAGATCACAGGGTGGTACACAATTCGATTAATAGTTAATGGAAAGCGTTTCTTATTAAATATACGAAAAATGACCAAAAATATCCTTGAACTATTCAAAATTAATTTTCGTTTATTTTTTGTACCAAAAATATCCCTACCATTTATGTTTTGGACCACAAATATCCTTAAACTGTTAGTCTTGCCATTGAAGGTGACATGACAGTTCAACTAAGTTAGATTTGCTTACATGATCTTCCACCTAAGCAATCCAGCATGGCAAAATCAACACTTATTCCCAAAAAAGTAAAAAAAAATCGAAAAATTATTTATTTCGAAATTTTTTATTAAAATACAAAATCAACACTTATTCCGAAAAAAGGCTAAAAAAATTCCGGAAAAATAACCCCCAAATATTTATTTTTTCGGAATATTTTATTAAAATACAAAATCAACACTTATTCCGAAAAAGTAAAAAAATTTAGAAAAATTATTTATTTCGGAAATTTTTATCAAAATACAAAATCAACACTTATTCCGAAAAAAGTAAAAATATTCCGGAAAAATAACCCCCGAATATTTATTTTTCCAGAACTTTTTTTACTTTTTTCGTAATAATTGTTGATTTTGTATTTTAATAAAAAAATCCGAAATAAATAATTTTTCCTGATTTTTTTTTATTTTCTTCAGAATAAGTGTTGATTTTGTATTTTAATAAAAAAATTCAAAATAAATAATTTTTCGGAATTTTTTAACCTTTTTCGGAATAAGTGTTGATTTCATATTTTAATAAAAATTTCTGAACAAATATTTTTTTCGAAAAAATAATTTTGCCATGTTATATTGCTTAGGTGGATAGCCATGTTAGCAAATCTAAGTCAGTTGGACTGACATGTCACATTCAATGGCAAGACTAACGGTTTAAGGGCATTTGT
The DNA here is from genome assembly GCF_000715075.1 of Nicotiana tabacum. Classification (NCBI taxonomy): domain Eukaryota; kingdom Viridiplantae; phylum Streptophyta; class Magnoliopsida; order Solanales; family Solanaceae; genus Nicotiana; species Nicotiana tabacum. The sequence goes on along the minus strand of NC_134094.1, from coordinate 119,699,988 downwards.
GGTCCAAAACATACATGATAGGGATATTTTTAGTACCAAAAACAAACAGAGGGCATTTTTTAACTATTTCAAATAGTTCAAGGGCATTTTTGGCCCTTTTCCGTTAAATATATTTTTATTTTATTTCGAAAGCTCTAATTAAAGGTGAATAATAATATCATTCCACCTGATAGTCATGATAGTATTTGTACCATTGCTACTAATCCTTACTACTTACTCCTTCCGATCCAGTTTAATTGATTTTTTAGTCCCTTTTTTTATGGTCCACAATATTAATTTTTCCAATATCAAGAAGAATTGAATTTCTTTATTTCAAAGTTTTCCTTGAAATAAAAAATTTAAGAGTATTTGTTATATTTTTAATGAATAAATTAAAATTAATTTAATTAATTTTATTGTTAATTAATGCTAAAAAGACAAATTCTCAAGAAAACGGTCAAAAATATCAATTAAAGTGCGGAGTACCATTTAAATATGCAGCTTTGTGCGATACCCTTCCTTGTGTGCTATGATTATCACAACTCACCATTTCTTATATATATTTAACAACAGAATATTCTATTTCAGCTTTGCATAACCAATTCGAAATTCATTAGAAAATTAGGATTAATTGATTAATGCAAAGATAACTATCCCATAATTATATTAAAATGAAGCTTTTAAATATTTAAATTTATAAAGTCGAATAGAACGGAATGAATATCAGGATTTCTGTGTCAACGTCGACAAATTTAGAATTAAAAGATTGTCTTTCCAAATTTATTAGGGATTTTTTAAATTTTGTGACACATACAATCACATGCTACTGAGGTTTTAACAAGAATTAGGAACTATTGGCTGGCTGTCACATGGTAGGCCCCCACGTGTTCCTCTTTTTAAAATGTTTACCTTCTACTCTGCTTTACGAATTCATCGCATGTTCTGAAGAATAAAATAATAATACTATTTATAATGTTTTATAATTAATTCTTTTTAAATAGGACTGTTATATAAGAAAAATCAAATTATGTTGAATGTCTACTCTTCCTCCATGATCTTCTCAAATGTTTAATGACATATTCAATGACATATTTCTATGCTTAATGACATATTCAATGACATATTTTTCTTCACTTTTCATGCCTATATAAAGGCCTTGTAATAGATAAGAAAATACACACAATTAAAGAAGAAAATCTCTTCCTTCTCTCTATCTCTATTTCTTGTTCATGTTTTACTAAATTGCTTTTATTTCATAACAACATGTCTTGTTCATGTTTTACTAAATTGCTTTTATTTTATAACACGTTATCAGCACGAATTGCTCATTTCATGATCTTCTACGTCAAGACTATGTAAATTATAAGCAGACAATGAGATCAAGTACAATGAAAAATATCTTGGATGATAATACAAAGATAAGTTTTACATCCATCTAAACTCATTCATACTTTCATATCTTTGCATTAACTTTATGTGCAGTATTTAGTTAAAATATTTCTTTTAATTGTATCCACTGAAATAAAGAACTGGAAAGGTATGTCTTATTTGCTACATCTCTTATAGGACAAATATAATATTCCAACGTATATATATGTTCTGACCTTTTACATACTATGATAGATAATTATTAAGGTAATTTAGTAATAATATTTTTACCATCACATGATGTATTTCATTGAAAGCAAAATTATCAAATATGTAGGCGATTTTACAGTACCTTGCAAATTTGGCATTCGAATATACAATCAATATAAACTCATTATAGTTATAATTTATAATAGTCACAGTTATGCATTAAGCCTTAAATATTTTTGCTGGAAACATAAGGCTCATTCCTCCGTATTGAATTTTTTTGGTGAAGTTCTTATAGTCTTTGAAATATAAGTGGTTATAGGTTATCTGCACCTTTTTCCTAATTAATTTATTAAAATATAAAAATAATTGTATCATTTAAAAAAAAATGGCATATATCCTAACTAGCATTTTTGTTGCAGAGGAACTGTTTCAAGATTGAAATAGTTATATATGTCTTCTTGAAAGTTAATTTACTTATGCCTATAAATATGAAGTAATAATATTTTAAAGGCTCGAGTGCGAGTCCTAGTGAATTTTGGCCTATTATGCCAAAGATTGAGGATAAGACGATGGGTTCAAGTCCCAACACACTATGTTGATGAAAAGACGTTGGATTCAAGTTCCAACGCATTATGACCTAGCATGCCTTTACATGGGTAAGGCATTGGGTTTGAGTTCTAATGCACCATATTGATAATAATAATAACTAAAAAATATATATATATTTTTCATGAAAAAGCATGAAGCTTGTCCCACTTGATTTGCTCCATTCTTGAAGTGAATGTGATAGCAGTGCATGATAAGTTTAAATAAAGACAAGTGGTTAAAAAATAAATGTGGGCGTGCGAAAGGCCAAAATAATAATAGTTATCACTATGGTAATTATAAAAAGGGAGAACAAGATAATGTTTACCATCAAATGGGTATAAAAAATAAAATAAAGCACATTGTATGATTATACTCCATTCTTTGAAGAGAATGTGACTTGTGATAAACATTGAGAATGCATATTCATTCTTGAAAGTGAATGTGAAAATATATATGTGATAAAGATTATGCATAATAATGTACTTGTGCATGGTTGGATAAATACTACAACTCACCTCTAATGGAGATTTGAGACAAAGAAAGATAATGAATATTATTGTGTAGTTATATGAATATATCATTGGTCGCATACATGTGATACGTCAAATATTTTGTCGAGCCTTATGAAAGTTATTAAAAGCAAAATTAAAGCAAGAAATTATTTTGCTTATGATGATTTTGAACATGATAATTATTATGATATGATTCTCTTTGTGAAGGAGACATTCATTATATGGATGGTGTGACAAAAGATCTTGTAGTACAAAAGCAGTTAAGAGATTTGAAAGAACTAATTTGTTACTACCGAATGAATGAAATTGTTCATGACATTAATCTTGTAGTAAGCCTCAAAAGAAACATTTTGATTTACGAATATATTAGCCAAAAATGGTTGGCATATTGAGACTATAAATGAAAAGAAGATTGAATATCTTTATATTACTATAATCATACCGGGTAATATTACCTGACTTTTTTTCTATTTGTACTACACAAGTATAAGCATGATGATGCAATCACAAACCACAAGTAAACTAGAGGTTTACTGAAATAAATATTAGTTGGTATGACCGGTTGACCATCTCGGTTCAATTATGATGCGAAAAATTAATTGAGAATTACATTGGCATATATTGAAGAAATATAAGATTCTTCAAGAATTCTTTTCTGCTGCTTATTCTCGTGATATACCAGTTAGAGTTGAGATTGAATCCCTTGATTTATGTAACGAATAAAAGGTGATAAATATATGGGCTCAGTCACCTTCCATGTGGACCGTTTACTATTATATGATTTTAATAGATGCATCTATTCTATGGTCATATGTGCATTTGTTATCAACTTGCAGTTTGGCTTTTGCAAGATTGATTGCTCAAATTATTAGAGCACAGTTTCGGAATATAAATTATGATGATTTATCTTGATAATATTGGTTTAAATCCAAGTTGGTTTAGCAGAAATTGTATGCCTCCAATTATATCTAAACCATTGGTTATGAGAACAAAATTGCCAAAATAAAATTTGGTATGTGATGTATTATTTAATATACAACAGCACTTGTACGCATCTAGCCAAGTTATGATAAGTTCTCCCTATCACAATCGGTTCAGGGTCAGAAACCAAATAATTTCCATCTAGAAATTTGAATGTGCTATATGATTTAATTGTTCCACCACAATGCACAAAGATGGATCCCCAAATAAGGCTAGTGATATTTGTTGGTGATCCCAACAATAGGGGGAGAAAAAGAGCAGCTGAAAAAGTAATACATGTAATGAATTATTATGAGTACATCTAGATCCTCGTACGAAAAAATGTGAACTTGAAGTTCAACTGATAATTCATTTGCAAAATATTGCCAAGCATATTTGCTGACCCAAAACTAAATATCATATTCCGCTACTAATACTCCAAATAAAATAAAGTTCATAATGAATAGAGTCTATGGCATGCATGAAGCATAATAGACTAATCGGTTCCAAAGATAAAACTCTTTGAAGAAGGAGAGGAGCAAATGTTCAAGATGGTCATAATAAGGAGGCAAGTGCTCTAGAAGAGCACCACGACATAACACTTCATAAGACCTCATGGGAGAGGCTCAGGTACCTGAAGATAATAAGATAAAGATATCTCAATAAGTTATGTCTTTATTGGGTAATAATAGAACCGATATAAAATGATCGTTGACGATGTTGTTAATATAATGTAGCGCTCAATATTATTAATATTGACGAGGATCTTGAGCTCAAATCTGTCATGAAATTTGGACAGATAAATGATTAGCCAAATGAAAAATACGCAATGAAAATTAATTTCACCTGAATGAAATTAAGTTCCCTTTCTTAGGGACTACAACTACATTGGCTAACCATTCGGGATATTTTACCTCCCGAATGGACCCTATTTTAAGAAGTTTAGTTACCTCGTCCTTTATGAATGCGTGCTTTACCTCGCACTGGGGTCTTCTATTTTGCTTCACCGGTTTAAACCTAGGGTCCAGGCTTAGCCTATGCGTCATTATATTCGGTGGAATCCCTGTTATATCTAAATGGGACCAAGCAAAACAATCTATGTTATCGATAAGAAATTGTATAAGCCTTTTCCTGCGTTCGGGGGTTAATCTTGTTCCCAGGTATACCTTTCGTTCGGGCAAATGCTCGATTAATATGACTTGCTCCAGCTCTTCAATCGTTGATTGGGTAGCGTCGGAATCATTGGGGACCACGAAGGATCAAGTGATCCTTTGATCATCATCCTCGTCAGTCTTCTAATTTTCTAGTTGGGTCGAAGCTGACATGTATGATTTCTATTTGGCATCTTGTTCCCCTTTTGAGTCCGACCCCTTTATTGATGAAAGTGAAGATATCATAATTGCTTCTTCAACTGCAAACATTTCTCTCACGGCTGGTTGTTCTCCGTACATTATTTTGACTCCCTCCGATGTTGGGAATTTAAGAACATGGTGGAGGGTCGAAGGTACAACTCTCATATTGTGGATCCATGGTCTTCCAAAGAGGGCATTGTACCTCATGTCGCCTTCGATTACGTGGAACTTCGTTTCCTTGATGGTCCCGACCACGTTTATCAGAAGAACTACCTTGCCTTTGGTGGTTTCACATGCCATATTAAATCCGTTTAGAACCAGGGTCGCGAGTATGACTTGGTCATGTAAACTGAGCTGTTCTACAACCTTCGATATAATAATATTGGCTGAGCTACCTAGATCAATTAACACATGCTTAACTTTAGTTTTATTCATAAGTACGGATATTACCAGTGCATCGTTGTGAGGTTGCATGACTCCTTCTACGTCTTCATCATTAAAGGACAAGGTTCCTATGGGTGTGTAGTCTTGCGTTCGAGGTCGCTTTTCTCTCATAACCGATGTCTTAGTACGTTTAAGCACCGGCCCCTAAGGGGTATCGACGCCACCGATGATCATGTGGATGATGTGGTGTGGTTCTTCCTGTTCGTTTTTTTTTTACCGAAATCCCTATTTTTGAAATGGTTCTTGGCCCTGTCGCTTAAAAATTCTCGAAGGTGCCCCTTATTGAATAACCGGGCTACCTCCTCTCTTAGTTGCCTGCAATCTTCTGTTCTGTGGCCATGGGTGCCATGATATTCACATATTTGATTGGGGTTCCTCTGGACAGGATCGGTCTGCATGGGTCGAGGCCATTTAGTATCTTTGATGCGTCCGATAGCCGACACGATGGCGGATGCATCGATGCTGAAATTATACTCCGATAACCGTGGTGCTTCCTTAGGTCCGGTAGGCCTGTCGAACCTATTTCTGTTCATCAGCCCCCGAGACCCTTGACCTCGATCACTCCTTTTATTTCCTTGTCCGGGGTTACGTCTCGATTCATTGATCCTGTGGTTTCCACTATATGGTCGATATCTGTCCGTGCTCGGATTGACATCCCTTCTAGCAGCAGGTTCAGAACCCAACTAATCGTCTTCGACTCTAATTTTCGACTGGTACCGATTGTGCACGTCGGCCCAAGTAATAGCTGGGTACTCGATCAGGTTATGCTTCAACCGCCGTAAAGACGTCAAACTTTATTCGTTCAACTCATGAGTGAAAGCTTGAACAACCCAATCGTCTGTGACTGATGGCAGATCCATTCGTTCCATTTGAAAATGAGATACGAACTCCCTTAGCATCTCGTTATCCTTTTGTCTTACCTTGAACAGGTTCGACTTCCTAGTCTCGACTTTTATGGCCCCAGCGTGTGCTTTTACAAAGGAATATGTAAGCATAGTAAATGAATCGATAGAATTAGATGGTAAATTATGATACCATATCATTGCTCCTTTTGACAGGGTTTCACCGAATTTCTTCAATAATACGGATTCGATTTCATCGTCCTCTAGGTCGTTCCCTTTGATGGCACACGTGTAAGAGGTGACATGTTCGTTGGGGTCGGTAGTTCTGTTATATTTAGGAATCTCGGGCATGCGGAATTTCTTTGGGATCGGTTTAAGAGCCGCGCTTGGGGGGAAAGGCTTTTGTACGAATTTTTTGGAATCTAAGCTCTTCAATATCGGTGGTGCCCTCGGGATCTGATCATCCCTGGAGTTATATGTCTCTACCTTTTTTGTCGTTTGCCTCGATTCTCCTTTCTCCTGATTCTACTCATTTGGTCAGTTCTTCGAACATCTTAGCAATTTTGGGATTAGTCCCCGATTCTTGCTCATTTGACTTTACTATAGCCGGTTCCGTTTTGTGGGTGACTTTTTGGGGCGGACTGGGCTTTGGCCTGCTCGGTACCTGGGTTTGACTCTGCAACTGAGCTATCGCTACCTGTTGAGCTTGTAATATTTTGAAAATCATACGCAAGCTGATTCCGTTTTTCTCGACGTTATGGGTTTTCCAAGCTGCATATCGAGTGCCACCATGAATGCTATTTTCAGGTTTAGAATGTAGGTTCGCCTCAATGGCCACATGCGAACTAACGTCTAATGGCACTTCGAGTCGATCTCCAACTGCGTCGATGAGCCGCATTCCGACCCTAGGCGTCAAGTTGTTGTTTTCACCTTAAAGGCCAGCTTCGTTGTCGATAGGTAAGGCCATTTAATTTAGAGAGCTCGTCGTTGCTAATCCGAAATCAAAGGCACTTCCGAAAATAAGCGTAAAATGGTGTGTATTTGCAGATTCGTATCAAATAATCACTATTATCCTTAGCCCTATAGTGGGCACCAAACTGTTTATCCGAAAAATGGATAAAGTTAAATTTATACGTAGTTCTAAGGGTATGTGGTATAACTTGACACGAATCATAAGAATGAATAGAGATATCGAGTGTTGACTGTAGAAAATGAAAAATAAACAAAGTTGGAAAGAAGATGATTTATGGATTAAAAAAGATGAATCAATCTATGAAGCTCAAAAAAGGATAACTCTTCAACATGGGAATATGTGATATTTCAGTTACAATGTATGTGAACACTTGGTCCTTTACAGAAATAATAACCATCCCCTTTATAGTGGAGGAATCCTACTTTAGATATAATTAAAAATACATAGTGGGAGACCTATGATAAATCAACTTTTCCATAATTCCTGTCAGGATTCTCTCCTCTAGTGCGGTTGCAACGGTTCTTGTCTATGAGCTCATTATTGACTCGAGCTCGATATCGACTCGAGCTCTCGATCTTGACTTGAGCTCGATTCTGATTCATAGCCTTGTATTGATTCGGGAATAATATTGGTCGGTCTATGCCTCATAAGCTCGATAACTTCATCATAGTTCGATTTGGATTCGAGCTCGATAATAATATCGAGCTCGACATTGATCGGTCTCCTAGGGCTCGAAGCTTGATGACGTGATTTTGGACTTCAAACTGATCTTCGATCCAATGCATTACCATTTCGACCAGTTCGTACGAAGGGCTAACCGGTTTTGACCGTATACAAATAATAATAATAATAATAATAATAATAATAATAATAATAATAATAATAATAATAATAATAATAATAATAACCTATAATTAGAGCTTGATCTTGCATTAAAATTAACCTATAACCTTCATACACTAATTATTTCAGGTAAAAAGTTACTTACGTTGTGTATTTACACCAAATTATACCAATTTACATGGTTAGGTTATGACTAACATAAGAATACATATTCTTAACTATTATTTGGTGATAAAAATATATGTGAAAACATGTGTCGTATATTTATTGGCTAGTACAAACATCAAATACGGGTAGATGCTTATCTATTATTTCATCTATTTGGCTCCCTGTTGAATTCTCTTTCCCTTTCTTTCAATCTTCTTAATTTTCATATCAAATAGTCCTGTGATGGAATAAGTTGGAAGGTCTCAACATCACAGATTATGTTGGACAGCTAAGTAAGATGTTCCAAGCAAATAATGCCAGGAAACAATTGGACAAAAACAAAATAATTACGAGCAATTATTCCTTCATTTTTAGTTGGATATTTTTAGCATCTCGTCAAATGGTCAAAAGTCAGACACAGAAAACGTTTTGTACAATCAGCTCAGCTGTCTATACAACTATTATACATTAGTAGTTTATTTCTAAGCAAATGGGGGTTATTATTACGTAAAGGATTATTCTTTTCATATGGTTGTTCTAAGCTTTTCCGAACAAATCAAAATTAAATAATTATTACTCATTTTAAGGAAAGAAAATGAGTAATTAGGGAGTAAAAGTTATGCCTTCTGATTAATGCTATCATGATTATTTTAAATAGGTGTCAAAATCTTTAAACGATATTTAAAATGAACTCCAGGTAGAAACTAAGAAAGAAAGGTTTAATTTTACTTTTGTTTCCATCAATTTTGCAATCTCGTCCAAATATGATGAAATTTTACTACTTTCACCTAAGTAATTTTGTTATTATTAAAAGTTTATTTAAGGAGAGTTTTGACATCGTAAAATTTTCATGTGATACCCAATTTTACGCTCCCAAAGGGCGAAAACTTGATAGATATAAATGGTAGCCCACTTTGATACACTAGTACTAGTATACATTCTAAGGGGTGCTAGAACTATCTAACCTATAATAATTAAGCAGCACATTCTACATTAACATTTTATTGCCAAAACTAGTGTTTTTCGGAAAAATCGGATAACGTTAGATTTTGTGTATGGTTCTAAGGATATGTGATACAATTCGATATAAATCGTGTATAGAAATAGAGATATGTGTGTTCTTGACTATGAGAATACAAATAATGGGCAACAAGAATGAATAAAATAAAGTAAAACAAGCGTAAAGAGATATCTTTCAATATGAGAAGTGTTTGCTTTTGTTACAATATGTTTTTCTCTTCCCTGCCTCTCAGCATAGCTTACAAGGATTCCCCCTTTTATAGAAGATGGTCATTACAAAAAATAATAAAATAAAGCATATAGTGGAAAACTCATGATGACTTGTCTCTTCCTTGATTCCCGCCAAGATTCTCTCTCTTGGTGCGGTTGTAACGACTCTTGTCTGTGAGCTCGATACTGGGTCGGGTCTTTTGGCTCTAGTTCGACCTTTGAGATGGGCGTCGCACATTTCCGACCTCGAAACAGTGTCTTGCAGATCGATTCGGTCACGGGTTCGATAGGGTTATCGAGTCGACTCCTCGAGCGACCTTTGGGCTCGAGGCTCGTTAGTACCGACTTCGGAGTTCACTCCCAAAAATCTCATTCCGACTTTTTAACACTTTAACTCGATCGAACGTAGGAAGGTCAAAATCTATTTCGACCGTACACAACTAGATCAAATATAAGTTGAGAATTAAATTCCACAATTACTCCCGTCAGTCAAACACTACAGCACATTAATGAGGCTTTTATTTTTACAGCAGCAAATTAGCATTACGACAAGTACTCAAGGAATTGAATTTGAAATCAAGTTTGAGTAGGGGCCGGCCTAGAACCCTTTTCTGCATTGTCGTGTTGTCAGAGGAAAAAATAATTTTGTGGGATAGTGTAGTAGTGCGTATGACTAGGTTAGGTTGCCGTGGGGCAGGGGTGAAACTGGGAGGCTACGGGGTTCGAATTATCTTATTCATGAAAAACATTATACTGTATATATATATATATATATATATATATATATATGATTTAAATTATATTTTGCATATATATAGTAGACTTTGATTTCTCTTGACTCAACCCAAGAATTTTTCATGTATTTAAATTTTTATATTTTGAATCTCTTTGATAAAAATTTTGATTCCGCACCTAATAGGGACTAGTGAGTATAGCCTAGTCCCTCCAACAATGTTGTGATTATATTTTTACTGAACCGAAGGTCTATCGAAATATCATATTTACCTTTATAAAGTATGGATTAAATTTACATATATATTACTTTTCTAAAATTTTATTTTGTACGATTATACTGGATTTATTGTTATTGTTACGGTGAATATCATTGTGTGTGCGTGTATGTGAGAGAATATTTGACTGACGGCTCTACAAAGAAAGTGTGTGTGTGTGTGACCAAATGATATCTATCTGTCAAAGGAGAATTAATGAACTGAAGCTTTTGAGCAAAATAAGGCTCGAGTGAAGTCGGTGACAATTGACGAATTATTTTTATATTATACAAAAGTAAAAATTGACATCGACATGTTGCTGTATATGCCCATCTTTCACTTTTTCACATTTCTCAATTCTCATTCATGTGCAACTCAACTCACTACATCAACAATCAACGTGAGCCAACTGCACCTTTTGGCCTAGTTGGAGAAACAACGATTTGCAATTTGAGCAATATATATACCACAATCCTACCTTCTTTCTAAATTGAATATTTGTATTGAAAATACCAGTACCTTTCTAAGTTTAATGTTTGTATGAAAAATATGTACAACTATTACTCTCCAATTCCTTTTAGTTTATGTGTCTCATTTTCTCTTTACTCTATTAAAAGTGCTTCGCTTTATATTTAAGTTTTTAATTTTCACATTACCATTTCATCTTTAATGACACTTACTTATAAGAATTAATAACATGATATGTTTAAGATCATAAGTCTCAAAGGATAAATTTTATATGTTGATGCATAAATTTAATTTAAAATTACTGGATTGAAAAGTGTTCTTTATATATATATATATATTTGAACTTTTAATCCAATTCAACTAAGACAAATAAAATGAAAATGAGGGAGTTAGAAGGAGCTAGTGAGTGAACGTCGCAATCCTTGGCCAAAGAAATACCATCATCCCTTTTTTTGGTCCAAATCAATATTAATACATCTTCTCCTTCCTTGTGCACTTGGCAAGTAAGTCGGTCATAATATGATGTTACAGGACCTGGTGATTAGTAGTTAGATTTTCTTCGTATTACTTTATTTTAAAATTAAGAACTTAAATTACAATTTGACCTCATAATTAAGTTAAACATGACTTCTATTAAGGCAAATGGAAAGCCATTCAATACATATTTTCTAATTATGTCACAATAATTATTCTTCTCAAATTTAAAATTATATTTATATCGACCGTGCACCTTCCTAATATATTAATGTAACAAATTGAGTCTCGTTGGTATAAACGATAGGACAGAAAAAGACCAGGTCTGTCAACAAGCACATAAATATAAATCCTTACACATACACTAATTGAGGAAATTAGCACATCGTTGTTATAGGAAATTAATTTTCTGTAGAAAATTTAACTAGTTGGGGTGTTTAATTTGGTTGCATTTATATGGCCTGCAGGAACAGTTTTTCATATATCCCTTGCTTGAGATATATGACTATGCCCTCACGCAATACTAAACTTCATCATGCTATTGCTTCCACTTATAGTTTATAGGCTGACCTCCTCCTACAGTGTACATGCTGATTTTTACCAAACTCTGCTCTTCACTTTTACTTTTCTTTTTTACGTTTAATGGTTTGCTTTATTTATTTATTTAAGAAATTAAATATTGTGCCTGATTCAACACCAAAAGCTAGCTCATGAGACGAAGGTTATTCAGCATCACATAAGGAGACAAACAACCAATCTCTCATCCAACATCATATAAGAAAATTATAAACAACTAATCTAGTTTACTAATCACTGGGTTAATTTTACTCGTAGGAATCTTCCGACATTCTACTCGCTTATTCAAGTCAATCTAATGCTTAATTCCTATATAATGACTAAGTAGATTGTTAGGTATCTCCCCCAAGAGGACGTTTTATTGTATTTATATACAGGGGCGGATGTAGTGCATTGTCGACGGGTTCAATTAAACCCATAACTTTCGATGCGGAGTAAAAATTTATATGTAAAAATTCATTAAAATTGCAAAAATAGTAGATATGAACCTATAACTTTAAATATAGAATGGGTTCAATGCTAAAAATTTCAAAAGTTAAACCCATAAGATTTAAATCCTGGATCCGCCTCTGTTTATATAAGGCCTATGACATGTAGGAAGCGCGCGACATGAGCAGCCTACAGCCCTACACGTCCATTAATCAGCTTCAACTTATTTCGTGCTTCAACTCCAAATTGCCTTGAAACATCCCTTTTGATCCCGCTTTTATCTAAAATCACTCATATACATTTACAACACTTAATGAGTGCAAAACATAATAATAATGACTTAAATCACAATAAATATTTTCAAGATACAACGGGAAAATACACTAATAATATGAACTTTTAGCCTAATATCAACGACTCTCCCCCCGCATCCAAGTAAATGTGGACAATATATATAATATGGGTATGCAATACTGGGACACATAATAACACGAATGAGAGGACTCCGATACTCTGTAAGAAATAGACCTTGAAGCTAACTCTATCATAAAAACTAGTTCATGAGGTGAGGAATATCCAATATCATATGAGGACTAATTAATCCCTCCAATATAATGAGGGACATTAAACGAGTTCATGGAACTAATTTAAGTACTAGTATAAGAATGTAGTTTACCACTGAGTGTGTGGGATCGATGAAATCCAAGAGATCTCAGATTTGAGACTCATTATCATTGATAAAAAAGAAATTTTATGTATCTCTAGAATTGTACGTAAAAGAGTGTTGCTCTTCTTTGTTCCATTTACAACCATCTTTCGATTGCCATTGGGAGGCTAAAGTGGGCTACTGGATTTCCAGAAAATGGGCCACACAAGAATGGTGTTTGGACCTTGGACATTTAACGCCGGGGATTTGGCATGGCATGACAACTAGGTCCAACAATTGGTATAAAAAAGCCAACGTTTGGGGATTTGGCATAAGGTAGCCTAAAGTTATTCTCTATCTTTTAATGGTTCAACCACCATCCTAAAAATAAGCCCCATCAAAATTATTTTCCTTAAAAATAGCAAAAAATATTTAAAACCCTCTCTCATCTCTCATAACAACCATCATCCTAGAAATTAGGTTTCATTTCCTTCAGTAGTATCTGAAAAAACTCCCAAATATTTTTTAAATTATTTTTCTAGTTTTCTTATCTATTTTTCCAAATATATATAACACAATAATAATTATATTATTTGTTTATCACAGTGTATAACATAATAATAATGTGTATATCAAAAAAGTATATTAAAATTTTATTTTCCTTCTTTGTATAACACATTTCAGATTGAAAACTCAAGTTCAAGACGACTCCACATGTGTATCTCCTATTGCATCATATGTATATCTCTATGTACATCAGTGATATATCATGTATATCATGTGTATCCGTGTATATCCATAAAAATTTGTGTTATATATCCGATATACAATGTGATATACACAGGCTTCCATAAAACAATTGTGTTGTATACACGATATACAAAGTGATATACATAGCGTCCGTAAAAACCTGTGTGTGACATACACTTATGTACACGATATACAATATGATATATACTGATATACATGATATACAATATGATATACACATATCGCAGTTAGATTTTTAGGTCTGATTTTTTTACCTGCAACCAGTCTAAATCACTTCTAATATTTCTCAAATTTTATATATAGCCCTGTTTAGGTTTTTTCAACCAATTTCAATCACACCCACTCGTTCAATTCAACCAAAAAAGAAGAGAGAAGAAAAACAAAGTTGAAATGTATTTTTTCTCTCTTAATTTTTGCTTATGATTTTCTCTGATGTGAGATCAACCTTACATTTTCATCCCACTGAATTTTTTGCATAATATGCAAGAATTTTTGCTAACCTATGAGAGCGAAAGAGAAGATATAGAAGAAGTAATACAAGGAGAAAAAGGGGGAGGGAAGCAATGAACAAAGTAATGAGGCTAGTCTCCCCCCCTCCCCCCTGAATGAAGAAGTAGTGGGGGCCCCTTCCCGCGTATGCGCCTTGTCCTTGGCCTCGAGGAGTGGTGAGCAGCACGAAACTTGTTTCAATCAAATGGCATAGTATTAGGGTAGGAGGGCTCTTTTCCCTGCCCCCCGGCCTCTCCCTTCGGTCGACGAATGCGTGCGGAGGTTGTAGCAGTGTTGAATGAACGACTGATTTGGAACCAGACCGGATCTGAGCCAGCGGATTCGAATTCTGCTATGCCGGTGTTCAAAGCAAGGACGCCTTTTTGAATACCCCCCTCACTCCCTCCGGAGTGAGTTCTTTTCTGCGGGATTTAGGGATTCCTGTCTTTTGCGGATGGACGATATGGATTTTTTCGAGATAGTTAACCACTTTTTTAACCGTGAGTAGATCTTCTAAAATAAAAAGCGCTACTTCAGCCTTAACTGGCGGCTCGGCAGGGAAGGAATGGGAAATCACGGCCAAAAAAAAGAAAGAGCTTCGCTCGGTTGGCAAATAGGGCTCATCCTTGATTTCATGAAATGCTTCCTTCGCTTCTAATTCATGTTCATGTTAACAGAAGAGCGGATCCAATACCAAGATGCGCATAGCCGCCGCGCGTGGCTAAAGGTCAACCAAAAAAAAGACTTGGATTATATATCCAAAAAGGTCCGCTCTCGGCCATTCCACACGCTGCCTAGCAGGTCTGGCTCCTCGCTTTGAACTCAAATAAGACCTTCTTTTGCTTTCTTTCACTGCTAACCCCAAGAAGTTTCAACATGCTGAAACTTTCCGTTTCGTCGAGCCCCGAGCTTGTGGTCGTCGGGGGAACGGGTTGGGGCCAATTGTTTGAGAGAGAATATATAAGAGAGTAGTTTTTTAGGATTTAGCTATATAATGCCAATTGTTTGGGGCTATTTTTGCCAAACCTAATATAATGCTAAAAAACTGCCAATTCATATTATGTGTTGTCACCTGGTGCCATTTTCTCTTTAACGCCCAAAGCTTGCTCCAATAATTATCTTAACTTTCGGTGGAAATGACACCAGGTAGTCAGTTTTGAGCATGCTATTTAAAATATATATACATTTACAATATATTTAAAGATTGACTAATTCGCCCAAACTTTAGGACACATCGTCCTGCAATTTAAACCTCAATATTCAAACTTCAGGACATCGTGTCCTAAAGTTTGAAAATTGTGTGCAAAAGTTCAAATCTTATGTCCTGAATTTCAAATTAGTAGTTTAAATATTTTGGACACTAAATTTTGAATTTCAAATTAGCAGCTCATAAAGTCAGGATACATAAATTTAGGATACTTAATTTTAAAATTTGGATAAATTAATTAAATTTTAAATATATTATAAATTATAAATATATTTTAAATAACAAACTTAAAAATGACTACTCACTTTGCCCGCAATTTCACCATTAGTAAAGCCCACAAACTTCGAGTTCTGTAATTTAATCGATTGTCCCTCTTTGAGGAATTAAACATCTTTGTTAATAATCAAAATATTTTTAAATTGTATTCATTATGAAAATTATGATTCATGCTACTTTTTTGCAGTCTATAATTATTAAATGGACCAATTTCCGAACTCAGCTAAAAGTTAAATACTTCGATCCTCGTATTTCCAACTTCGTCACTTTTTTGGGGGCGAACAAAGTACTGTAACGAGTCAGATATGGTTCTTTTATATTTATATATATCAAATCTGTTGGAAAAAGTGCATTAGTAGAAAAAATAACCAAAGTGCCGTGCATCAAAATAAGGTTGCTATGGGCATTTGGATAATTACACAAATTGGCGAGATTCACTGTTTACTCTGTTTTAGTTAATATACATAAATTATACACGGATTAAACTCATATTATATATAAATTATATATATATATTATATATTTTTGGCTATTGTTAATTTAAGCGGTTAATTTTACTTTCTTTTCTTTATTTCAAAACGAGCTTATTAATATAACCAGTTTTCAATGACTTTCAAGTCCATTCCCAATGAACTTCAGTCCAAATACTGCTATTCAAGCAAATGAAAAAGAAAATTATATATACACTTTTGTGAATAGAAGAACGTATAGGTCACAATTCTTTTTAATTTAAAAAAACGGTGGAGGTCTTAATTAGTTTGAGGGTTTAAAATCAGAAGTGAATGAACCCCGGCTTTCATTCATAAAACATGTTTTTGAGAGTAGAAGTGTCGGACGTTTGTTTTAATTTTTTTTCTCGTCAAATATTTTTTAATTTAACCACATACTATTAGACATAATGGGGAGAAATTTAAAAATAGTAAAATTTACAAGTGGTAATTGAAAAATAACCACAATTTTAAAAGTAAGCAAAATTTAGCCACTTTTCATATAAAGGTAAATCTGAACGAAAACACTGTTCAAAATCCGGAAAATATTCCAACATAATATACTGGAGTTCCAGTATATTTCAGTATATTATACGACAACATATTTGTAAATGCTTGGTTTTTACCTTTTCTTTTTCTTCTACATTGTGTCTTTATTTTAGGTTTATTATGTATAGGTTTTAGAATTAGATTATATTTAGTAGTTTGTTAATGGGTTTGATTGGGATTGATTTTGTTTGTTTTAAAGCACAATTGGCCCAAAACATGGACCAAATCTGTGGCCCAATTGTATTCGACCCGCCCAGCTCAAGACCCCAATCGGACGCCCCAAAACGACATCGTTTTGGTTAAGTGGCTAAGATTTAATCTTAGCCACACATCTTGACTTGATCCAACGGTCCTAATTTAATCTTCACTTAGGCTATTTAAAGCGTAAAGACCCCAAAATTTATCCTCATTTTTGCCCTATTTTCTTTTTTCTTCCTCTCCCTTCTCTCTCTCTTCTCTTTCTCCTCTCAGTGCCGCCACCCTGCTCCGCCGCCAGAAATCGCCCACCGGCGACGGCCCGCCTCTAATCCACCCCAAAATCGCACCATACAATCACCCCAACTCCCTCTTTCCAAATCTCCAACCCAAATCCCTCAAAACTCGCTCAAATTCCACGATTTTTAGATCTAGGAAACCCTATCCGCCGCCTATTTTTCCAAAATGAAAGAAACTCCGGCCACTACCACCCTACATCACATATATGGATGGGTAGAGCTCCGCGAGATTTATTCTTTCCTACCCATTTCACCTCCAAAAACCGCACCACCGCTGGCCAGCCACCCCCTGCTGCCGCGACCACCCCAAGGTCACCATTGCCTCATTTTTCTTTAGACTACTCCACCCAAAGACTCATGTTCCATTCTAGTATGATGCCAAAACTTACTTGTTTTGGGCGTTTGCTAAAAGGGAACTTGTGTTGCGGGGTCAGACAACCGCTTCTTGGCATCTCCGGCGTCTTCTCGCGGCTCGAACAGTTTCAAGCACGCTCGTTAGTTATAATCGTCATCTCTTTAATTAATTTCTGGTTTTTGTTTTTTTATTATTAGTAGGTTAGTTTCTGATTTTTGATTTTTCTGTTTTGGTTGTTTGTTGTTAATTAGAGTTTCAAGTTAGTTTAGTTGTGATATTTTAACTTCAATACCACACAAGAGGAGGGGGGAGGAGGGAGGGGGTGATTTGTATGGTGTCCAATTTTTTGCGTGCACATATTATAGAAGGACCTGGTTCTTCTGTGTGTTCCTTATACTACTGTTGCGGAATAATAAATACAGAAATTAAAGAACATAAGGATTTTTACGTGGAAAACACCTGGCTCAAAAGGTAAAAAAAATCACGACCTACTTCCAGTAGGATTTTTTCAAACTCTCCACTAAATCACTGAGCCAAAAATTGCATTTACAAAACACTTTTGTAAAGCTAGGATTAACTCGAATCCCATTATGGCAACCATCCTCTAACGGCTGCGACAACTTCAAGTTAACTCTAACTTGAATATTTTGAGTACCTATTACAATTGCCTCTAGATAAAGCTGAAAGGTACACTATGAAAACATCTACTACAATTGAACTATAATAAAAGACAAACACTTGGAGCTGGTTCTTGAATCTGGTTCATGTAGCTTCAGGTTTGCACACTTGAATCACACACGAATTTCTTGCAAAATGCCTTGCTATTTTGCTCTCAATTCATGTTTAACTTCTGCTTTTGTGCATCCCCTGTAGAATGAGAACATCCCACGATTTATAGAGTTAGTAGAGTAGAAAATAACTAGAGTTCTAATGCTACTCTTCCTTGGTGGAAGAGTTCTAGTTGATCTCAATCTCTAACTCCTCCCTTATCTTGGATAATGTTCTATTTGATTAAGGAGTACATTTCCTTATCAATTATGCAACCCTTTTCGATCAGGAGATATTAATTAGACCAAGTTAAGCTTATCTCCTTCACGTGCATCCCACATGCTCGAATTTGCCCGTGTCTATGCACACAAGGGATGGACCTGGTTCATGCCCGAGCTTCCTTTGTCAATCTTCAAAACTAACTATTACAACCCATGTTTTCGTACGTACGAGTACGTCGTAAGTCAATTGATGTAAGCTCAGAAATGAAATCATATTTGAAAAGTTTACAAAGTAAGTTAATCATATTACCTCGAAGGTTACAAATATTGAAGATCATGAACAACAAATACAAAGATGGCTGGAAGATTCAAAAGCTAAAGGAATTGAAAAACATAATGTTTCGTCGAAAATCGACAAATTGGGAATGTTATAGCATGTACTTTTGGAGTGAGACCAGGGTGTTTAATATGATAAGGAGGCTATGTAATGATTTATGTTAGTCGTATGATAGTCGTGTGTTATATTTTGAAGTCAAGCGAGTGGTGGAACAAAAGTCGATGAAAGTCATCACAAGTTACGTTTATAAGTTTTACTGAAACTTTGGGTCCAATATAACTGACATTTTCTCCCAATATACGTAGAGTTATAGGGTGTTCCACCCATCAAATTAAATATCTATGAGTCTATTTTCCAACGCATTAAACCGTTTGTCAATACGACATCTGAGTAGAGAGATATGAGAGTTTTTCCGAGACTGCGCAGACTGTCACCTACTTGCTTAAACGAAAATCCAAAAATGGGCCTCTTCGGGTCGTCCAAAAATGGGCCAGTTCGGGTCATTAAAAGAGGACTTTTTAAAGTCTTATCCCCTTCATATATTAGGTTGATAATAGAGAAAAATGACCAGACTTAATCTCTGCAAAACTCCTCCCAAAAAATTTCCCCCAAACCCCAATTGATTTTCTCTCCCTTTCAAGTTCTAATTGGAGGTAAAGCCTAGAGTTTGAAGAACCAAGATAGGAGCTGAGTTATTCAACAAATAAGGTAAGTTTACTGCTCTCTTTCATCCATTTTTTTCTTCTGTATATGCATAGTAAGTCGTTCTATATTGTAAGAACTCACGGGACGGTGATCGGAAGCCGTGAGTTTGAGTTATTCACTTGTAGCGGACTGTTTTGTGGACTGTTTTGTGGACTGTTTTGTGGTGCTGTTGGGCAGCGTGTTTTACTACTGTTTTGTAGATTTTTGGAGGAGGAAGGGTGTGGAGAAACACCACATAAATGCAGGATGTTGGGCTGGTCGTTCATCGTAACAATTTCGGGTTGTTGACACTACTACAGTGGTCGTTTTGTGTATGAAGAGATTGGGTTGTGTTGGGCTGTTTTATACTATTGTGTAGTATGCATAAGGTTGGAAACTAATGTATATATGTTGTTATTGTTGTTTTGGTGTTGTGGTGTTATCTTGAATTTGGAGGAAGTAAGGATTATAGGGGAGATGCTGTCTATTTTAATACAAAATAAGCTTGTCGTTCGTTGTACGTTAGTTGTACCTTTCGTAACTTAATTATAGTATTATTATCGTTGTTGTAGATTAAGGTGAGAAGAGGCGAGTTCAAGTTGGTGATTGGAAATATTGTGATAAGGTATGTTAAGGCTAAGCCTTCCTTCATTTTGGCATGATCTCGTAGCTACATGTGTTAGTAATGAGACATAAAGAGAAGTTCGTATTCATGAATTTATTCACATTATTCTAGTCTCATAAGTTACAATATTATTCCTTATCGAGACTCTATATTCAATTTAGTATTGTCTTCTTCTAGTTAAGAGAGTAGCAAGCCTATATATACAGTATTACAGTATTTTCATTACCATCGAGCTATAATCGATGGGCAGGCCCCTATTGGGCAACCTCTAATCAGATGGTAAGTTATATACCGAGCCTACTGTGGCCGAGCGCCTATGAGCGAGCCCAGAATGGCCGAGATACAGAGCCTAGTATGGCCGAGCGCCTATGAGCGAGCCTACTACGGCAGGGCAGTTACACATACCGAGCCTTATAGGGCCGGACAACTATTTTACATACTATATGGAGAGAGTTGAGTTAGTATCAACAGGTAAGCATATCTTCAGATTATTTTTGACTCCCAGTTACATTCCGTTATTATATCATCAATTCAGTTTCAGCTTTCAGTTATTTTGTTGCCTTACATACTCAGTACATTATTTGTACTGACGTCCCTTTGCTGGGGACGCTGCATTTCATGCCTGCAGGTCCTGATAGACAGCTGGATAGACCTTCCCAGTAGACAGAGCCAAATATCAGCTTGGTTGGTAAGCTCCACTTCCCCGGAGTTACCAGGTCTAGACCTTGGAGTCCGTTTTATATATATACAGGTTTGATGGGTAGGTCGAGGCCCTGTCCCGACCATGATACAGTTCAACTATCTCTAGAGGCTTGTAGACAAGTTCTGTATAGTTTGTATAACATTATATGAGTTTTTGGGTATGTTTACCCCTTAGATGAGACAAACGATATTTTCAGATGATTCAGAATATGGCCTCATCGGCCTAGGTTGAGGGTTATTCCTCTAGAGTTCACATTTACAGAGTGGTACGCTCGGGCCGAGTATGGTACCGTGTGCCGGCCACGCCCCTACAGGTTTGGGGCGTGACAAACTTGGTATTAGAGCAGTTCTATCCTAGGGAATCTACAAGCC
Organism: Nicotiana tabacum; assembly: GCF_000715075.1. Lineage (NCBI taxonomy): Eukaryota > Viridiplantae > Streptophyta > Magnoliopsida > Solanales > Solanaceae > Nicotiana > Nicotiana tabacum. The sequence goes on along the minus strand of NC_134094.1, from coordinate 119,678,620 downwards.
GTGTCTAGTAGAGTCTTGTTTATGGGTGTGTTGTGCACCACACTTATAAGCAGGAGGCTACAAGGCATTTAGGAGTCTGTTACCCTTCATTCAAATCGAAATCGTGCTATAGAGCTGAGTCATAAGAGTTCGAGCCAAAGCTTATGTTTGCTAATGATATAGCTATGTTTTCAATTAGAAAAATTATAGCTAGCTAAAGGTCTAATACAACAGCAGGTAAAAGCATTAGTAGAGAGAGAATTATTGACTACGTGGCCCTGTTTGAGACCCTATTAGATTGTGCTTACCATATGTGCGAATTTCCCATTTACCCTAAGATGGGAATATCTAACATACCCTGTGAATAGCAGGCCATATGAGTATCAGAAGGTAAAAGTATAAGTTTCAACATGTAACAGAAGCAAGGTGAAGAAGGGTACGAGGTACCTAGTTAATGAAGACTGTCCGAATTTCCACGTCAGGCAGAGAAATAAAAGGATTCTAAGTTACCTTCAACAGAAATAGAGGTATGTACAATTGGCCACACCCATCTCAGTTATGCCCTATGGGAGCTAACATATATAGTTTAAGAGAAGGATGGGATATCAAGATCCAGCTTGGGTTAGAGTAACCCGAAATGGTGGATTGAGCCAGGGGAGCTAAAAGTGAAACAATGTTTTGTTGATTTTTTAGAATAATGCGATAAACAGAAGTATTAGCAGGAGAATAAGAAGAGAGAAATAAAGTATTATGAGTAAGATGTGATAAATGGGTGATAACGGTAAATCAAAATATGATATGATGACAGAGTCTATAGTCAAGTGAAATAAAATAAAATAAAATAAAATAAGAGGTGACAGGTCTTGAGACAATAAAAGAGTATAGGCCAAAAGTCATATTCTCATTTCGAGAAATGAGTTGGTGCGTCCAATGTGATTACAAAGACAAAACAATTTAGACTCCCAGAGTAATAGAAATTAGCATGGGCTAGTGAACAAGATAAATTGAACATCAATTAGGGATCAAATGAGGTGATAATAGTTGACATCAAGAGAATTTCAAATATCGCATTCCAACAATAATACAATCGACAACAGAAGAATAACCTTCAAAGGTCACTCAAGAAGACGCTTCCCTAAAGCAAGAACTTTGAGCAAAGTTAATCTTAAGGGAGTAAGTGTTCCAGTTACACTAGGTATCTGATACCGTCGTGTGTAAGATATTCAATTATCCTTGATACATAAGGGTTACTGCAAGGCAAGTAAGAGTCAATAAAGACGTGAAAAGACGTCGAAGATGAAGAGGTAAAATATTTATAAGTAAGTCTTCATAGCATTACATGTTAATACTCCCCTAAAGGGGAAAAGATGGTATAATATGGTATTAAGTCAGAGTTAAGTGGTTCAGGTAACTATGGAATAGTAAAGGAAGAATGCAGTAAATGGTGAAAGGAATGATATTGCATTTATTCAGATCCTACAGACATGATACGAGTCCAGAACATTATGCAAGCACGATGTCGGGGAGAGGCAGCAAGGGTTTCTACACCAGATTTATTGAAAAATAAGTGCGAGTGAACACTTGATACATTAGGAGACAATGCAAAAGTTAAGTTAAGACAGAAGACATAATCCAAGAGAGGTTACCCAGAATGTACATATGAGCGTGGACTGACAAGTAGTTAGTAGTTCATTCAGGAATGCAGGAAGAGCCTAGTCATGGATAGACAAGATGTCTCAGATAAATCAGTAGATCATGAAAGATAAATGAAGTGAAACCCAGCATAGGAAATTCGGTCTCGTAGATATGACATCGTAATCCTTGAGGAATATTCTGATAGGAGTTGGGCAGTAAAAGGTATCGTATAAGTGTTATGGAAATAAAAGAGAGAGTGCCACTGAGGAGATAATAAAAATTCGAGTGCATAAGTAACCCTACGAGCATAAGGGTGTAGAGATAAGTAACTAAGGATAATTATTAGCGAGTCAGTACATCAAATCTTTCGTCGGGTATACGATGTAAAAAGCTCCCAGCTCTATAAGAGTCAGAGGGTTTTCCCTAAGTGCTACAATGAAAGACTAGCTAAGGAAATAAGGAAGAAGGCTTCAACATAAGCATAGTGACCTAAAGAAGAAATGATCTTGTAACAACAGTCTCACTACAATATTGTATACACTCCATAAGAAAGTGGCACCTATCGTGGCTAATGAACGGGAAGTAAAAATCAAAAGAAATATTTGAGATCATATGAGTTGCACGAAATTCCAATAGGTGTTGGCACTAGGATAAGCCAAGTATTCATGCAATAAGTGGCAGAACGACCAGGAGAAGTAATTGCGCACTTTTAAAGAAAACTGAGAAGGCACGAAAGGAATTATTAAATCAATGACCCAGAGTTAGTTATGTTATGACCGAACTTAACATTTCAGATTATTATCCATGCAGCATATATGTTGACATTCCTACAGGTATAGGAGACGCCGGTATAAAGTTAAAACAAAAAGAATTGAGTCCACCTCACATACAAAGGCTTGAATTGTTAGAAGATTATATTATGGATGTTCCATGGCGTACACCAAAGGAGAAAGTAATAATACCCTGAGCAGCGGATCGGAAGATAACTTAAGCCTACTTAAAGGCTGGGAGAGAAGAGAAAACTAACAAGTTACATCAGCTAAGTGAATTAGGAGTCTGAACATTGCAAAATCACTCTTAACATTAGAGGTACAAGAAAGATAGTACAACATCTATTTTCTATAACGGCTCTACAATAAAGCTAGAAAAAAAAAGTACCAGTCTCATAAGGAGTAAGTATGAAGCTCCCACCGGATTGTGTACGCACTAGAGGTGCAAGTTTATAGTAGAGCTTCAAGAGGTAGAAGTGAATTCTACCTATGTGGAAGAGAGGTTATGAAAGAGACAGAAGATACAATGCGAGATTAAAAGCTAAGTAAGGTAAAGGTTAAGAAGGTACGAAATGCTCAAATGTAGAAGGTTGTGAATAGCCCATACATCAGATAGCGGGCTAGAAGAGCCATGATTCAGTACCCACAAATGATAGTGGTATTGTCAGGGACATATCTTCTAGCCTATAGTTTCCAAGTACCGAGAGGTCTAGTTAAGAGAGTAAAGAAGAGTTAGAGACAATCTGATGTCCCGCTTGAAGTTCCTGAATAACATAAGGAAATGTATGGTGCTAGAAAGTTAAAGGAAGGTTATGAATACTATAAATAGATATGTGTAGGTCGCAAGCTAAAGTATGGTAGAGCAACAAGATTATTGAGAAGGTGATGAGAATATGTAAGGCCTCAAAATTAAGCCCATCAAAACAAGAGAGCTGATGGTTTCCGTAAGTTATATAAAAAAAACTCAGTATAGCCTGAATGAACTCAGAGGAGTCTAAGACTATGAGCAATTTGAAGAGATAAAATATTACCCTGGTAGTAGAATAATGGTGTAATTGTGATATATAAGAGGATAACATTAAGGCCATTGATTGGTTAATGATTCAAAGAGAAGGGATCTCATAAATTGCATGAGATTAGAATACCCCTCATAAAATGAATCACGTTAGGATGCGATGAAATATAGTTATTGAAGTATAGTATCGCCCCTAGGTGGATCGAGCAAATAACTTCAGATGTTCCCTAATGATACGTGATCCCTAAGGATAATGTATTACATAAGAGGTTTCAATTTATCAGCGGTAGATTATAGATCAACATTAAGGTGAATCAACAATAGGCAGATAAAAGTTCCAAAGTATGAGATGATATCAGGCCTTCATTTTTAAGATGAACAGTAATGAGGAAGAACTAAAGGACTTAGATTTATACATATAGGATAAGAAGCGAGAGGTAACATGGAGTTGGGTAGCAAACCTCGGCAATAATAAACTGAAGTAAGTGTGATAGTGTAGTATAACCTACCTAGATGTAGTAAAGCCAATAGGATATATTTACAAGGCTACGAAACAAGATATCGCAACAGTCGTAAGTTTGACAAATTACCGAGCAAAGAACTTTACTACACCTATATACACCAGGAGGAACAACTTGTCATAGTTCTATATATGTTCCCAAAGTGAGGCCAAGAGATTGGCTAAAAGCTGGAGGAAAAGGAACAGAAGAGTTACATAGGCACATTTACAAGGAAAAAGTCGTACAGGATGCATGACAGAAGGTCGCAATAATTACGAGGTTGGAAGGATTCAGACCATAAGTCGTGGTGTCAGAAAGAGGCCTAAAGGGGGGAATGCCCGGGCCTATGAATTTATTCATAGAACAGTTGCCTAGATGGAAAGGCCAGCAATAAATTATTTATGAGAGCTATAGGTTATGAGACTGATATGTGCATCAGTCAACATTCGAGGATGAATGTTCCAAAGGGGGAAATGATGTTACAACCCATGTTTTCGTACGTACGAGTACGTTTTAAGTCAATTGATGTAAGCTTAGAAATGAAATCATATTTGAAAAGTTTACAAAGTAAGTTAATCATATTACCTCGAAGGTTACAAATATTGAAGATCATGAACAACAAGTACAAAGATGGTTGGAAGATTCAAAAGCTAAAGGAATTGAAAAACATAATGTTTCGTCGAAAATTGACAAATTGGGAATGTTATAGCATGTACTTTTGGAGTGAGACCAGGGTGTTTAACATGATAAGGAGGCTATGTTATGATTTATGTTAGTCGTATGATAGCCGTATGTTATATTTTGAAGTCAAGCGAGTGGTGGAACAAAAGTCGATAAAAGTCATCACAAGTTACGTTCATAAGTTTTACTGAAACTTTGGGTCCAATGTAACTGACATTTTCTAACGCATTAAACCGTTTGTCAATACGACATCCGAGTAGAGAGATATGGGAGTTTTTCCGAGACTGCGCAGACTGTCACCTACTTGCTTAAACGAAAATCCAAAAATGGGCCTCTTCGGGTCGTCCAAAAATGGGCCTCTTCGGGTCATTAAAAGAGGACTTTTTAAAGACTTATCCTCTTCATATATTAGGTTGATAATAGAGAAAAATGACCAGACTTAATCTCTGCAAAACTCCTCCCAAAAAATTTCCCCCAAACCCCAATTGATTTTCTCTCCCTTTCAAGTTCTAATTGGAGGTAAAGCCTAGAGGTTGGAAACTAATGTATATATGTTGTTATTGTTGTTTTGGTGTTGTGGTGTTATCTTGAATTTGGAGGAAGTAAGGATTATAGGGGAGATGGTGTCTGTTTTAATACAAAATAAGCTTGTCGTTCGTTGTACGTTAGTTGTACCTTTCGTAACTTAATTATAGTATTATTATCGTTGTTGTAGATTAAGGTGAGAAGAGGCGAGTTCAAGTTGGTGTTTGGAAATATTGTGATAAGGTATGTTAAGGCTAAGCCTTCCTTCATTTTGGCATGATCTCGTAGCTACATATGTTAGTAATGAGACATAAAGAGAAGTTCGTATTCATGAATTTATTCACATTATTCTAGTCTCATAAGTTACAATATTATTCCTTATCGAGACTCTATATTCAATTTAGTATTGTCTTCTTCCAGTTAAGAGAGCAGCAAGCCTATATATACAGTATTACAGTATTTTCATTACCATCGAGCTATAATCGATGGGTAGGCCCATATTGGGCAACCTCTAATCAGATGGTAAGTTATATACCGAGCCTACTGTGGCCGAGCGCCTATGAGCGAGCCCAGAATGGCCGAGATACAGAGCCTAGTATGACCGAGTGCCTATGAGCGAGCCTACTACGGTAGGGTAGTTACACATACCGAGCCTTATAGGGCCGGACAACTATTTTACATACTATATGGAGAGAGTTGACTCAGTATCAGCAGGTAAGCATATCTTCAGATTATTTTTGACTCCCAGTTACATTCCGTTATTATATCATCAATTCAGTTTCAGCTTTCAGTTATTTTGTTGCCTTACATACTCAGTACATTATTTGTACTGACGTCCCTTTGCTGGGGACGCTGCATTTCATGCCTGTAGGTCCTGATAGACAACTGGATAGACCTTCCTAGTAGACAGAGCCAAATATCAACGACCTTGGAGTCCGTTTTATATATATACAGGTTTAATGGGTAGGTCGAGGCCCTGTCCCGACCATGATACAGTTCAACTATCTCTAGAGGCTTGTAGACAAGTTCTGTATAGTTTGTATAACACTATATGAGTTTTTGGGTATGTTTACCCCTTAGATGAGACAAACGATATTTTCAGATGATTCAGAATATGGCCTCATCGGCCTAGGCTGAGGGTTATTCCTCTAGAGTTCACAGTTATAGAGTGGTACGCTCGGGCCGAGTATGGTACCGGGTGCCGGCCATGCCCCTACAGGTTTGGGGCGTGACACTATCCTTCACTTATACCAACAAATTTTCCCTTTTTGATGATGACAAACTCTGTGCTTTTCATAAGCTTAGGTCATGTTTCAACTTAGCCCAATATCAACACATTGTTAGAGCATTTATCCTTTTTATCACTTATCATCAAGGACCAGGTTCATTAGGTTATAAATATCACTGTTCAAAGTGTAAAGCACAACCTTTCCCCCCCTTTTGGCATCATCGAAAAGTTGCATAAAAAATGTGTGATTCCCAGAGTTTAAAACTTACTCATGGCCACTGAAGCTACTTCAAATACATTCATGGATTAATCATTATTGATCAAGCTAAGAATTTTAACCATCAAAGAAATATAAACAAACAGTTAGAGCAAAAACCAGTAAATTTCATTGATACTTGATATGATTCTTCCACAAAGCATAAAAAGAAATAAAAATATTGAATACATGAGCAAACAAAAAATATCCTAAACTGGGTCACTGAAAGGTCTACATTGGGCTAGAAGTTTAAGGCTTAGAAGAACTGGGGGCTTGGTTTTTGGCTTGGAGAAGTTTCAGCATGTCTTGAAGAATTCCATCATTCTTCTCCTTTTCTCTTGCTAGTTCAGTTCTGAGAGCATCTCTCTTAGACTCTACCTCTACCAACCGTGTCTTCAGCCTTGCTATCTCAGCCTCTTTTTCCCCACTCTCCTGCACCAAGGCTATGACCTTGCTATTGACTGATGTCTTTTGGGATGAACCAGGTTCATTTGGAGTGGCATAGACCTCATAATCACAAGGAATCAGAGTGTTAGCCCCAAAGTGATCTTTGCTTGTATCCATCTCCCACCTCTTCAGAGGCACCTTATAATGTGCAAGCACAGTTGTGAGAATGAAGCCATAGGGAATGACATGAACCTTGGAGCCATTGATAACCCTATCAAGAAGCTGGATTATAAATTTAGGCCAGTTAATCTGCTTCCCACTATCCAAGCATTCCATCTAAACCAAGTCCATGAAGTTGGCAATGTGCCTCCTTTCCTGCCTAGGCAGAACACACTTATTGATGAATTCAAATAACACCTTATGGGGTGGCTTCATTTCACTCTTATACACAGCCTTGGGCTCACGTTCCTCCTCATTGTCACTGAATTTTATGGTGATGGCAAGGGCACTGGAAAGGTTTTCTAGACTTGGCCATTTTAACTTTTTGTAATCATTGTACCCCTCAGCAGGTACACCTAGAATTTCACCCAGCTCTTTTTTATCAAAAGAAATTTGTACCCCTTTCATCAGGCTGGTAACCCTTCCATCCTTCACTTCAGCATTTGCCATGAACTCAGTAGTTTCATCCCTTGCCAAACTGCCATCCATCTGAAGGACCATGTTCTTCTATCCTTGCACTTCTAATTTCTCCAACAACAACACCATCCCTTCCTCCTCCAACTCCCTGAGGAGTCTACCCTTCAGAATTGTTATTTTGCCAAAATTGGCCATCTTGTCCTTTTCACTGTCTGATTCATCTTCCTTTTCTCCACTCCATTCCTTTTCTTCAGCAATTTTTACTTGTTTGGTTTTTACTGCAGACCTGGTCCTTTTTGCCAGAGTGGATGGTTCCGCAGACTTTTCCATAGAAGTAAACTTCTTAGTGGAAGTCTTGGCTTTCTTGGTCTTGGGAGTTTGAACCTCCACTTCTGCAATCACATCGTCATCTTGATGGACCAGATCCATCTTATCAACACCAATAGCCTTACCAGGCTCACCTACCTTCTTCTTCCTTTTGTTCACCCTTTTTTTTTGTTTTCTTCTAAGGCTCTTTGCAACGCTGCCTCAATCTGCTTTAGCTGACTTCTTGTGGATCTTCCTCATGAGGGAGGACTTTCAACAGTGTTAGAAGGGGCAGCCTTCCTTTTCTTGTTAGCCCTAGCGGTGACAGGGGTCTTAGCCTTGGAAGTTCTCTTCTTCTTGGGGTTGTAGCTGTCTCCTACTTTCTTCAATAGTTCTGCGAGGGTTTCTTCAACTGATGAACCACGTTCATCTACATTTTGCCCAATTTTAACCATCCCTTCAGAAGCTTCTCCAGACCCACTTCCCCCTATTTTCTTGAAACTTTCTTCCACATTATCTGCTCCACAAATAGCCATTCTACCTGTATCAGGAATGGGTCAAGAATCAACCATTCTTTTACCCATTACCCTTTCTTCACTACGAGTACCCTAACTCTCCTTTTATTTTTATTTTTTATTTTTACCACCTCTCCTTCTGAACTCAGAAGTTTCTACATCCACCACAGATCCAACCAAAATAAACCTATTTTCCAAATTTTTAGCCAATTCAGAAACGATCGCAGTAGTAGTATTTGGGCTAGAGGTTACCTGTTCAGTATCAGAAGACCTAGTTTCTTTCCCCGAAGTCGCAGAATTGAAAAAGTTGTCAGAGTTCTGGTGTTCTTTGTCTTGGCTAGCTTTTAGTTGTGCATTTAATTTCTTTGATAATGCACTTCCAGTCACAGTCTTGCGAGCAAGCATTTTTACTCTTCTTTTCTTAGGCTGAGGAGTGGTTGAAGATGAGGAGCATGGTGGGGGGTGTACCAGGGTTATCAGAAGGGTTAGTCATTTTGTGCTTGGTTTTGGAAGAAGGAAGAGAGGTAGATTGAAATTTGGAGAATGAAAGAAGATGGAAAATTCTTTCAACGGTTTGAGAATTATGAAGAGAAGGCAGAGAAGATGATGATCAATTTAAATAAAGAGGATAATTAATGGGTAGTGGTAGGATCATTAGAACCAAATAGGGTAATTAGAAGTCTAATCAAACTGAAATGTTAGTTTTGAATGGACGATAGAGTCTTCCCTAGAATCTAGGTGTTTTAATTTGGTTAGGATTCTCTTGAACTGAACTGGTTCAATTTAATTGGATAAGTTTAAGAGAAATTTGGACTTATGTATAACTCTGCTCATGATACAAATATTATTATTTTAAATTATGCAGAGTATAGAAAACATAACGTATTATCTTGATGAACCAGGTTCTTCACTGATAATTCTCTTGTGTAAGTCTAAATTTGCCAAAATAGAGAAAATATCATTAGAGATTAGTGAGTCATTTTAACACATGGCACAAGAGTATACTATTGAAAGTATGAGTCTGAGATAAAAATAATCTAATTATATACACATTTTCAAAATTTCTAACCAAAAACAACAATTGTTTTTTTAATTTTTTTTTTTGTGTGAATTTTGAACTGATCCTTTTAGGTGATCTTAATCATCCCTAATTCTAAAATGTTCTTTTCAAAATGATTTCTACTTAGGGATTTTATGAAGATGTTAGCTATTTGCTTGTCAGTAGCACAAAATTTCATAGTGATCAACCCCTTTTTATAATTTTCCTCAAAAAGTGATACCTAACATCTATGTGCTTAGTTCTCTTGTGATGAACCGGGTTCTTGGTCATACTAATTGTACTAGTGTTATCACAAAAAATAGGGATACAACCAACATCAATTCCAAAGTTCATTAATTGCTGTTTGATCCACAACAATTGAGCACAACATGAAGCAGCAACAACATACTCAGCTTCAACAGTAGATAAGGCCACTGAATTTTGCTTTTTGGTGGCCCAAGACACAATCCGAGAAAGTGTGTCATACCTGAGATGCTCTTTCTATCCACAAGAAAACATGCATAATCAACATCAGTATATCCCACAAGATTGAAATTACTACCATTTGGATACCAAAGACAAAGATCAGTGGTGCCTATTAGATATCTCAAAATTCTCTTGACAGCAGTCAAGTGAGACTCCTTTGGATTTGCCTGAAATCTTGCACAAAGGCCTACACTGAAAACAATGTTAGGTCTACTAGCAGTGAGATACAACAATGAGCCAATCATTCTCCTATACAACTTCTGATCAACAGATGAACCAGGTTCATCTATATCCAACTTTGTAGCTATTGTAATAAGAGTGTCAATTTCTTTGGAATCTTCCATTTTAAACCTTTTAAGAAACTCTTTTACATACTTCTACTGATGGATCATAGTTCCATTGAATTTTGTTTAATTTGTAAGCCTAAAAAGAAATTAAGCTCACCCATCATGCTCATTTCAAATTCACTCCCTATTAGTTTAGCAAATTCTTTACTTAACTTATCAGTAGTTGCTCCAAAGATTATACCATCAATATATATCTGAACTACCAAGAGATCTTTACCTTTTTCTTTCAAGAACAAAGTATTGTCAATTTTACCTCTCTTGTAGTCATGATCAAGCAAAAACTTTGATAATATTTCATACTATGCTCTTGGCGCCTGCTTGAGCCCATAAAGTGCTTTGTCAAGTTTGTACACATTATCAGGACTCTTCTTGCTTTCAAACCCCAGAGGTTACTTGACAAACACTTCTTCCTTTAGTTAGCCATTGAGGAAGGCACTCTTGACATCCATCTGGTGGAGGGTTAATTCCATGTAAGCAACACAGGCTATAAGGAGTCTTATTGCTTCCAATCTTGCAACTGGAGCAAAGGTTTCATCATAGTCTATGCCTTCCTCCTAGCTATATCCTTGAACCACCAATCTTGCCTTGTTCCTTATAACAATTCCATCTTTATCAAGTTTATTTCTGAAGACCTATTTTGTTCTAATTACTGATCTGTCCAAGGGTCTTGGTACCAGATGCCAAACTTGACTCCTTTCAAATTGGTTAAGTTCATCCTGCATTGAATTTACCCAGTTTGCATCCTGCAAAGCTGCAACAACATTTTTAGGTTCAATAAGAGATAAAAAAGCATCAAAAACACAAAGATTCTTTAATGAAGATATGGTTTTAATTCCAGAGGTTAGATCAGTAATTATATTCTCAATGGGATGAGAACTTTGATACTTGTAGGATTTCACAACCAGCTGGTTTCCCTTTGATATTCCTTCAGTGTTTTGTTGATGTGGAACAGGTTCATGGATAAGTTCTATTGAGGTTTGGGGATCATTTTCTCTTTGTTCTGTTCCCCCTGTCATGTTGCTCTAGGTGGAAGAACCTGTTCCATCACCTGTTTCTTCTTCCAGTGCAGCTTCAGCCTGGGCTATGATTTCATTTAAGTTTCTTACCAGCCCAATTGCTTTATCATCATGTTCCTATCTCTCAGAAAGAATATTAGTTTCATCAAAAACCATATGAACACTTTCTTCAACACACATAGTTCTTTTGTTATAGACTTTATAAGCTTTTCTATGTGAAAAATATCCCAAGAATACTCCCTCATCAATTCTGGGATCAAACTTGCCTAGGGAGTCTTTACCATTGTTGTGCACAAAGCACTTGCATCCAAATGCCCTAAGATGGGATATATTTGGTTTTCTACCTTTAAGTAACTCACATGGAGTCTTCTATACAAGTGGTCTAGTCATGCACCTATTTATGAGGTAGCATGCAGTATTTACAACTTCTGCCCAGAAGCTATGGGGCAGTTTACTATAAAGAAGCATAGTCCTAGCCATATCTTCAAGTATCCTATTCTTTCTTTCAACTGCTCCATTTTGTTATGGAGTCCTAGGAGCAGAAAAATTATGATATATTTCATGCTCATCACAAAATTCAACAAATTTAGCATTTTCAAATTCAGTGCCATGATCAGACCTAATTGATGTAAGTTGATTACCTAGTTGTTTCTGAGTTTTTCTAACAAAAGAAGTGAACATGTCAAATGCTTCATCTTTAGATGTTAAAAACAATGTCCAAGTAAACCTAGAGTAATCATCAACAAGCACCATCACGTATCTTTTACCACATCTGCTTAATGTTCTCATTGGACCACAAAGATCTATATGGACCAGTTCCATCGTATTGGTGGTACTTACCACTTTCTTGCATTTAAAGGAGGATCTTACCTACCTCCCCTTGCACAAGCCTCACAAACTTTGTCTTCCTTGAACTTGATGTTAGGCAGTCCTATCACCAAGTCCTTGGAGACTAATTTGTTGAGTTGACTCAGACTTGCATGTCCAAGTCTCTTGTGCTAAAGGAGGGAATCATTGTCCAACACACTTAAGCAAGTGAGTTCATTTTCTGACAGTGTGGACAGATCTACAATATATATATTGTTAACTCTTTTTTCCTGCAAAACAATCTTGTCAGTGGTAAAATTAATCACAAAGCATTTAGTAGAGGTGAATGCTACCAAGTTACCTCTATCACACAATTGTGATACACTAATTAGACTGTATTTTAGGCCTTCTATCAAATAGACATTCTCAATCGAGTGAGAGTCAGTCTTACCTGCCTTACCAATCCCAATGATCTCACCTTTCTTCCCATTTCCAAAGGAGACATTACCTCCATTGAGGTCCTCAAGTGAAAGGAACTGGTTCTTGCTTCCTGTCATGTGCTTCGAGCAGCCACTATCCATGTACCATATTTGGCTGCTCCCCTTCACTTGGACCTGCAAAAGGAAATCAGGGGTTAGTCTTAGGAACCCAAACTAGTTTGGGTCCCTTTATATAGGCAAAATGATGAATCAAATTCTTTTTAGCCCAACCTGACAGCCTATTTTTCCCTTAAACAAACTTTTTATTCTTTTGACTAGCCTTTTCTTTTGCAGTGCATTCAATTTTATATTGACCAGTCTTACCACAGTGTGTGTAAATTTTGTTCTCGAGAAGTGTGAGATACTTGCTTTTGGGATCCCATTTAGGTGGCAGATTCCCAAAGCCAATTCCTCTTCTATTGCTACTGTGATGTTCCTGAAGCCATGACAGTGCATCGAAGGACCTGTTCCATTTACAAGTTCTGTCTAGTTCATGCTTGACCTTGCCTAGATCCTCTGTCAATATTCTTACCTGCTTATCCTTCTTATACAAATCATCTTTTAGTATACCTACATTTTCTTCTAGAGTGAGTTGTGTGCAATCAGCTGTCTTCTTACTTGTTCCTAATTTCAGTTTTAGATTTTCAGATCTAAGTTCTAGGACATTTGATTCAAATGCATGAACCCGGTTCTTTAGTGCAATATTTTCACTTACAGTCTCACTAACTCTAAGTTTCAGGTTCTTACACTTTGCTTTTAAAATCACACATTCCTTAGACAGCTGTTTCTTTTCATTATTTATATACTCAGATTCATCAATGAAATCTAGAAGTAACTCAGATAGCCTTTCATTAGACAAAAACTTAATCTTGTCTTTTAGATGGATTATACTCACTTCATATACTTACATAATCTTGTCTTTTCCATAAGTACTTGTTCATCTTCATCTTCATCATCTGAGTCCTCATCTGAGCTTTCTCCCCGAGCAACAACCATAGCCTTTGTTGATCCTTTGTTATTCTTGGGATGAACCTATTCCTTCTTTCTGTTTCTTCGTTCAACTCTTTCCTTCTTCCATTCAATTTCCCATTGAGGGCAGTTTTTGATGTGGTGATCAGTCTTCCCACACTTATAGCAGCCCTCATTGGTCTGTTTTTCAGGAACCCTTGGTTTGCTGTAGCCTCCACTTCTTGAAGAACCCTTTCCTCTCATTAGGTACTTCTTGAAGTCCTTTGTGATCATATCCATTTCATCATCTTCTAGATCAGAACCTTCAATGATTCTGAGTGCCAGGCTCCTTTCCTTCTTGGGTACATTTATTTTCATGGTTTGCCTTCTAAGTTCATAAGCAGTGAGATTTTCAATTAGCTCATCCAACCTAAGAGTGGCAATGTTCTTTGATTCCTGAATGGCAGTGATTTTGCTCTCCCAAGTAACTGGCAGAACCCTTGTTAGAATCTTCTCAACTCTGTATTCTTCAGAAATAATCCTTCCAAGAGACTTAAGTTCATTTGTCAGTGTAGTGAACCTTGTATACATCTCTTGGATGGTTTCCCCTTCCTTCATGGGCCACTTGCAAAGTGTCCCAGATTTCCTTAGCAGTGGTATAACTTTGGATTCTACTGTACTTATCTGGACCGAGTCCACAAATAAGCCATTTTTTGGCTTTAGCATTCTTCTCCCATTTCCTCAAGTCGTGAGCAGTGCAGTCAGCTCTTATTTTTGGCACCTCTTCTTCTTCAGCATTTATCTTCATGGTAGCCAGTGGACCATCTGTGACAATGTCCCATAGCTCATAGTCTTCTTCTATGATGTGATCTCTCATCCTATTTTTTCACCAAGAGTAATATTGATCATTGAAGAGTGGTGGCCTAGCAGTGGATTGCCCTTCCCAGTTTCCAGGTGGTGCGCTCATCTTGATCTTCTCCTAAGGTGTTAGCCTCTTCAAGGATAACCTGCTCTGATACCAATTGATGTTTTAACTTCAATATCACACAAGAGAGGGGGGGGGGTGATTTGTGTGGTGTCCAATTTTTCGCGTGCACAGATTATAGAAGGACATGGTTCTTCTATGTGTTCCTTATACTACTGTTGCGGAATAATAAATACAAAAATTAAAGAACACAAGGATTTTTACGTGGGAAACACCTGGCTCAAAAGGTTAAAAAATCACGACCTACTTCCCCAGTAGGATTTTTCCAAACTCTCCACTAAATCACTGAGCCAAAAACTGCATTTACAAAATACTTTTGTAAACCTAGGATTAACTCTAATCGTGTTGTGGCAACTATACTCTAACTGCTGCGATAACTTCAAGTTAACTCTAACTTGAATACTTTGAGTACCTATTACAATTGCCTCTAGATAAAGATGAAAGGTACAATATAAAAATACCTACTACAATTGAACTAGAATAAAAGACAAACACTTGGAGCTGGTTCTTCTATCTGGTTCTTGTAGCTTCAGGTTTGCACACTTGAATCACACACAAATTTCTCATAAAATGCCTTGCTATTTTGCTCTCAATTCACGTTTAACTTATGCTTTTGTGCATCCCCTATAGAATGAGAACATCCTACGATTTATAGAGTTAGTAAAGTAGAAAATACCTAGAGTTCTAATGCTACTCTTCCTTGGTGGAAGAGTTCTAGTTGATCTCAACCTCTAACTCCTCCCTTATCTTGGATAATGTTCTCTTTGATTAAGGAGTCCTTCTCCTTATCAATTATGCAACCCTTTTTGATCAGGAGATATTAATTAGACCAAGTTAAGCTTATCTCCTTCACGTGCATCCCACATGCTCGAATATGCCTGTGTCTATGCACACAAGGAATGGACCTGGTTCATGCCTGAGCTTCCTTTGTCAATCTTCAAAAGTAACCTTCACTTAGGCCAACAAGTTGTTTGTTAGACTATTATTGATTAAAAGTAATCTTTAGGGTATTAGTTAAATCGTTTACTTAGTTAATTGATTGTTTAGTTGTTAAACATCGTCATCCGATTGTTAACGATGCTTGTTCTATTTTGAGCATTAGTTTGTGAATTGAGTTGTTTGTTCTATGTTTAGTTTACACAAATCAGTTTGAGTTTTAGTTCCATTTGAATTCTGGTTTATGTTTTGTCAATTCTTAGTTGTTTGAGTTTGATTTGGTTCAAAATCAATAGGATGGTATTGATGTTGTTAAAATCTGAAGTTTAGATGGTTTTTATCATAAAATAGGGTACTAGTAGTCTACTTTTTACTAGTAGGGTGGCAGAAATGATATTTATTCTTCTTGCTTCTGACATAGCAGATTTTTAGGTTGTCTTTTCACTTTTTGGACAGATTTTGAACAGTATTTAGCACACAAAGCCAGTCTTTTGAACAGGTTTTTGGTGAACCAAAATCTATCCCAAAAAGTGACTTTATTTGCCTATTTAAGGGGATGCTATTTCCTCACTTCAAGACACTCGATCTTACATTGAGAGAATATCTTCTTACACAAAAAAAGAACACAAAAATAATAGAGAGTTTAAGAGCTTTTTTAAAGTGAGTATCTGGGAGAAAAGAATACTTAAAACAAAATATAAAGGTCTTTAACGCGAGTCTCTAGTCTCTTCTTTCCTTGAAAGTCTGTTTGAGTTTCTGTTCAAATTTCTGGATCGGATCGGTTTCTTTTGCTGGATATTGCTGCTGTATAAAGTGTGTTGTTGTTGTTTTGCTCGTGAGTTTATTCTGCTCCTAATAGGTATTTCTTTCACTTTTTAGTGTAGCTATGGTTGTTACAAGCAATTAAATATAGTCTTGGGATGCTTATGATCATTTAGTGCTTTACGAGTGTAAGTTCATGCCTACAAAAGAACTATGAATAGCTTATTCCATGTATCGATATTTAAAGCTGTAAAATCCAGCTTTTGATGAATCCTTGCTATTAGCTTCCCTTGAATCCTTTTAATTGTGTGCTTGTGTATAATTGTGATCTAGTTTGTATGTATTTATGTTTGGTATAAATGGTGATTTAAGATTTGGAACTTATGGCAATACATCAAGAATTAAAACAAGAAGTGAAGTCATGTAGCATGACTTTTTATTTTTCTGTTAGTTTATTAAAGTCAAAGCTATGTGGTGGATTAATTGTCTTAATATGGTTTGCGATTTGCTAATATTATATTTTTCTAGTTAAGTTCTTTTCTGACAAGCGATATTATTCAAGAGATATCTTTGTAGAGTCCATTGAATTAATGTCAATAATAATATGAACAATGAAAAAGTTTTAGTAATATTTTATCGACTGTTTGGCCTCACATACATTAGTGTAATGTTTGAATATTTATGTTAAGTTAATATCGTATAATTGATAGGTTTCGGGCTAAGAAATAAGATTGGAACGCGGGTGACTAAGTTATTGGGCTATGCAGCCATAGATTGAACAATGGGCCCAAGTAAATATTTTTTGCTAGGCCCACTTCGTGTTAAGCATGCCAGCATGCCCATTTGTTAAGTAGTTTTAGCTGGCCCATTTTCTTTGTTCTTAAAAAATAATAATAATGATTAAAAACAGTTGGCCATTCTTTGTAGATATTTTCTGCTGGGCCCTTTTCATGATAAACCAACAAAGGAGCCCAATACCATTAAGGTTTAGGAGCGGGCCATATTTATCCATAAGCAAGAGATGGCCCTAGTCTTTGATTGTTGGTTTCTCAAACCAACTCCAATCACAACCCGATTTCGCACCATAATTAAAATAATTTAGCAATTTAATCACCTTAATAATTAACTTAAATGCTAGGCATTTAGTAGGTGCGCTTTAACTTCACGGATTCGCTCGCGTAGCGTGATATTGAACATTCAATAAATTAATTCAATAATCTCATACCATACCCATTTGTTTTAGTTAATTTTCAATTTAATTAATCCTTTGCTAAAATCGCGGATTTGCTTGAGTAACGCGATAGTTGATTTTAAATAATTTTCAAGAATTAACTTTTTCAAATGTAGTAATTTCTCAAAAGTACTATAAATAATTGATTGTCATGATTTCGGATTCACTTGCGAGGCACAATTATGATAAGTTAATTAATTTGTTATTCGATCACGTATTCGCTTGCGTAGCGTGGTTATGACAATGTAATATTATCCAAATTATTTTTTTTAATAATCATAATAATCAAGCATTAAATGTGGATAGGTAAAACATGAAAAATTATATAAATCACAGTTTGTCCAAAATTAATTCAAGCCAAGTTTTAAGTCAATAAAGCGACTTTGCTAGAACCACAGGATTCAGGGAATGCCTTGCACCTTCTTCCCGGTTAACATAATTTTTTACCCGAATTTTATTTTCGCGGACCGATAAAAATAGAGTCAAACCTTCCTTTAACTAAGGATTCAAATAAATGGTGACTTGGAACAGAAAAATCAATTCCAAGTGGAGACTCTATAAATAAAAATACTCCATCTTCAGATTTGTCACTTTAATTAGAAAAACTCATTAACCCCAAAATAATCCATAATACATATTTTTTTGGGGTAAAAAAGGGGTGTGACAATATTATACTGGAGTTCCAGCATAATATACTGGAACTCTAGCATAATATACTGGAGTTCTAGTATAATATACCGTTCCAGTATAATATGTTGGAAGTTCATACATGGGTGCTCCAATCTCTAGTATATTATGCTGGAACTTTTTGCGTGTTGGAGTTCCAGCATAATATGCTGGAAGTTAATACACAAGTGCACTAATCTCCAGTCTATTATGCTGGATCGGTCCGTGTTACAGCAAAATAATGGCTATTTTTCAATGACTTTACAAACGCTAACTATTTTTCAATTATCAGTCCGAAAACTGGCTAGCCCGGACTATTTTTACGGCATAATGAGAAGACCTACTCATAGGCCTGAGAATTTTGGCCCAAAGGAAGGAGGTAGAGGTTCTTTTTTCTTTTTCTTTTTTAATTTCATTTTTTTATTCTTATTAAATTTATTGTCAACAATCTCATAGCAGCATTTTCCTTTTGCCTTATTTTCTTCTTGTCGAGGTTCCATAAAGTGTTTACTTTTTGTCCATGGTAGATGTTTACTTTTTTTTTTTTTTTTTTTTTTTTGATAATGATGGGTTGCTCTAGTGGTTAGCACCCTCCACTTCCAACCAAGAGATTGTGAGTTCGAGTCACCTCAAGAGCAAGGTGGGGGGGTTCTTGGAGGGAGGGAGCCGATGGTCTATCGGAAATAGGCTCTCTACCCCAGGGTAGGGGTAAGATATGCGTACACACTACCCTTCACATATTCCAGTAGTGGGATTATACTGGGTTGTTGTTGTTTATTTTTTTAATCATAGCGAAGTGCTCTCAATCCTGGAATAATTAAATCTGAATATATTTTCAATAGCTATATTTTGTGTGTTATTTGTACACTGTGCCCCTTTACAATTTTGAATTTAAGAAAATGACCCTTTTAGATCTCTTATGTATAAAAGACAGATTTTTTACGTGTAAAAATAAATCTTCCATGTGTAAAAAGAAGAATCAGAGTTATAAAACTAAAAACAAATTTGTAAACAACGACTTTAAATCATTATTTTTCATTCAAGCATATGAGTCAAGTAAAACTATAGTAGAAAATACAGTAAAAAAAGAAAAGAAGGAAAAGTGAGTAAATAACATAAGCAACTAGTATTCAAGCGGACAAAGACGGGCAGCTAAAATTTTATTTTAAGGGTGAGTAGTGAAGTTCTAAATTAATTGAGGGACGTCGCCAAACGAAATGATACGAACAAGTTAAATGAGGTAAAAAGCGAGTAGTTACAAACTTATTCAACAAATGATTTTCATCCTTAAAAATTACGAGATATATAAAGATTTAACTTATATATACCGAGAGTATAATAGTAATAGGAATACATAATTGGATTGGAAATGTTGCATAAAATATCAAACGCGACCAGATAAAAGAAAAAATGATAAACATATGCATTAAGGATAATTACTGAATTTAACTGATCTATTGCTATGTAGATTGGCACCATTCTTCCAATGTAGGGGTTGCTACTCCAATATTTTTCATGTCAAGTATGTTTGCTGTTACATAGAGAAGAGCAAACTAATTGTTAGCAGCTTGCAATGTTTTTTTTTTTAATAATTATTTTCGAATAAGTCCAGGCCAAAAGCCAGGTTCAAGAAATTAAAGTGAGCAGTTAAAAAGAGAAAATAATTAAAGTGTATAATTTCAAGCTTGATCTAATTTACCTAATACAGTAAGACCTCTCTATAACACCATTCCTATATAACAAGTAATTAACAACCATTCACTATAAAAGACGACCGATTTTTAAATTATATTTTACCTCTCTATAAAAGCTTTTTACGTATAACAACAACATCAATATTTATAGCAGAAAACTCTTTGTAAAATTATCACTCAACAACTATATAAAATCTTTAAGATTACTACTAATAATTCTAAAAATATGCATACAATCTTTTCCATTGAACAAAATTTCTATCTTGCATAATTGCATAAGACATAAGATTTGAAGATTTTCCCATGATATATTTTTCATTAGATACCTTTTTGCTGAAAATTTGGATACGAATCTTTGCAAATTCAAGCATTATATCGGTAGTAAAAGAATAAAATCTACAAAACAACTACAACTACAAAATCTCCATCAATCTTTAAAGATTTTGTTTTTCTAGTAGCTTTAAAATGTGTAAGTTAGATTTAGTTATGAATTTATTAATATTGTATTGGCTTTCTTCAATATGTACCTAGTGAAATATGCATATCTTTTGAGATTTTAAATTTGAAGAATTTTTATCTTTTATATGTAATATTAAAAAAAGAAAAATAATTAATTTTTGGATAAATTTTATCTATAACAGCCAAAAAATATTTAAACGTAAAATGCCGTCGTAGGTATATAACAACCATTCGCTATAAAAGCTAAAACATATCGGAACAAACGAGTTTGTTATAGAGAGATTTGACTGTAGCCATAAGCTACACTAGATCGAACAACTTGCTAAATTTGGTCAACCGGTGGATATATAGGACAATAAAATAAAATTGTGGACAAAAAAAGGGACTGCCTCTGGTATTTTGATAAGATAATTCATACCAATGTGTATATCAGGTGTAGCAGCAGCTGTGGCGTCAGTAATAACTGTCACTTGTTTATAGTCCAATGATACTGCATCAAACACAGTTTGCCGTATGCAATTTGGTGTTTGGACACCTATAAAGAGACGTCAAACATACGAAATAATCAAGATTTAACTTTTATAAAAGGGCAGTATAATACTTTAGCATGTTGTAATAAGTAACGTGAAATACATGGTAAAACAACGTATAGTAAATTCTTATGATTTGTATTTTCTCTGACCCGTGCAAAGCGGGAACTTAATATAATGGACTGTCTTTTGTTTATAACAGGTAATAATGTGAAAACTCTAGTACTAAAAATGTATTTGATTTACCGGTGAAGACCAGATTAGTAATGCCATTGGTCTGAAAATATGAGTGAAGGTGCGTGTTAAGAAATGCACTGAAACGTGTTTTGACCAGCTTGTAATCCTTTTCTACGTCCATAACGAGCCCATCAATTAGTTCAGCCCCTACACTACCCTTTGATGCCAGCTTTGGTTTAAGGTGCCGACGAAATAATTCAACATCTCTCCCTAATGGATCATTCTCCCGTACAACCTACACAACAAAATAAAGTGGCAATTTTATTTGGTCATAACTATATGTTCAACCCATCAGTATAGAAAGTAATTAACCTATACAAATAGTATAATTTTCAGTATAGTTTTCCGATGAACTAAACACCCTTAATTGTATGTAGCTACGTCACTGCAACACATATATATAAGTGACCTCTAACTAGTTCGGAATTGAAGCATAATTGATTGATTGGCAATTGACAAAAATAAAAGAAACTGCATGTCAAATAAAAAAGAAATGGAGTTTGGATAAGATACCCAAACGATGTGAATGCCACAGTTTCTCGCAACCTCAACAGCTTTGATAACGTTAGGGACGATAGCTTGACCTCCTTTTACTTGCATAGGGCCAAATATGAAGTCTATCTGCGCAAATTAATAAGAGCATACGGTTACGGTTAGACCTCTCTATAACAACATTTTTATATAACAATCATTCACTATAAAAGCTGAATTTTTTCGGAATTGATTTTCATGTTATGTTATAATATATGTCATCTATAACAGATTTTACTATAGTAGCCAAAAGATATCAGAATAAATGAAGTTGTTATAGAGAGATTTGACTGCAATTAGAAAGAAGTTGTCAATGCAAATTTAAAATAAATACTTGTCATGCTGAATTAATTAGAAGAAATCAAAGTAGCCAAATAATTAATCACCTGCATGTCTATGACAAGGAGAGCTACGTTCTTCCATTTGCCTACATATTCCGTGGCCATTTAATAATTTGCTGTTACAATCTTTTAATTTCCAGAGAGAAAAATATGGACAGGGTTGCTCATGAAGATTGGATCCAATTTATAATAAGATTCAAAGTTTGTACCTCAATTATTGATGGGGCCGGTGGGTGTGTTAATTTTTTTTATGGAAAAATGATACTGTATAGTCGTTTTTAAAATAATAGCTGAATATATATATATATATATATATATATATATATATATATATATATATATATATATATATATACTTTTTCGACTACCAAATACAAATAGTTTCTGGTGCGGGTTAAAAGTGAAAAAGTGTGTTAATTTTATATTGTGAAAATAGTTTGGCATAGCGTTGGCTTGCGAACACCAACAACTAGCTGGTTTGGGCACGTCGCTTTAACGACTAGCTGGCTTGGACACTTAACTACTACGTTCTTTAAATAAAAAATTATTTTTACTTTGAATTTAACTTATATCAATAATAATATAAATTTTACAATATAAATGTATTCAACAGATTATAACGTATTAAATAGTTTATTCTGCATGGCGTTAAAAAATATTATATATCATTCAATGCACAAAAGTTAAAATTCATTAATACTTTTATCTTTAACTCATTAATAATTTAATCGTGGAATAGTTGGTTCTTGGTGTTGGGTTACCATAAAGTTTTGTTGATGTAATTTGTGAAGGAAAAAAAATCAAAGGAAATAGTTCACCGTAACCTTTTACAAATTGAATAGAAGAAAGAAATCATGCAAATATTTTTTATATTTATTTTTCAAGTTTCTTAAATAAGTAGTGGGGTAAATAAAAAGGGCGACTCATTAGACTTATTTCTTGTGTCACGAATCGAAAGAGAAAAAGATTTATCGAACCCTCTAGTTCAACTTTTAATATTTGATAGAAAAGCAAAAAAAGAAAAGACTATGTGCAAGATGTTTAATGCAACTTGCAAAGCATAGGGAACAACTTGGTGCTTTGTTTTTTCTCTGCAACTTGGTGCTAAATATTGGACTAGTTTTGCAGGAGATACAATCCATATATTGTTGACGCGACAAATAAAGTGAGAATTTTTTGTGATGACTAATAAATAATAATATTGTTATACGACAAATAATAATATAGATCTTCTTAATGTGGTGAGAAACAATATAGCAATTATATGTAGGGATTTTAAGGAACATTATTTGTATTTGTATACTCCTATCTACGATGTATTATTGAATATGTATATTCAATTATATTTTGTATTCTATTTATTTCATATATATAAAAAATAATCACAAAAATTCGATCAGGTAGAGTGTATGCATATCTTAGCAACTTAGAGTTTAATACTACCGACTATATGTTGCATTGTTATGCGGCGTTTAATATATAATGAAAGTGCTATTAACTATATATTTATAACGAATTCTAACTAGGTTCAAATTGAAATGGAATTGATTGATTGAATTGGTCCTCCCTTTTTCTCCTCCAATTTACTTCCCCTTTTCTCCGGATGCTGTTGATCAGAGATCATATATGTGATCACTTAATTTTTGAATATATTTGAATTTTTATCATCTTCTACTGTGTAAATATTTTTAGAAATTTAATATATATATATATATTTTATCTTTGTTACATTTTTTATATATAGGGTAAAGATTAAAAATAATTTAAAAGGTCAATTATTACTATTATTTTTATTTTAAAATAAAATAAATTAAAAAACCGAAAAAATTAAATATTTTTTTAAATTTTCGGATGAGAATAAAAAATAGAAAAAGTAGAAGTATGGAATTAAAAATTAAAAGTAGATGAAATTTGTTTAATAAAAAAATTAAAAAAAAGTGAAAAATTAAAAAATAAAAAGTAAAAGAATGTGGAAATTTTTAAAAAAATAAAAGTAAATGTAGCTGAATTTGTTTTAAAAAAAGTAAAAGAAAGTGGAAATTAAAAAAAAGAAGTAAAAAAGTGGAAAATAAAAAAAAGTAAAAAAAGTGAGAATTTAAATATAATAAAAATAAAAAAGTGAGAAATTAAAAAATAAAAGTAAAGGAAAGTGGGGAATTTTTTTTTTTAAAAGAAGAAAAATGGGAAGTGGGAATGTTTTTAATTAAAAAATAATAAAATAATAAAAAAAAATCTGAAAATTTTGGAAGATTTTTCTATAAATAGAAGAGAAATGTGAGAGAAAAGAGGGAGAGAAGGAGAAAAAAAAAGAGAGGAGGGAATTGAGAGAAATTTATTTTCTTCTTCTAGGATAAGGAAATTTCTACTCGTGTCATTTTTTCTTCGTCTTTCTTTCGAAAAATTCAGCAAAATCACCCCCCAAAAACAGCTTTAAACCCGCATAAACAAGCCACTAAATAACCGATTTTGTAAGGTCGATTAGGGTTGCAAGTCGCGATTTTTCGTTCGAGGTTCCGTGGCTAGTGAAAGCTCCCGTCAACACTTGTCGATTGTTTAGCGCTCTTGTAATTTCAACTATGTAAATTTATATAAAAGGTCCGTTATTTCCCTTTCTTCACTGAATATTTTGTCCATTTACCTTCTTATTTGTTGGTGTGATTATTGGGTAGCATGAAGTAGTAGTTCAGTCTATTGATATTTGGATCATTTGAATCTGATTGTTTCCTTATTCATATGTTTATTGGACCATGGTGTTAATTTTATAGTTGCACAGTTTTGTTTTGAGTTGATTTAACCGGATAAAGGGTCTATTGAATCACTGTAATTTGGTTTGTTTACCTGTTTTGTTCATGGGATTGTGGTGTCATTAGTTTTGTTTAAGAAATGTACATAATATGAGATATTAGGTTGGATAATTTTCTTGGACCACGATTTATTTCTAAGAAAATTGGATTTTGGGCTGTTGGAGAAGAAAAGATTTTAGGCCAAAAACTTTAGTCTCATTAGGTCCAAAATAATAAATAATATAGCTGGCCCATCTTTCTCTAAGCTAGCCCACTTTTTTATAAATAATAAATTCAATTCTTCCACAAATAATTTCACAATATATGACCTTACAACAATTTCAAAATAGTTTGAGTAAACAATCTTATAAACATTCGTAGCTTGCTTCAGACGTGATTAATAAATTATCGTGATTATAGGTACGGTTCCCATGGCATAGTCACGATACGTAACTCTAAATTCAAGTGCGTGACATCGCTACTTGTTTAAATAAATTCCATAACTGTTTAAAATAATTAAAAGCAGTAAAGAAGCAATAACACATAAAGGGTTCTAAACATGTAATAAATTAAATAATTAGGCCAATTATTAATAGTTGAGCGATCGTGCTAAAATCACGAAATCCGGGAGTGCCTCACACCTTCTCTCGGGTTAACAGAATTTCTTACCCTGTCTTCTGATTTTTGCGGACTTTAAACAGAGTCAATTTCCTCGATTTGAAATTTTATAATAAACTAGTGACTTAGGACACGATAATAATTATTCCAAGTGGCGAGTCTAAATTAATTAAATAATCTCATTTCAAATAATGTCACTTTAATCGGTGAAACTCCCTTATCCCTAGGGAAAAAAGAGGTGTGACAACTCTGGCTACTCCGCTGGGGAACAAGAACCTAGAATCTCTGGTTCAAGGTTCATAATTCGAGCTTAGATGACTTTTATACTTGGCTTTTGTTTATTATATGGTTTTTATGTGTTTGAGCCTAATGTGCTAAATGCCACTTTTTACCGCTTTGATATTTTGTGAACTGTATATAAACTGTTACGAAAACCCTTCTTCTCTCTGAGTTTTCATAATCTTCTGGGAAGCGTGCGATTCGCGTGACTTCTTTTCTGTTAGAGTCATACCCTAATTTTAGAACGAGGAGCGGATAAGTTGCAAAGCCGACGAAGCTTTTATATTCCTGGTACACTGCCCCTCTCGGCTCGAGTTGTCCGCTCGGGTATGTCAGGTCTAGAACAATACACCCAGGATTTAAACTTAGAATGACATAATCTCATACCGCATCTCTAGTAGCTATGTTTGTTTGCATCACGTGCATTTGACTTTGGAGACTCAACACAAGGGTTGGGTCCGTCTAGGACAGGTGTACCCAAATCAAAAGACTATCTTGATGCATTTTTACGTGCTACTTGTGCATTTATTTGTTTTGGCTTGCATGTTGACCGGCTTCTAGAATAGGGAAAGAAAATTAAGAAAAAATCAAGAGTGAGGCAAGAGAGAGAAATTTACACGGTTTCTGAAAATTCAGGTATTTGAAAAACTCTCTGAACTATGCGGGTCTGATTCTCACCGGATATGAGATACGTAGGCAAACCTCATCGGTTCCGGCCCCAATTTTCAAAAATTAAAATTCAAAAATATTTTTCTTTTCCTTAATTCCCTCTTTAGAATTTTTTCCTTAGAAAATCGAAAACAAAACTAAATCCAAAAATATTTTCCTTCTTTTACGAAGTCTTTCATTTGAAAAAAATAATTCAAATCAAAATCCAAAATATTTTTTTCCTTTAACATGGTTAAAAGCTTCTTCAATGGCCATGAGCTACCAAGGTATGTTACCCATACAAATCTAATTCAATTGCCAAAGAAGAAAGAGGTGCAGACATTCTCAGATATGCGTCCTATTAGCCTAAGCAATTTTATCAATAAAGTTTTTTCAAGGGTGATACATGAGAGGCTAGTGAGATTACTTTCGAAACTTATATCCGACGAGCAAGCTGGTTTTGTAAAAGGAAGGAATATTGTCGAGAACATACTGCTCACCCAGGATATAATCACAGACATTAGTTTAAGAACAAAAGTCGGACCTAATGTAGTGATTAAACTAGATATGACGAAAGCATATGGTCGACTATCATGGATTTTTCTTACTAAAGTGTTGAGAAAGATGGGCTTTTATGAAAGATTCATTGGCTTGGTGTTTGGAATTGTGTCTAATAACTGGTATACAATTCTTATCAATGGTCAACCACATGGATTCTTCAAGTCTACAAGAGGCGTCAAGCAAGGCGACCCTCTCTCACCAACTCTCTTTATACTCGCCGCAGAAGCATTATCACGAGCTTTGAATGACTTGCACCTAAACCTGTATTTCTGTGGTTTTGGAATGCCTAAATGGAGCCCAAAAATCAATCAGCTCGCTTAAGCAGACGACACCATTATATTTTCCTCTTTAGATGATAAATCGCTTCAGTTGGTTATGGACATCTTAACAGCATATGAAAGAGCTTCTGGGTAGCTGATTAACAAGTCAAAATCAACAGTGTACATGCATGATTTGACTCCAGAAATAGTGCTACACAAGGTGCAAAGAATTACAGGTATTTCCAAGCAAGATTTCCCTGTCATCTACCTTGGGTGTCCAATTTTCTACACTAGAAGAAAGATGGAATTCTATGAAGGTTTGATCAACAAAGTCACAGACAAATTGCAAGCTTGGAAAAGAAAATTACTGTCCATTGGTGGTAGGGCTATTTTGATCAAACATGTGTTACAAAGCATGCCTATCCATCTCCTATCTGCAGTCAACCCCCCACCATTTGTCATTAATAAGTTACACAAGATATTCACGCAATTCTTTTGGAGTAGCTCGATTGGTGGCAAAGGCAGACACTCGGCATCATGGGACACTTTATGTCGACCTTATGATGAAGGAGGGGCTGGATTTCGATCCCTACATGATGTGGCCAAAGCATTGTTCAGTAAGTTCTAGTGGAATTTCAGGACCAAACCCACCTTATGGAGCTCTTTCATGAGCCAAAAATATTACAAAAAGATAAACCCAATTGTGGTACCTTGGAGAGAAGGATCACACGTCTGGAGAAGAATGCTGGAATGCCGTGACATTATAGAGAATCAAATCGTTTGGCGTTCAAAAATGGGATCCTCACTGTTTTGGTTTGACAATTGGACTGGGCTAGGAGCATTATACTTCATTACACCTCAAGATTTTGGCTTTGATGAATCAATTAATAATGTGTATGATGTTGTGAATAGAGGAGCATGGGATGTAAACAAGCTAACTCAGATTCTTCCTGACGAATATGCTAGTCATATTCTGGAAAACATCAAACCACTAGGAGAGCACCAATAACTAGATAATTCATACCGGAGCTTAGAGACAGGAGGAAACTTTTCTGTAAAGTCTGCGGGGGAGTATTTAAGGAGGAGAAATGACTCGGCGATTGCCTATAAAAAAATGTGGGTAAAAGGTTTACCATTCAAGATTTTGTTCTTCATGTGGAAAGTGTGGAAAGCAAAATTGCCACTTGATGACTATATGAAAAATATGGGTTACTTGATGCCATCGCGCTGCTGGTGCTGTGCACAACCAGCTGAAGAAACTTTAGCCCATCTGTTCTTAAGCTCAGTTGCAGTAAAAAAGGTATGGTCATATTTCTTAATGAATGCAAGTATTAATCTGGAAGGAATGACGATGCATCAGACAATCGTGAAGTGCTGGACACTTAAAGTAATTCCAAGACTACAGCCCATTATCCAAGCACTGCCTGTTATCATTTTGTGGGAGTTGTGGATGAGAAGGAACAACTATAAACATGAGTAAGCAGTAACGATTAGAATGGTCATTTATCATATTTCAACCACCATTCAATCACTTGTCAAGATAAGGAAACCTGCTCTGTCTAACATTCCTCATAAGTGGCCAGACCTATTGAACATCATGGAGCAGTATACACCAACACTCAAGTTCTCTGGGAACTCCCACCACAAGGGTGGATCAAAGTGAATTCTGATGGGGCGTCAAGAGGAAATCTAGGTAGGAGTTCAATTGGATTCGCACTGAGAGATGATGAAGGCAAAATAAGGTTTTCCTGTGGAAAGGTGATACATGTTACAACAAACAATGAGGCAGAGGCATTGTCAATTATGGAGGCACTGAAGTACTGTGAAGACAAGGGGTTCAAGCAGATTATTTTGTAAACTGACTCGCTACTATTTAAGAATGCAATTGAAGGAACATGGGTTATCCCGTGGATTATTGCAGAACATGTAGAGGCGATTGCAAGTACCATGTCAAGATGTAATGTAAAACTGTCACATATTATGAGGGAAGGAAACTGCTTGGCTGACCATTTAGCAAATTATGCCCTTGATGTGGGAAACATTGAAGCTAATTGTTTTCAAGAGCTGGATACAAAAGGCAGGAAAATTGTCAATAATGACAAACTACTATGCCCATATCTAAGGTAAAGGTTCAACGAAGTTAAGGATGAAACAAAGCAAAGAAGGGAACCAAATGGAACAACATAAGGGACAACAGTATCATTTTTATGCTCGAATCTAAAGGGAGGAAAGTTTAGGAATTATTTTCACTAACATGTTCTTCTTCTATGCAGGGGAGGCTATTATCATAATACCATGTGCATTGCCTAAACTTCTAAGGATGCTCTATCAATCCCAGTAAGGGAGACTACTGTTAAGGTACTATTGTTCGAGGATAAGGCAGTGGTTTTGGTGGAGGATATTGGGCAAACATGATGAATCATCCAGTAAAATATCAATGCAACATGCTGATACAACACTTCAGGATGCACATCGTGCAAAGTACCCAACAAGATTCAAGTGGTCAACAAAAGAAAGTGTATCTGAACACTACTGGGCAGAAAATGTAATCAGCAGTTTTTGGCAAGACTTTGAAGGGACAATGGATACAAATTGGGATAAAAACTCAATGCAACATGCTAGTACAACAACACAAGATGGAACATATTCACAGGTTTCAACAAGAAACACAGAGATGTCACTCAAAAATGAGTGCAAATATAGAGTATTCCTACATCTCTGGCCAGTGCAGATGCAGAAAATAATGCAGGGAAAACGTATTTTTTCCAACATTGGCAAGAGATACGGGGAGGAATTATGGAGCAGCAGGATTGGAAACACAATACCAATGCTATCAAGTTATCAAACAAGGAATGTCGATATCAAAAGTCACTGGACAATGGCGATAAATTTGCAAAAGGAATTTGGGAAAGAATCATTAGGCAATGACTGGTGCTCAACGTGCAAGATTTCAGGTACAAGGAGGGAACTGAAAACTTTCGTCTCATTATACGTATATAGAACATGCCAAAAACAAATGGACTGGAAGTTCTACACAAGAAAAATGCAGCGACGTTTCCATACGCAATTATCCCAATGGCTAGTATTAGAAAATCATGACATTATCCTCTCTAGAAAACATTATGTGCTATCACCATTGGGTGCTACACCCAAGTGTGATAATAGGCGATATGTAATTGTCAACTTTTATTACTTTCATTTTGTAAGACCTCCGGACCATTTTGTTCTTTTTTTATTTTTTATACATTTATAAAAACTAGCCATAGGCAATTGCCTAGTGGATTATTAAAAATAAAATATATATATATATATATATATATATATATATATATATATATATATATATATATTTTCTTCCTTCTTTATAAAAAAAATTCAAAATTCCATAAAACGAATTAAAAAAA
Source organism: Nicotiana tabacum (assembly GCF_000715075.1). Lineage (NCBI taxonomy): Eukaryota > Viridiplantae > Streptophyta > Magnoliopsida > Solanales > Solanaceae > Nicotiana > Nicotiana tabacum. Next base: position 119,648,140 of record NC_134094.1, on the reverse strand, counting down.
ACTAAAAAAAACAATATTTAAAAGACTATAAAAAAAAGAAAAAAAGAAAAATGAGTCAGTCTATTCCCGAACTACGCAAGATCGGATTCATGCGGCGTCATAATACGTAGGCAATCCCCATCGGATTTGATCATTGCTATCAAATAAACTAAGTAAAAAAAGAAAAAAAGAAAAGAGAAGAAAGAAAAGAGTGACAAAAATAACAAAGAAAAACAAAGAGCGAAAAACACACCCCCCCTCCCCCCCCCCCCAAAAAAAAAAGAAAGAAAGCAAGAGTGAAAAAATCCAAAAAGAGAACTCTCTGTCCAATTTGAAAAAGAAAACTGTGGAAAATTTCCGTGGATATGCTGTCAAATGGCGCGAGCAAGCCGCCAGAGTAAAGCCTCCAATGGACGAATCAGAAATGGTTGCGGTCTTCCTATAGGCCTAAGAGGCTGATTACTTCTAGAATATTTTGTCCGCTATGGGTAAGTCATTCTCTCAGACTATCAAAATTGAGAAGATGATAGAAAATGGGTTAAAAACGGCTGAATCTTGAGTTATGATGCCTTTAAGGCCACATCACATGCCGTTCAGAATGGTTCTGGGGGTTTGATGAACAGAAACGAGAGAGAAGAGGGAACCATGATGGCTTCAAGCTCGTAGGGGGCCCGCAGGACATTCAACTAATCATATATGTTTCCTAAGGTCCCACAACATTATTATCCCCATCAAGATGCTCCTTATGCCGTGGCACCGCCTCCCTATGCAGTGATGAACGCGCAACCTTACACGCGGCCACAATATTATACACAAAACCGAGCTCTACCTCCCAGAAATGCACATCCCTACCAAGCTCTATATAATCCCCTACCAAATATTCCCCAATACAATCCTCACCCAAGAGAGCCCCTCAAAAGGAATCAATTCATCCCTATCGGTGAATCGTATTCAAACTTATTTCAAAAGCTAATCATGCTAGTCTGCTGCAGCCAGTGGCCCCGAACCGGCCGAACCCCGAGTTCCCCTTACATCGAGCTAATGCTAGATGTGAATACCACTCTAGAGCAGTGGGACACAATACGAAGGACTGTTGGACCCTCAAGAGGGCAGTTGAAGACTTGATTAAAGCTGAAATAATCATTCTTCGGGACGAATAGGCTCCTGATGTGACTAACAATCCATTGCCTGCTCACAATACTGGCCAATAGGCGGAATGATTTGTGAAGATGAGGAATTTGATCCGGCACTGAAGGTCATTGCAGCCATTGTCGAGACAAAAGAAAAGCTAAAAATCGGTCGCCAAACCTGAAAGTTCCCTATCAGATGGGAGTCTCGGTAGCCAGTCTTGCTATCCTTTCTGCGTCCAGATTATTTTTAGGGTATAATCCGAATATTTTACTTTATTGTCTTACTTTCTGATGTAAACCCTTATATCTTTAAAAATATTTTTTTTAAAAATCAAATGAAATTAATATTTTATTGTCCAGGAATGTCTCTTTTCTTAATCTTGTCACTTTTCTTATTCTCTTTTCAGTTCTGTTAATGCAGATTTGAGTGACATGACATGTTTGCGGACTTTATGCCCAGATACTAAAACACTGTGAGACTTCGAAATAATGAATCAAGAATCAGAATGCAATGAAGATAATTTTAAGAAAATAAAACAAAGAATCAGAACAACTAAAGGACAATTGGCTCCAGATTGGAAAGATCCATCCATGGTGTACTGCCAAAATGGAGCGTTGTACCTGGGAAACATCAAAGGAAATATCCCTGAAACAATTATCAATGTAGGTGCAGTCAAAAGGTACTATGTTTGATCCTCTATATAGAATTAATGTTCTCCGGTTGGGATGAAGAAAGTTTTCATTCTCGCTACCCAAACACCAGTAACCCTTTTGCAAACCTTTTGAGCTAGTTACCTTCCTTTGATTACCCTCTTTGGACCCTGAAAGTATTATTGAAAAAAAAGAAGAAAAAAAAAGACAAAAAGAAATTGAAATGAAAATAAATGGAAAAAGGAAAGGAAAAAGAAAGAGAAAACAAAACAAAACAAAACAAAACAGAAGAAAAACAAAAGAAAATAAAAAACAAAGTTCCTTGAACTACATTCGACTTGATTCTGAAAGGATACGTAGGCAGCCTCTCTCTGGTGTTCAGTCACACAAAAACGAAAATCGAAATTCCTCCAAAAGTAAAATTGGGACAGGTGTTATAATGGTTCGGCGATATTTTCGCCTGAAAGGTTCTAAAGTTGTAATTCGATCCAAATTATTTTTACCCCAAATCCTGTTTAAGTCATTCTGATCAATCGACAAGGAGGTTCAAAATGGAAGGATACAGTTACTTGGATCTGATGCGATCAAATGAGAGATATAAAATGAGAGAGTCTTATTGGTGAAAATTCTCACGGGCACCGCAAGGAGATGGTAAGCAGATAAATTAAAATGAGAGAGTCTTGTTAGTGAAAACTTGCAAATAGCGCTATAAGGCGATGGTGAGAAGAGAAATGAGAGATGTCAGTTGGTGAAAATCGCAAAGGGCGCCACTGATCGAAAAAGAGGATTCCCACAGTTACTGTCATCGACACAGTCCTGGGCAAGGTTTCTCGGTTTCGAGGCAAAAGTTTGATGAATTTATGACAGTTGGACGGTCTACACAGATCAAGCATCCAGTCCAAAAGGCATATCATGTTCATTGAAGTCCGTATGTACTCCAGATAAGTCCTTCTTCCCTTTTCCCGAAAAGGATAGCTCTTGTCTAAATTCATTGTCCATTCCATTGTTTGTTTTTCTTTGAATCCCTTTCGGTCTAACTCTGTTCCAAAACTAAGTTAAAAAGGGATAGCAAGACTGATTTACTGGGCTTTCGTTTGATACAAGCTGATATGCAAAAAAGGGGGCCCGGCATGGGCAGGGGCATCAAGTTGACCCCGGCTGACCATGTTGGCCGATGCTTTGAAATCAAAAACTCTAGGAAGGAGGAAATCAAATTGAAGTGCCTACAAGGGCTAAATAAATATTGAAGGGTTAAGTCCCAGGTGGCTAACCGTCTTGGCAAAATTTGAAGGGCCAAAGGTTCATTAATGCTCTAAAGTTAAATATTAGAAGAAAGAAAGTCAAATGCCCACAAAGGCAAAATAAAGTTGAAAAAGGTTAAGTCCTATGTGGATAACTATCGTGTTAAAGTTTGGAAAGGCCAAAGGTTCTCCCACGCCAGAAGTGCAATCGGTATTCAGGAAACAACCAGTTGCAAGTGAAATTTATTATCAAAAAAGCCGACCAAGATCAAGTGACTGAAACACTCAAGGCCACAAAACCAACCATTATTTTAAACTAATAATTTTTCTTTGTTTGAAAAACAGGAAACATGTGCAATCCAAAAGCAACCTTGCAAGAAGCAGGTGCAACTAAAAAAAAATGTTTGAGGGCTAGAAATAGCTCTGCAGCAGCAACAACTCCAAAAGGTAAGTCTTCTCCAAATTCTTTCCCGCATTTTACTCATTCTCTTAATATAAAAAAAATGAAATGAAAATAAAAAGAAAGAAAAGAAAGAAAATTCAAATTCATGGTAGTATAGGGTCTCCAATCCCTAGCTGCATTTTTCAACATATGGTCTCCACTCCCTAGTTGATTTTCCTTCAGACATAGGGTCTCCATTCCCAAGTTGATTTTATTTTAGACATAGGGTATCCATTCCCTAGCTTGCATTTCCAACATAGGGTCTCCACTCCCTAGTTGATGTTTATTTTAGACATAAGGTCTCCACTCCCTAGTCTCTTTTCCAACATAGGGTCTCCACTCCCTAGTTGAAGTTATTTTAGACATAGGGTCTCCACTTCCTAGTTGAAGTTATTTTAGACATAGGGTCTCCACTCCCTAGTCTCTTTTCCAATATAGGGTTTCCACTCCCTACTTGATTTTATTTTAGACATAGGGTCTCCACTCCCTAGTCACCTTTTCCAACATAGGGTCTCTACTCTCTAGTTGATTTTATTTTTAGACATAGGGTCTCCACTCCCTTATCTCTTTTTCAACATAGGTTCTCCACTCCCTAGTTGAATTTATTTTAGACATAGGGTCTCCATTCCCTAGTCTCTTTTCCAACATAGGGTCTCCACTCTCTAGTTGATTTTATTTTAGACATAGGGCCTCCGTTCCCTAGTTGCCCTTTCCAACATAGGGTTTCCACTCCCTAGTTGATTTTATTTTAGACATAGGGTCTCCACTCCCTAGTTGATTTTATTTTAAACATATGGTCTCCATTACTTAGTCTCCCTTTCCAACATAGGGTCTCCACTCCCTAGTTGATTTTATTTTAGACATAGGGTCTCCACTCCCTAGTCTCTTTTCCAACATAGGATCTCCATTCCCTAGTTGATTTTATTTTCGACATAGGGTATCCACTCCCTGGTCACCCTTTCTAATATAGGGTCTCCACTCCCTAGTTGATGATTTTATTTTAGACATAGGGTCTCCACTCCCTAGTATCTTTTCCAACATAGGGTCTCCACTCCCTAGTTGATTTTATTTTAGACATAGGGTCTCCACTCCCTAGTCTCTTTTCCAACATAGGGTCTCTATTCTCTAGTTGATTTTATTTTCAACATAGGGTGTCCACTCCTTTGTCTCCCTTTTTTATATAGGGTCTCCACTCCCTAGTTGATTTTATTTTAGATATAGGGTCTCCACTCCCTAGTCTCTTTGCCCACATAGGGTCTCCACTCCCTAGTGATTTTATTTTAGACATAGGGTCTCCACTCCCTAGTCTCTTTTCCAACATAAGGTCTCCACTCCCTAGTTGATTTTATTTTAGATATAGGGTCTCCACTCCCTAGACTCTTTTCCAATATAGGATTTTCATTCCCTAGTTGATTTTATTTTAGACATAGGGTCTCCACTCCCTAGTCTCATTTCCAACATAGGGTCTCCACTCCTTAGTTAATTTGATCTTAAATGCAGGGTACACCACTCTTTGATATCAGTGCCAATATAGGGTATACCATTCCCTTGCCACATTTTCCTAACATAAGGTATACCAATCCTTAGTTGAGACATCCTTTTGATAATAAAGGTACACTATCCAAAAACAAAAACCAGCATGACGTTTTCGGGGTACACCACTCCCGATCTTTTATTGCTTTCAATAAAGTATTTTAGAATTTTGTTACAATAACTCACAAAATTTTTCTTGTACAAACTAGGGCAGAAAAATTTCGTTTGTTTGTTTATGTTGGTGTTTGAGTAGGTTTTACCTTGAGGCACATGGTTCGAGATGACCAAAAGAAGAAGTCTTAATTTAGAATAAAAGAAAACAAAAATAAGTGAATCCAAAATGCAAAAGCAGTTGAAAAGCTGTGGAATGCTCAAGACATGACTGAAGCCACGAGCATTGGAGTCCCGTTTTGATTAGAATAAGCTATAAAACAATGAACTAGAACCTACAACTAGCGAGCATCAAGGTTTAGATTAGAGTCTGCATGAAGAACCATCAAGACTCAAGATCAAGTTTCAGAAGACTCATAGATATGAGTCTTGTAACTCATAACTGATAGGCTTATTTAGTTTCTTTTTTATTTTGATATAATAGCAGGACCGCGGACCAGAGTCTCGATGGAACCTCACTCGACTCCTCAACTCATCATTCTACCATTCTCCTTGAACAATACGCGACCTAATTCCCCTATAACCCAGGATATGTAGGCTGTCCAAAACCAGGACTCGGTTGCACCCTATCTTTTATTTATTTTCCTTTTGAAAAACGGTTTGGTCAAAAATTAGTCACATGACTCACTTAGTCTTTGCCTGAAAACTTTTCATGTTTTCAAGCAAAGAGGGGCAGTTGTGATAAACTAATTTTTGATTATATTTAAATTTTTATCACCTTCTACTGTGTAAATATTTTTAGAAATTTAATATATATGTTTTAGATTTGTTACATTTTTTTTATATATAGGGTAAAAATTAAAAATAATTTAAAAGGTCAATTATTACTATTAATATTATTTTTATTTTTATCTTTTATTTTAAAATAAAATAAATTTAAAAACAAAAAAAATTAAATATTTTTTAAGTTTTAGGATGGGAATAAAAAGATAGGAAAAGTAGAAGTATAGAATTAAAAAGAAAAAGTCAAAGTAGGTGGAAATTGTTTAATAAAAAAAGTTAAAGAAAGTGGAAAATTAATAAATAAAAAGTAAAAGAATGTGAAAATTTTAAAAAAATAAAAAATAAAAGAAATTTGGAATTAATAAATAAAAGTAAAGGTAGCTGAATGTTTTTTAAAAAAGTAAAAGAAAATAGAAAATTAATAAATAAAAAGTAAAAGAATGTGAAAATTTTAAAAAAATAAAGAGTAAAAGAAAGTTGGAATTAAAAAATAAAAGTAAAGGTAGCTGAATTTTAATTTTTTAAAAAAAGTAAAAGAAAGTGGAAATTAATAAAAAAGAAAAGCAAAATAAGTGGAAAATAAAAAGAGAAAAGTAAAAAAAGTGAGAATTTAAGTATAATAAAAGAAAAAAAGTGAGAAATTAAAAAATAAAAGTAAAGGAAAGTGGGAAATTGTTATTTTGTTTTTAAAAAAGCAGAAAAACGGGAAGTGAGAATTATTTTTAAATAACAAATAATAAAATAATAAAAAACATTTTGAAAATTTCCGAATTTTTTTTCATAAATAGAAAAGAAATGTGAGGAAAAAAAACGGAGAGAAGGAGAAACAAAAAGAGAGAATGGAATTGAGAAAAATTTATTTTCTTCTTCTAGGATAAGAGAATTTCTATTCGTGTCATTCTTTCTTCGTCTTTCTTTCGAAAGATCCAGCAAAATCATCCCCCAAAAACAGCTTTAAACCCAGCAAAAACAAGCCACTAAATCACCGGTTTTGCAAGGTTGATTGGGGTTGCAAGTCGCGATTTTTCGTTCGAGGTTCCGTAGCCGGCGAAAGCTCCAGTCAACACTCATCGAATTGTTTAGCGCTCTTGTAATTTTAACTCTGTTAATTTATATTAAAGGTCCGTTGTTTCCCTTTCTTCACTGATTATTTTGTCCATTTACCTTCTTATTTGTTGGTGTGATTATTGGGTAGCATGAAGTAGTAGTTCAGTCTATTGATATTTGGATCATTTGAATCTGATTGTTCCTTTGTTCATATGTTTATTGGACCATGGTGTTAGTTTAAGAGTTGCAAAGTTTTGTTCTGAGTTGATTTAACCGGATAAAGGGTCTATTGAATCACTATAATTTGGTTTGTTTACCTATTTTGTTCATGGGATTGGGGTGTCATTAGTTTTGTTTAAGAAATGTACAGAATATGAGATATTGGGTTAGATAATTTGCTTGGGCCACGATTTATTTCTAAGGAAATTAATTTTTGGGCTGTTGGAAAAGAAAAAATTTTGGGCCAAAAGATTTAGTCTCATTAGGCCCAAAGTAATAAATAACATATCTGGTCCATCTTTCTCTAAGCTAACCCACTTTTCTATAAATAATAAATTCAATTCTTCCACAAATAATTTCACAATTCATGACCTTACAACAATTTCAAAATAGTTTGAGTAAACAATCTTATAAACATTCGTAACTTGCTTCAGGCGCGATTAATAAATTATCGTGATTATAGGTTCGGTTCATGTGGCATAGTCACGATACGTAACTCCAAATTCAAGTGTGTGACATCGCTACTTGTTTAAATAAATTTCATAATTGTGTAAAATAATTAAAAGCAGTATAGAAGCATTAACATATAAAGGGTTCTAAACATGTAATAAATCAGATAATTAGGCCAATTATTAATAGTTGAGCGACCGTGCTAAAATCATAGAATTCGGGAGTGCCTCACACCTTCTCCCGGGTTAACAGAATTTCTTACCCGGTCTTCTGATTTTTGCGGACTTTAAAAAGAGTCAATTTCCTCGATTTGAGATTTTAAAATAAACCGGTGACTTGGGACACCATAATAATTATTCCAAGTGGTGATTCTAAATTAATAAAATAATCTCATTTCGAATAATGTCACTTTAATTGAAAAAATACTCTTATCCCTCGGAAAAAAGGAGGTGTGACAATATCCATCTAGACAATTAGGAGGGTGTACTAGACGCACCTCTGAGAATGCAATGAAGGGGTTTTAATATGAAAGATAATATAGTTCAGGAGTTTTTTTAGGGCACCGAATAGTCTAAGTAGGAAACTGATAAAAACTTGATAGTTTAGGAAGATTTTAGGGTATTAACTCTCATAATAATCTTAATAGTTAAGGGCGTGGAGGGGGGGGGGGTATCTTAAGAAGTGCACCTAAACCTGTCAATGAGATTAAGATGGTGTTTCGATTAGCTTTTAAGATGGTCAAATCAGCTTTTAAGCTCTTTTTAGCTTTTTCAGTGTTTGACAAAATGAAAGTGCTTAAAATAAGTTTTAAACTGCTTAAAACAAGCCAACAATAATAAGCTGGCCAACCCCAACTTATTGCTTTTTGGCTTAAAGACTATTTCTGCTGAAAAACTATTTTTTTAGCCAATCCAAACGCGCTCTAAAGCTCCCGTTTAGCCATAAAATTTGGAATTTTTTTTTAAAATTTTATTTTTAAATATCTGTTTGTTTATAGATTTTAACTATTTTTTGGCAGATTTAGAAAATAAAATCTTCAAATTGCACAAACAACTTTAGAATAGTTTTTGAAGTTTTCTATTCACAAGATTTTAAATATTTTTAAAGTACAATGCATGTTCATACACAATTTTAACTTTCAAAAATTATTTTTCATCTCATCTTCAAAAATTTATTTTTTTTCTTCAAGTTTCAACCAATTCTATGTCCAAACACTAGCTAACTCTACCTCAAAATTGACCAAGTTCTGCTAACTCAAGTACTGTACTAAAGGATGATGTCAAACGTAGTTTGTAGTGAGGGCGTTTCATTAAATTAAAAGTGTTCTAGATTTAATATATGTGGACGAAAAGTAATATTTTACCTATAAATACAATATAATTTTTTAATAAATACTATTCAACTGACCACCCCTTGTTAGTTGCAATTCTGGTTGTAGGATATATAGGGAAATGTGCCTCTCAAAATAATAGAAACAAAAATATATTTTTTTTGTATATTTTTTTATAGATATATTTTTTTTATATTTTTACATACAAATTTATACATTTTTTCGGCTATCGAATATAAATAGTTTTTGGTGTGGATTAAAAGTGATAATACCCCGATAACGGATAGGCTGAGATATAATTCAGAAAACTAATGCCCAGAGGAAATGGAATAAACTTAAGAGATGCTTTCTGTTGAACCTCAATGTGTTGTGACAAGAAAAGAAAAAGGCCAGAGGAAAAGCGAATTATTTAATTATTTTTATCATGTTTCAGATTGATATTATTTTGTAGCACCTAGTAATTAATAATTAGTAAGGCGTTAAGTTAACTTGAGAGAGAGACTAATTCTTCTCTTCCCTGGTCTTTAGACTAATCAAAAAATTGTTGACCATGTAAATCTGGAAAATGTACTACATCAACTGTAGGCATGGGCTAACCAAACAGTAGGTGCATGATACTTTGGCATTTAAACATTACTTCTATTTGATTGGAGTTGAAAGAAAAAAAAAATCTTTAAAGTTAAAGGTTTTCCGCTATCCGCGGGTCCGGGGAAGGTTCGAACCTCAAGATTTTAGGTACGCAGTCTTACCCTATATTTCTGCAAGAGACTGTTTTCACGGCTCGAACCCGTGACATACCACTAGCATGAAAGTAACTTTATCACTTAGCTAGAAATGAAACCAACAATTTAATATTGGTTTAGTTGACAAAACAATATTGTTTCTCATTGGTAAAGTTGACCAAACCCCCTTTGTCCTTTTCATAGCGTCAACTGCTTGACCGCATCTAGGGCACTGAAAGAGCAGAATTGTTTGATAACACTACTCCCTCTTGTCTGTATAATAAGTGTAGTTTAAGATTTTGGCACACACTCATTGAGAAAACATTTTGACTAGCCTGCCTCTCAATACATTATTGAATCTAAAAGTTGCCCTAATCACAAAGGAAAAAAATTATTTATATGGTTATTAAGATTCTAGACTTCTTGGCCATTTAGATGATAATGAAAAACCGTTTGGCCCAAAAATACAGTCAAAACAAAGCTTGACTACTTTAGAACTAGTATATAAGTTGTGGCCCATGTCTGCTGAAATTCTACTTTGTGTGACTTCGGTAGAAGAACCATCACCCGTGCATGGTGGATTCACAATCCACTGCCTTGATCCACTTGGCTACATCCGCCCCCTCGTCTACTTACATTCCGTTTTTACAACCTAATACCTTCATGCAACAGGTTAACAAGAATTACTATATATAAATATGCTAACGGGATCCTAAGTCCAGGCCCAAATACAACTCTCACCCGATAACCCACTTAGTGTTTAATACAACTTTCATATTTTACACTTTAGTCCATGTATTCTTCGATTAATTGCTTATGTATATAAAGCAGGGGAACACTCTAGATAACGAGAGAACAATTTTTGTATCAGAAACTTTTGGAGATTAACGAAATGAGACATTCTCCTCTCTTTTTATGTTCTAGGATTTTCTTTGCGAAATTCTTTCTCACACAGCTCGATTCTCACACTAACATGGTATCAGAGCAAAGGAATAGATGATCCTCGCTATCTTCTTTCAACTGATGGTACCCTCGTCGATTTTCATGGAGGTTTTTTGTTTCGTCGACCTTCATCAGCCTTCGCATTTTGATGTGGAGATTTGGGCTATGGAGACTTCTAGCTGTGTATTGCAGCTATTTGAGATTTTCACGCTGATCTTTTGGTGGTTTTCCTTGATCTCTCCAGTTTTCGTTGTGCCTCATTGATTTTCAGTCGATAATTTTGGTTCAAGGCATTACCTTCTTTAGGTTGCAAAGAAGGACGATAATATTCTCTTTAATCCTGCTGCATACTGGTGATAGTCGATTATATTTTGTTCCCGTATTAGGAATTTTACATATCTAGGGTTAATCATGGGAAGTTCAGGTGTTAGTTCCTCTTTTGTGTTAGATGGTGTTGACGATTTTACCATACATCTATCTCACCCCTTTTATGTACATCCATCTGATATTCCTGGTACACACCTAGTATCTTCACCATTCGATGGGAATGGTTTTGTTATTTGGCGCAAAAATATGCTTACTGCCCTTTCTGCTAAGAACAAATTTATAACGACCCGACTTGTCGTTTTGAGAATTAGCGTCCCGTTCAACGGCTTAAGATCTCGAGCAGCTTCATAATGCGTATTATGATTTACGTGTGTGGTCAAGTTTGGTTTTTTGGCGATTCAGGATCAAATTGGAAGAACAATTCTTGTTTAAGAAGCTTAAAAGAAAAGAGTTGACCGGAGAGTTGACTTTTGAGAAAAAGACTCCAGAATATATTTTTTATGATTCCAACACCTTCGTATGATGATTTCAGACTTAGGTGTATGTCCGGATTTGGATTTAGAAGTCTGTAGGTCAATTTGACGCATTTTGGCGAAAGTTAGAAAATGGAAGATTTGTCGAATGTTTGATCAAGAGTTGACTTTATTGATATCAGGGTCAAAATTCGATTCCGGAAATTGTAACAGTTCCATTATGTTAATTAAGACTTGTGTGAAAAATTTAAAGTCATTCCGGATTGATTTGATACGTTTCGGCGCAAATTATAGAATTTGAAAATTTCATAACTCATAATTCGATTCGAGGCGCGATTCATAGTTTCAGCATTGTTTGATGTGATTTGGGGCCTCAACTAAGTTCGTATCATGTTTTGGAACTTGTCGGTATGATTTGACGGGGTCCCGAGGGGTTTGTGTGTATTTTTGAATTATTGGTTTAGAGACTAGTAAAGTTAAGAAATTTGGAAGTTTGACCATGGTCAATATCGGGTAAAGATGACCTATTTTTAGTGTTTTGAGTACGCGATCAGATCCGTATCATATTTTATGATTGAAATACATATATGGTTTGTGTCCGAGAGGTTCCAGATGAGTTTCGGGGTGGTTTCAGATCATTTCGGCGAAGATTGAGTTTGCTGGTTTCTGGTGAGGTATTGTTCATTCGCAATTGCGAATACTGTTCATTGGAGGTACTGTTCATTCGCAATTGCGAACAATTTATCGCATTTGCGATGATTTTTGATTTTAGTGAAGTTCGCAATTGCGTTGATTTTTGGATTTTAGTGAAGTTCGCAATTGCGATGATTTTTGGATTTTAGTGCAGTTCACAATTACGAACAATTTATCGTAATTGCGAACACTGTTCATGGGAGGTTACTGTTCATTCGCGAATGCGAAGTTTTTGTCCGCAAATGCGTACCTGGACAGAAACTAAAGGATTGAAAATCTGTCATTTCTTCATTCTCGATTGGGATTTTTGGAGCTCGGCTTTTGGGCGATTTTGAGGATTGTTTCACGACTTCGACTGGGGTAAGTGTTCTATACCCGAAAGTGATTATATTTCATAAATCTATGGTTATATTCATCGTTTAATTCGGATTTTGACGGAAGCAATTGAGTTTTTTTGCAAAATCTTTCAAAAACGAAAATATAAGATTTGGAGGACGATTTGTTATTAGAATTCGATAAAATTAGTTTGGTTGAAATCGTATCACAATGGATGTTCGAATTTCATAAAACTTCTGTCGGGTTCCGAGAGGCGGGCCCCCACGTTGACTTTTGATTGACTTTTTAATATAAAATTTTAATTAAGTTATACAATCAATTTGGATAGATTTGAGCTGTCCGGAGGTCAATTCAAGCAAGAAGGCTATTTTGAAATATTGGCCTAACTTCAAAAATATAAGTATCTTGCCTAACCTTGAGTGGGAAAAATTCCCCTTAGGCATTGAGTATTATGTGAAAATTGTGTGATTGAAAATCATGTACGCGAGGTGACGAGTACATACTTGGTTAATATGTGCAAATTATATCGATTTAAATTCGTAGACACCCTTATGTATTAAATTGAAAAATTGTTAGAACATAGTAAATCCTTTATTTATCATGCCTCATTCCTTGTTTGTCGAGTTTTTATTTTATATGATAATTTGGGGTGATTGCCACTTGGATTTTTGTGTGAATTCCGTGTGTTTGTTGATTTGATGTTTCTTGGAATTAATTTCATTATAGATTTTCCATCTGCAAATAATTAATTAAATAAGCTTAAAAATAGGCATTAATATATTTATCAAATATTTGGATTACAGAAGGTGTTGTTCTATGCTGAGTTACTTTTCCATCACTGTTGTTGTTTTTGAGGTTTTAAATACGTTGTGTGGAGCCTTGGACTATTTTCTTTGAAATTAATTAATTTTTGTTGTATCTTTAGAGTTGGTTGTGGCCGGTGGACAAATTATGATATGAATTATTGTATTAGGTTGTCGTTTAAACATTCTACTTGATGTTATTTATGCTTCCTACCTTTCTTGTTAATGATATACATGAGCTTGGTAAGGAAGAGTGTAAAGCACGAAGGGTGATGCCGTTCCATTTGAGAGTGTAAAGCACGAAGGGTGATGCCGTGCCATTTCAGTTATATTATCATGTGAGGAAAAGTATAAAGCACGAAGGGTGATGCCGTGTCATTCTTAATATGCATGAAGGATAATGCCGTGCCATTTCATTTACATTATCATGTGAATATGGGAGTAAAAGCATGAAGGGTGATGTCATGCCATTATTTTTATATTATCATATGTTCATGGTACGAAGAGTGTTTCCGTGCAGGAGAGGACAAGAGACATACATTATGTTATGATATCTTTTCGTTGTATATACATTTATGCTTTTATCTTGAGATGTTATTGTACACCTATGTTTTCTATGTTACTTGTAGTTGTTGTTGCTTCCTGTGTGCCTCCCGCTTTATTTCTTTTATTGTTATTGGCATTTCTCCCACCTAGTTGGTACTGTTATATGTATGCTCGGTGAGAAAGAGATAAATGCACGAAGGGTGTTGCCGTGCCAATTGGTTTGATCTATATATATATATATATATATATATATATATATATATATATATATATATATATATATATATATATATATATATATATATATCGGGTGAGAATGAGACAAGTGCATGAAGGTATTACCGTGCCATTTGATGTGATATGTCGAATGTGTTTCTCATACCAGGAAAGTTAAATGAGGTGTCACATAGTGACTTTTACTTAAAAGAATTATATTCGAAAGGTATTTGAAAGTATATTTGGGATATATTTAATTATACGGATTACATTCTAAAGATTTTTATTTGAAAAATTTATAGATAAAAGATATATATTTTGAAGGACTTGATTAATTGGTTGTACTTGTGTTTATTATTCGTTTGAGCAATATTTATGGTGTTCCTGTTGCCTTGTTGTTTATGTCACAGGTTGATTATTATTGCCATTACTACTATTTGTTATCTAGTATTTTGTATACTATATCGAACATGTTATTAGACTAGTGAGTGTTTTGTTTGTACTTCGTCACTACTCCACCGAGGTGTAACGACCCGGCCAGTCGTTTTGAATATTTTAACCCCGTTCCCCTATTTATTGCTCAATTTATGTCTTGCAATTGATTTATGACTTATCGGGTTAGTTGGTTTGGGTCCGGAAAGAACTCGGAGTGAAATGAGACACTTAATCTCATAATTGAAAATTTTATGTTAGAAAAGTGGACTGGATATGGATCTATGCGTAAACGACCTCGAATTTGAATTCTGATTGTTCCGTTAGCTCCATATGATGATTTTGGGTTTAGGAACGTGTTCGGAATATTATTTGAAAATCCGTAAAGGAATTAGGCTTGACATGCCGAAAGTTTAATTTTTGAGAAGTTTGACCGGGGGGGTTGACTTTTTGATATCGGGGTCGAAATCCGATTCTGAAAATTGGAATACCTCTGTTATGTCATTTATGACTTGTGTGCAAAATTTGAGGTCAATCGGACGTGATTTGATAGGTTCCGGAGTCGTTTGTAGAAATTAGAAATTAGAAATTTCAAAGTTCATTAGGCTTGAGTTGGGGTGTAATTCATGGTTTTAGCGTTGTTTGAGGTGATTTGAGTGTTCGACTAAGTCCGTATGATGTTTTAGGACTTGTTGGTATATTTGGTTGAGATCCCAAGGGGCTCGGGTGAGTTTCGGATGGTTAACGGGTTGGATTTTGGACTTGGAACTCTGCTGGAATTTTTCTGATGCACCATCTGGTTTCCTTCATCACGTTCGCGAGAGGAGCCTCGCGTTCGCGAAGAGGAACTGAGAGGCTGGGATTATTTGCTCTTCGCGTTCGCGAAGGGTGGACTGGGTGTGCATCGCGAACGCTAGAGGTGTTACGCGTTCGCGAAGAAGAGAGGTAGCAGCTGAGGACCCCAAGCAATTGGTCTACGCATTCACGTAGGGGTGTCACGTTCGCGTAGTGAGGGGGAACGAAGCATCGCGTTCGCGAGGGGTTGAACGCGTTCGCGTAGAAGGCATTGAGGCAGAGGCATTTTTGTGCTTCACGAATGCAAGGGTGATGTCGCATTCGCGAAGGAGGAATTTGGACGGGAGATATTTTGTGCTTCGCGAACGCGAGGCACTGACCGCGTTCGCGAAGAAGAAAAGCCTGGGCAGTGAGTTTAGTCCTAGTTTTTGACGATTTGAGGCGATTTTGGGTGATTTTCATAGGAAACAATGGGGCAAGTGATTCTAACTTATTTTTGGTTAAATTATACGAATCTATTATTATTTTTATCAACAAATTAGTGTTTTGGGTTAAAAATAGTAAAAACATTCATAGACTTTAATTGAGGATTTGAAGGCTGAGTTGTGGTCGGATTTGAGTAATTATGGGATGGTTGGACTATTGGTTGGATGAGGGTTCGGATTTTGTGAGTTTTAACGGATTCCGAGACGTGGCCTAAACGGGTGATTTTTGGGGTGTAATTTCAGATTTTTGGAAAATATTAGTATTTCAATATAGAATTAATTCCTATAATTGTTGTGAGCTGAATCAAATTAATTGTGAATAGATTCAGAGCATTTGGAGACCAAGTCCAGAGACGAGGGCATCCCGGAGTAGGATTTTTACGCTGTTATGGTAAGTAACAGTTTTAACTCTGGATTTAAGGGTATAAACCCGGAGATTTGACATCACGTGATTTTTTGGAAGTGATACCCATGCTAGGTGATGAGCGTGTGGGTGTGCACTGCGAGGGATTGGGACTTAGTCCGTCCTATGAGGCCGTGAGGCCTAATGGCTATTATCTGTGGTTACGTGTTTATTTGTTGTTGAACTTGTTTGCCTTCATGCTTAGGCTTTATTCATGCCCACATTATTTGTACTCAGTCATAGAAATTGTTGTACATGTTTACCTCAGTCTCTATTATTTGCTAATATGCTGTGATACTTGATATGGGATGTGTTCCCTTATTTGTTGATGATGGTGAGGCTAGTGAGGTACATGATTGAGTGAGGCTGAGAGCCTGGTTGTGAGGATATTAATATCATAGCGCGTGAGTTGTCCGCGTAGCGCGTGAGTTGACCGTGCGGGTCTAGGTATTGATACCATAGCGCGTGAGTTGTCCGCGTAGTACGTGAGTTGTCCGTGCTTAGCATTTGGGATTTGGGAGCCTCTCCGGAGTCTGTACACACCCCTAGTGAGCGCAAAGTGTTGAAATGTTTTATTAAATTCTTATAATCGATTTAGTAGTAATATTTTGGAAAATAGGCTTGCCTTGTAACACGATAGGCGCCATCACGACCATGGTTAGATTTTGGGTCGTGAAATGAGGTTAGTCTTGATACTTAAAGGTACCGATTGTGGTGTACTCATACTACACTTCTGCACATTTTTGTGCAGAGCCAAGTGTTGGAGATATCAGACTCGGAAAAATTTAGAGTGTGATCGTAAGGACTTAAGGTAGAGCTATTTGGTCGTCGTAGCTCCTTAGAGTCTTTCCATTTTTTTTATTGTACTGTTAATTTCTTATTCGAATAGTATTGTATATTCGGTCCTCGAGCTCATTCCATATATTCAGTTAGAGTTCATGACTCAGTATTACCAGTCTTGGGAGGTTGTTTGAATATTTTCGCTGTTGGTTTTGACACTAGTATTTAATTATATGTTTTAAAAAAAATGGCTTGAATTATTATTATAATCGGCTTACCTAGTCTTAGAGACTAAGTGCGATCACGACGCCTGTGGTGGAATTTTGGGTCGTGACAAAATTAGGGCTTATAACTTGAAGAATTACCAAACCTCAACTTGACTCTCCTTATTACTCTTTATGAGAAAGATGCAACGATATGGGAATTGCATGGATAACAAATTCATTATCTAAAGACAAAGCAAATAGTGTCATGGGGTTTGATACTGCTAAAGATATTTGGGATGATATTAATGAAAGATTTGGGATATCAAATGGTTCAAAATATATTCACATACAAAGGAAAATCAGTGTTGCTTCCCAAAGGTCTTTATACATTGCCACTTATTTTACTAAATTAAGGGTTCTTTGGGATGAACTTAGTACTGCTTATGTAGGACCAGTGTGTACCTGTGGAGCCTTACCAAAATTCATTGAACAACATAAAATATACCAATTTCTTAGTGGTTTAAACGAGTCATACTCCACCTGCAAGAGTAATATTTTGATGATGACATCCCTTCCATCCTTAAGCAAAGCCTACTCTATGCTACAACATGATGAAAAACAAAACGAGACTTCAGCCCCTATCCCCAGCTTCTCAAATAAGTCAGCTTCATTCAATGCTTCTAGCAGTCTTATTCAGGCACCTACTAGGACTTTTACTCAAAGATTCCTATTTGAACAAAAGAGATGCTCAGGTTCTTCCTCTCAGTTGTCTTGCAAGTATTGCAAAAAGACTGGTCATACTATTGAGAAATATTACTGTAACGATCCGACTTGTCGTTTTAAGAATTAACACTCCGTTCAGTGGATTAAGATCTCGAGAAACTTCGTAATATGTATTATGACATGCGGGTGTGGTCGAGTTTGATTTACTGAAGATTGAGAATTTAATTAAACGAACAATTCTTATTTAGAAGCGTAAAGGGAAAGAGTTTACCGGAGAGTTGACTTTTGAGAAAAAGATCCCGGAATAGAATTTCGAGGATAGAAATAGCTTCGTATGATGATTTCGGACTTAGGTGTATATTCAGATTTGGAAGTCCATAGGACAATTCGACACATTTTGGTGAAAGTTGAAAAATATAAGATTTTGAAACAGTCCGACCGAAGGGTGAATTTTTGGATAATGAGGTCCGATTTCGATTCCAGAAATAGCAATAACCCCATTAAGTCAATTATGACTTGTGCGAAAAATTTGAAATCATTCCGGATTGATTTGATACGTTTCGGCGCAAAATATAGAAGTTGAAAGATTTGAAAACTTATAATTTAATTCGATGCGTGATTCATAATTTCGGCATTGTTTGACATGGTTTGAAGCCTCGACTAAGTTCGTATTGTATTTTGGGACGTGTTGGTATATTTGGTTGAGGTTCCGAAGGCCTCGGGTTGATTTCGGAAGGTTAACGGATCAATTCGGACATGAAGATATGCTGCTGGAATTTTCTGGGCAGCAACATGAACAGTGATTCGCAGGTGCATGAACAGTGATTCGCAGGTGTGTGAACATTACCCGCAGGTGCGAGAATAGTACCGCAGGTGCGAATCTGGGCAGAATGTTAAGGACAAAAAATTGGTCATTTTGCCATTTTTGTTTTTGGATTTTTGGAGCTCGGATTTGGGCGATTCTTGAGGGAGTTTTCACAAGCTTGGTTGGAGTAAGTGTTCTATATCATAAAGTATTTATATTTCATGAATCCATGATTATATTCATCATTTAATTCGGATTTAAATGGAAGAAATCAAGTTTTTTGTAAAATCTTCCAAAAACGAAAATTTAAGATTTGGAGGTCAAGTTGTTATTGGAATTCAATAAAATTGGTATGGTTGCACTCGTATCTGAATAGGTGTTCGGATTTCATGAAAATTATGTTGGGTTCCGAGGGGCGAGACCCGCGTTTACTTTTGTTGACTTTTGGGAATAAATTTTTAAGTCGACGTATTATTATCCGGAATTATTTTCGATGAATTTTAATGAAGTTATACAATTAATTGGATTAGATTTGAGCGGTCCGGAGGTCAATTCAAGCAAGAAGACGATTTTAGAATATCGGCATAACTTCAAAAAGGTAAGTGTCTTGCTTAACCTCGAGAGAGGGAATTACCCCTTAGGCATTGAGTCTTATGTGCCATTTGTGAAATATAAAAAGCCGTGTACGTGAGGTGACGAGTACGTACTCGGGATTATACATGAAAATATTCATTGAATTAAAGTCTTATGCATTATTATGTAGTAAATTGGAAAATTATGAAAAATTATTAAATCATCTGTTTGCCATGCCTAAATCCTTATTGTTGAATATGTTTTTATATGATAATTTGATGTGATTGTTACTTGAAATATTTATGAAATTTCGTGAGTACTGTTGGTTTAATATTTCTTGGAAATTAATTCCAATATGAATTTTTCTCTGCAAATAATTAATTAAATGAGCTTAAGAAGAGGTGTTTATATAATTATTGAAAATTTGAATTTAATGAAGAATTTGCTTTATGATGAGTAATTTCTATCTCTATTGATTATTTTTGGGTGTTATATACATTGTGTGGAACCTTGGGCTATTTGTTGTGAAATTAATTTATTTTGTTATATCTTTGGAATTTGGTTGTGGCCATTGGGCAAATTGTGATATGAATTGATTTTATTATGTTGCGGTGATAATTTTCCGTGTAAATTGTTGTGTTGTGTGAGTTGTTATTTTGGGGAGATAAGGGTAGCATTTCACCGTTGATATTATGTGGTTATAAGGGTGGCATTTCACTGTTGTGTTTGTTGGAATATTGTCTGGGCGGAGCGATAAGAGTGGCTATAGGAGCGATAAGGGTGGCAATAGGAGCGATAAGGGTGGCTATTCGTCAGGGACGATATGTGATGATGTGGGGTTGTGGTGTTGATAATTTTCATGTGATGTTGTGATTTTCTTATGTTTACTTTTATACCTTGTGCAATTTGTCTTGTTGTTAGTAAATTGATAACAATCTGATTTATGTTGAAATTGAGAGCTTGTGGCTATTGCCAGGCGGATTATAAAATGAAATGTGGGCACGAGGTGCCGTGAGTAAATAATAATGATATTTGGCACGTGAATAGTCCGTGCAGTTGTGATATGAAATGTGGACACGAGGTGCTGTGATGAAATGATAATGATAATTGACACGTGAATTGTCCATGCAGTTGTGCTATGAAATGAGGGCACGAAGTGCCGTGGAAATATGAAAATGGGCTGAGACTCGTATTTTTGTGATTATGAAATGAGGTGTCACATGGTGGCTTTTTAATTGAAAGAATTATATTCAAAATATTTATTTGGAAGTATTTTTATTCAAAAAGATTTATATGAAAGAATTGTATTTGAAAGATATTTATTTGAGAAAATTATATTTGAAAAGATTTATTGAAAGAATTATATTTGAAAAATAATTATTTGAGAAAACTACATTTAAAAGATAGTTATTTGGAAGAATTATATGTGAAGGATATTTATTTGAAAAACTTGAATTAATTGGGCGTACATGTATTTATTAATCGTTGAGTGATATTTATGGTATTCTTGTTGTCTTGCTGCGCATACCACATGTTGTTTTATCCTGCCCTTATTGCTATCTGTTTCCTAGTATTTTGTATATTATATTGCACAAGTTATTAGACTAGTGAGTGTCTTGACTGTACCTCGTCTCTACTCCATTGAGGTTAGTCATGATACTTACTAGGTACCGACCGTGGTGTACTCATACTACACTTCTGCACATTTTTGTGCAGAGCCAGGTATTGGAGATATCAGACTTGAGCAGAGTTAAAGCGGGACCGTAAGGATTCAAGGTAGAGCTGCTTTGTTGTCGTAGTCCCTTGGAGTCTTTTCATTTCATTGTACTATTTAATTTTAAACAAACAGTATTGTATATTCGGTCGTCGTGATCATTCCATGTATTCAGTTAGAGTTCGTGACTCAGTACTTCCAGTCTTGGGAGATGTTATAGTCATATATATTCCGCTGTTAGTTTTGGTTACTTATTTAATTCAAAAACAAATGGCCTCAAAATGTAATAGAAATTGGCTTACCTAGTCTTAGAGACTATGTGCCATCACGACGCCTGTGGTGGGATTTTGGGTCGTGACAAGTTGGTATCATAGCTCTAGGTTCATAGGTTCTATGAGTCACGAACGAGTCTAGTAGAGTCTTGCGGATCGGTAGGGAGACGTCTGTACTTATCTTTGAGAGGCTACAGAACTATTAGGAAGTTTCCATTTCTTTCGTTCCCGTCGTGCGGAATTTGTTGAATTTGTAATTTGAACCTTTGTATCTCCATTCTCTCACTGATGGTGAGGACACGTGCTACTGGGTTAGCTGAGCAGGCATTCGCACATACTGCTAGGGCTGCAAGAGGCCGGGGCCGAGGTAGAGGTCGAGGAAGGGCACGTGTTGCGACTACATCACCTGTCAAAACAACAGTTGAGGAGCCACTAGTAGCTCCAGTTGGGGGACAGGTACCAGAAGCATCTGTTGTTACCCCAGGACTTCAGGAGACTTTTCTCAGTTCCTGAGTATGTTTGGTATATTAACTCAAGCGGGATTGATCTCTGTTGCACCAAACATTCCGCAGATTGGGGGAGTAGCTCAGACTCCTACCACAACTCCAGAGCAGCATGTTCACATTGGACAAGTTCCGGGTGTAATACCGGTACAACATGTTATTCCGGTTTGGCCTGAGGTTAGGCCCGAGGCATCAGATAAGAACAAAAGAGACTTGAAAGGTTTAAGAAATATGATCCGCCAACTTTCAGTGGCACAACTACAGAGGATGCCCAAGGATTTATGGAAAATTGTCACCGTATTCTTCGCACCAAGGGTATTGTGGAAGTTAGCGGAGTTTCCTTTACTACATTTCAACTGTTAGGCGCAGCGTATAGGTGGTGGCAAATCTATGAAGAAGGTAGACCAGCCTATGGCACACCACTAACTTGGGCTCAATTTTCGGAAATGTTCTTGAAAGAGTTTGTTCCCCAGACTCTCAGAGATGCGTGGCGCACAAAGTTTGAACGGTTGCGTCAGGGAACTATTATAGTATCAGAATATGCTATCAGGTTTAGTGAGTTAGCCCATCATGCACCTATCTTACTTTCTATAATCAGAGAACGGGTCCGCAGATTCATTGAGGGGCTCGATTATGATATTAAAATATGCATGGCTCGAGTTGAAAACTGATGCTCCATTTTAACAAGTAGTGGAGATTGCAAGGAAGATTGAGGGTGTTTTAGGAGCGGAAAGGGAATCTAAGGAGGCCAAAAGGTCTCGAAGGTCTGGAGGATTCAATGGGTTTTATTCTTCAGCTAGAACCCATTATAGCGGAGGCTCGAGCAGTCGGTCAGCTCAGTCCTCACATCAGATTACTCGGAGTGCTCCGGTTTACAGTGAACCACTGACACGAGATTCATACAGTGGTTATTCCAGTTATCCGGCACAGACTCAGTACGAGCAGTCGCGACTTCGGAGGGGTTGTTATGAGTGTGGTGATACTAGACATATCATGAGAGATTGTCCCAGACTTGGGAGGGGTGGATTTCATCTGAACACTCCAGCCACAAGCTTTATTCCTGTTGATACTCCACGTGCACAGTTAGCTAGAGGTGGAGGACATGCGGGTAGTGGGCGCTTAAGAGGTGGAGGCCCAACCTGTTGATTTAATCACTATGATTTGGCCGAGGACAAAACACCAGATGGTGTTGTTACAGGTACGATTCTGATTTTATTATAAAAGAATATTTTCCTTAATTTGATTCGATTCTAAATATTGAGATGAGTCCTCCAATTATGCTCCACTTATGGGTGAGCTTCGTAAATATGTGTCTCACTTATATGTTTATCCCTGTTGGGAGATTTAAAGATGTGAACCAGTGTCTGCCATTTTACTTTTGGTACACCATTGAGGGCTATATTCCCAAAAGTAATTTTTATTATTCATTACAGCGGGTTTAATGTGTTTCGGAATAATTGATTCCAATTTTTATGAATTATATGCCCTACATGTAGGAGGGTTCATTATATCTTGTGAAAATTATTTATGAAATATATTGAAAAAAAGAAAGAAAGGAAATTGAAAATTTTAGTTGGCACAATGTGCAACATACTTGTGATTTGGAGTTGAGGACGAGATCCTCGCATTTTTACATGATGTGAAATATTTAAACCGGGCTGCAAGCCGCGATGGAAGTTATATAAGGACGAGTTCCTTGTGGTAAAATATTTATGAGTTTAAAATTTTTCCTTTGTGAAATTTAATTGTACAATAGTATTAATAGGGAGTCATGCCTGTTAGGCTTATTTGATAATTCTTGTATATTTTTCTGTGCATATTCAGCAATTTTGGTGCTGTAAACATTGAGTTTTAACTTATGAGATGAGTGCCCAAGTGGCGTTAAATGTGACTCATTAATCCGAGTAAGCAATCATGAGGTCTTCATGCCTCACATTCTGTTGTAAGTATTGTGAAAAATTCGAAATGAGGTGGTGGTTAATATGAGATTAATTGATGATGCTGAAATTAATTATGAACAGCTTTTAAGACCAGAGATGTGGTGATGAGCATACATATGATGTGCTTCATGTCCTGATATCATTATTACAATGCTTGTAATGCTGAGATTGGTGTTATTGATATATATTTTGTGGTATTGTGTTGGGTTGTGGATGTGTTGTTAGGAGTTATTTTGGTATTACTCTGGTAGGTGGATAGGCCGAATTACAAGGGAGACTCTGCCGAAATTTCTGAAAAATTTGGGAGTTAGTAAAATTTGGAGGATTGACATTTGCAAAGGAAGAGATAAGTTATGTTATGTATTTGAGGGCGAATGATTCTAAGCGGGGGATAATATAACACCCCAGAAATTTTTTGAAGTACTTCAACACTATCAAGAAAATTGATGTGTGCGTAGGCACGAGTTGCTATAGCCAGTTGAGACTAATACCGTGCGTTGTTGTAAAAAAAAATCAGACCTTTTAAAATGTTGGAGTATAAGAAATTGATCATAAAGTCTACAAATATGGATAAAAGAAATAATCTCAAATGAGATGATGTTGTCGGGCTTATCTAAAATGCGTTAATATGGAATCAACCGTAAGTATATGTGTAAAAGTAAAATCATCCATTTGGTAACCTCAGAATAATTCTTAGAACATTAGAGGACGAACGTTTGTTTAAGAGGTGGAGAATGTAGCGACCCGACTTATCGTTTTAAGAATTAACGCCCCGTTCAGTGGCTTAAGATCTCTAGAAACTTCGTAATATGTATTATGACATACGGGTGTGGTCGAGTTTGATTTACTGAAGATTCAGAATTTAATTAAACGAGCAATTCTTATTTAGAAGCTTAAATGAAAAGAGTTGACCATAGAGTTGACTTTTGAGCAAACGATCCCGGAATAGAATTTCGAGAATGGAAATAGCTTCGTATGATGATTTCAGACTTAGGCGCATATTCAGATTTGGATTTGGAAGTCCGTAGGACAATTCGACACATTTTGGCGAAAGTTAGAAAATATAAGATTTTGAAAAAGTCCGACCGAAGGATGAATTTTTGATAATGAGGTCGGATTTCGATTTCGAAAATGGGAATAGCTCCACTAAGTCAATTATGACTTGTGCGAAAAATTTGAAGTCATTCTGGATTGATTTGGTATGTTTTGGCGCAAAATATAGAAGATGGAAGATTTGAAAACTTATAATTTGATTCGATGCGCGATTCGTAATTTCGGCATTGTTTGACATGGTTTGAAGCCTCGACTAAGTTCGTATTGTATTTTGGGACGTGTTGGTATATTTGGTTGAGGTTCCGAAGGCCTCAGGTTGCTTTCGGAAGGTTAACGGATCAATTCAGACATGAAGATAAGCGGCTGGAATTTTCTGGGCAGCAACATGAACAGTGATTCGCAGGTGCGTGAACAGTGATTCGCAGGTGCGTGAACAGTACCGCAGGTGCGAATCTGGGCAGAATGTTAAGGACCAAAAATTGGTCATTTTGCCATTTTCGTTTTTGGATTTTTGGAGCTCGAATTTGGGCGATTCTGGAGGGATTTTTCACAAGCTTGGTTGGGGTAAGTATTTTATATCCTAAAGTGTTTATATTTCATAAATCCATGATTATATTCATCATTTAA
The DNA here is from genome assembly GCF_000715075.1 of Nicotiana tabacum. Classification (NCBI taxonomy): domain Eukaryota; kingdom Viridiplantae; phylum Streptophyta; class Magnoliopsida; order Solanales; family Solanaceae; genus Nicotiana; species Nicotiana tabacum. The sequence goes on along the minus strand of NC_134094.1, from coordinate 119,622,855 downwards.
TTCGGATTTAAATGGAAGAAATCAAGATTTTTGTAAAATCTTCCAAAAACGAAAATTTAAGATTTGGAGGTCAAGTTGTTATTGGAATTCAATAAAATTGGTATGGTTGAACTCGTATCTAAATGGTTGTTCGGATTTCATGAAACTTATGTCGGGTTCCGAGGGGCGGGCCCCACGTTGACTTTTGTTGACTTTTTGGAATAAATTTTTAAGTCGATGTATTATTATCCGGAATTGTTTTTGATGAATTTTAATGAAGTTATACAATTAATTTGGTTAGATTTGAGCGGTCTGGAGGTCAATTCAAGCAAGAAGACGATTTTGGAATATTGGCATAACTTCAAAAAGGTAACTATCTTGGTTAACCTCGAGTGGGGGAATTGCCCCTAAGGCATTGAGTCTTATGTGCCATTTCTGAAATGTGAAAAGCTGTGTACGCGAGGTGACGAGTATATACTCGGGATTATACATGCAAATATTCATTGAATTAAAGTCTTATGCATTATTGTGTAGTAAATTGTGGAAAATTATTAAATCATCTGTTTGCCATACCTAAATCCTTATTTTTGAATTTATTTTTATATGTTAATTTGATGTGATTGTTACTTGAAATATTTATGAAATTTCGTGAGTATTGTTGGTTTAATATTTCTTGAAAATTAATTCCAATATGAATTTTCCTCTGCAAATAATTAATTAAATGAACTTAAGAAGCTGTGTTTATATAATTATTGAAAATTTGAATTTAATGAAGACTTTGCTTTATGATGAGTAATATCTAACTCTATTGATTATTTTTGGGTGTTATATACATTGTGTGGAGCCTTGGGTCTATTTGTTGTGAAATTAATTGATTTTGTTATATCTTTGGAATTTGGTTGTGGCCATTGGGCAAATTGTGATATGAATTGATTTTATTATGTTGTTGTGATAATTTTCCGTGTAAAATGTTGTATTGTGTGAGTTGTTATTTTGGGGAGATAAGGGTGACATTTCACCGTTGATATTATGTGGTTATAAGGGTGGCATTTCACTGTTGTGTTTGTTGGAATATTGTCTGGGCAGAGCGATAAGGGTGGCTATATGAGCGATAAGGGTGGCAATAAGAGCGATAAGAGTGGCTATTAGTATTGTCTGGGCGGAGCGATTGGTATTGTCTGGGCGGAGCGATAAGGGTGGCTATAGGAGCGATAAGGGTGGCAATAGGAACGATAAGGGTGACTATTGTCAGGGACAATATGTGATGATGTGGCGTTGTGATGTTGATAATTTTCATGTGATGTTGTGATTTTCTTGTGTTTACTCTTATACCTTGTGCAATTTGTCTTGCTGTTGGTAAATTGATAACAATCTGATTTATGTTAAAATTGAGAGCTAGTGGCTATTGCCAGGCAGATTATAAAATAAAATGTGGGCACGAGGTGCCGTGAGTAAATAATAATGATTTTTGGCACGTGAATTGTCCGTACAGTTGTGATATGAAATAAGGGCACGAGGTTCCGTGAAAATATGAAAATGGGCTTAGACCCGTATTTTTATGATTATGAAATGAGGTGTCACATGGTGACTTTTTAATTGAAAGAATTATATTCAAAATATTTATTTGGAAGTATTTTTATTCAAAAAGAATTATATGAAAGAATTGTATTTGAAAGATATTTATTTGAGAAAATTATATTTGAAAAGATTTATTGAAAGAATTATATTTGAAAAATAATTATTTGAGAAAACTACATTTAAAATATAGTTATTTGGAAGAATTATATGTGAAGGATATTTATTTGAAAAACTTGAATTAATTGGGCGTACATGTATTTATTAATTGTTGAGTGATATTAATGGTGTTCTTGTTCTCTTGCTGCACATATCACATGTTGTTTTATCCTGTCCTTATTGCTATCTGTTTCCTAGTATTTTGTATATTATATTGCACATGTTATTAGACTAGTGAGTCTCTTGATTGTACCTCGTCTCTACTCCATTGAGGTTAGTTTTGATACTTACTGGTATCGACCGTGGTGTACTCATACTACACTTCTGCACATTTTTGTGCAGAGCCAGGTATTGGAGATATCAGACTTGAGCAGAGTTAAAGTGGGACCGTAAGGATTCAAGGTAGAGCTGCTTTGTCGTCGTAGTCCCTTGGAGTCTTTTCATTTCATTGTACTGTTAAATTTTAATCAAACATTATTGTATATTCGGTCCTCGTGATCATTCCATGTATTCAGTTAGAGTTCGTAACTCAGTACTACCAGTCTTGGGAGGTGTTATATCCATATATATTCCGCTGTTAGATTTGGTTACTTATTTAATTAAAAAAAATGGCCTCAAAATGTAATAGAAATCGGCTTACCTAGTTTTAGAGACTATGTGCCATCACGACGCCTGTGGTAGGATTTTGGGTCATGACAATTTCAAACTTCATGGGGTTTCCCCCGACTTCAAGTTCACCAAAGGCAAAAGGTCTGCTGCTTGTGTGGAATCTGAATGCCCGATTGAAGGGGTTAGGGTGGATTTGGGTGAGACCACTGGTCATGGTTTCAGTAAGGAGCAATATGAGCATCTCATGACCCATTTCCAACAACTGCACCCTCCTCCTATCATACATCCTGAACCTCCTGATTCAGAGAACATTGGTTTTGCTCACTTTGCAAGTGTGTTTAATCATCCTGAAGTACATTTTGTTGACTTTCATAACACCTTTTAAACAACTTAACACCACTCACTACACCTTTCCTAATAACCTTACCTATTGGATATAAAGTGAAGGTCATATCTACTGGGTCTCTATAACTCAGGCCAGATATAATTTTACATAATGTTGTATTAGTTCCTTATGGCTATTTGGTACTGTCCCTTCTTGTCTATATTTTTATTATTGTGGTGCTTATGCTTTCCTGAGCCGAGGTTCTATTGAAAATAACCACTCTATCCTCACAAGGTATGGGTAAGGTCTGTGTACACACTACCCTCCCTAGAGTCCACGGTGTGGGATAATACTGGGTATGCTTGTTTGTTTGTTTGTTTGTTTGTTTGTTTGTTTGTTTTTCTATTAGTTCCTTCTTTTCATTTCAATATGATATCTATTCACAAATTCCTTATTCAATTCAGATGCATTGCAACCTTTACCATTTCTGCTTGCATTTTACAGGGCCCTTCTCTGAGGAGGCCACTAGAAATTGGTAAAAATGCAAATGGGTTGTACTTCTTGCATCCTGCTATGGCTTCATCTACTATGTCTGCTGCTTCTTTTCCTATTTCTATTTCTAGTCCTGTTCAATGTAATAATTCTAGTACATCTTATAATGTTCAGTCTACTTCTACAAGTGTTCCTATTACCCATTGTACTATTTGTACTTCCTCTGATATTAATAAAACTAATGTGATTTGGCATCAAAGGTTGGGGCATGTACATTTTAATAGAATAAAATCTATCTCCTTTTTGTTTGGTAAAGTTTCACCTAAACAAATGTTTTTCTGTGATGTATGCCCAATGGCAAGACAACAGAGATTGCCATTTTCTGACAGTTCTATTCATTCCTCTACCCCTTTCCAGCTTGTTCATATTGACATCTGGGGTACATATAATACTCAAACCTATAATGGGTTCAAGTATTTTATGGCCTTGATAGAGGACTTCTCCAGAGTCACTTGGCCTCATCTATTGTCATGCAAGAGCAATGCCATTTCTATGCTTAAGGCTTTTCATACAATGGTGAAAGTTCAATATAAATCCATTGTTCAAAATTTTAGGTCTGATAATTCTTATGAGCTATGATCTAGCTCTGAAGCTCAACAATTCTTTTTTGCCAATGGTATTCTCCATCAAACTACTATCCCTCACACTCTTCAGTAAAATGGAGTGGTTGAAAGAAAGCACAAACACATATTGGAAGTATCTAGGGCTCTTTTGTATCAATCCAAACTTTCCCTCAAGTATTGGGGTGACTGTGTTTTCATAGCCACTTATTTGATCAATAGACTTCCTTGCACTATTCTACATAACATTTCCCCTTTTGAAAAACTACATGGCTATCCCCATTCTTTTGATCATTTGAGGTCTTTTGGGTGTCTTTGCTATGCTATTAGCCCCAAGCATGGCGGGGATAAATTCAAACCTAGAGCTGTCTCTTGTGTATTTCTGGGATACCTCTGTGTGAAGAAGGGTTATAAGCTCCTTAATCTTTCTACTCATTCTATCTTATTCTCTATGGATATGTCTTTCCATGGACACATTTTTCCTTACCACCTTCCTCATTCCTCTCCTTTCCCTTCTCAACCCACTGCTTTTGTTGATTCTGTTGTTCCACATGTTGTTCTTCTTCCTTCTCTTGATCCTCCTCTAGCTTCTATCTCTCCTGTTGCACATTGTTCCTCTTCTTCTCTATCTTCTCCTACTACTGCACCTACCTCTTTTTCTCCTCCCACTTCCACTTCTGTTCCTCTTCCTCCCCCTCCTCCCTTTCCTGATCTCAAGAGATCAGGCAGAGTTGTCAACCCACCAGCTTACTTATCAGACTTTGTTTGTTCTTCTATTCTCCCATCTTCTTCCTCACTTGTCTCCCTGAATCATAAGGTTTCTACCTCTGATATGCACATGCTTGAGCCTCAATTTTACCAGTAGGCTGCATCTAATATTGCTTGGCAAGAGGCCATACTACAGGACTTTCAGGCTCTTGAGTCAAACCATATATGGGACATTGTCCCTCTGCCTCCTCATAAGAAAGCCATTCCATGCAAGTGGGTATATAAGATAAAGCAGAGGCATGATGGCTCAATTGAGAGGTACAAGGCCAAAATTGTCATTAGAGGTGACATTCAGAAGGAGGGCATTGATTATACAAAGACTTTCTCCCCAGTTGCTAAGATCACTACTGTTAAGTGACTTCCCTATTTAGCTGTCAAGAGACATTGGACTGTTTCCAACTTGATGTCAATAATGTCTTCCTTCATGGGGATCTCCATGAGAAAGTGTACATGAGGATCCCCCTGGTCTTCAGGTTTCCATTTCCTCTACTTCTACTGCCTCTCTTTGGTTTGCAAACTCAGGAAGTCTTTATATGGCCTTAAGCAGACTTCCAGGTAGTGGTTTTCTAAGCTGTCTGATGCCTTGCTCTACCAAGGCTATATTTCCAGCAAGAATAATTACTCCTTGTTCACCAAGTCCTCTGGTGCTTCTTTGGTCATTCTAGTGGTCTATGATGATAACATTCTCCTTGCTTATTCTGATATTGCTGAAATGACTGCCTTAAAATAGTTCTTGGATGAACATTTTAAGATCAAAGACCTTAGTCTGGTTCATTATTATTTGGGCTTAGAGGTTTTCTCCCATTCTGATGGTTATGTTTTGCATCAATATAAGTATACTTCAGATTTGTTGGAGGAATTCAAGTGTTCTCATCTTTCTCCTCTTGCCACTCCTCTGGATCCTTCTATCAAGTTAACTGTTGACATGGGTGACTCTCTCCCAGATCCTAGCCTATACAGAAGACTAGTTGGCAAGCTGAATTTCTTACAACATACCAGGTCTGATATTGATTATTTTGTGCAGCATTTGAGTCAATTTTTATAGACTCCAGGGGTTCCTCATATGTTGGCTGCCCTGCATCTTTTGAGATACCCTATGTCTGCACCAGCTTAGGGAATTCTACTTTCCAATACATTTGATCTATCTCTTGTTACTTTTTCTAATTCTAACTAGGGAACTTGTACTTTTTCTAGGAGGTCTGTCACTAGATTTTTTATTACTCTTGGTGGTTGCCCCATTTATTGGAAGATCAAGAAAAAACCTATTATTTCCCTTTCCTCTGTTGAGGCAGAGTATAAGGCTTTGAGAAAGGTAGTAACTGAAGTTTCTTGGCTTGTTCGACTTCTTGGTGATCTTGGGCTTTTTATTGCTGCACATGTACTTGTATTTTGTGACAGCTAGGCTGCCTTACATATTGCACAAAACCTTGTGTTTCATGAGCACACAAAGCTCATAGAGGTGGATTGACATTATGTACGTGATTGTCTCTCTACTGGGCTAATTTCTCTTCAGTATGTTCGTAGTTTTGATAATCTGTCAGACATCATGACTAAAGCCTTGCATGGACTATATTACAAAGCTCTTAAATGCAGTTATTTTTGGCTGCCTAAAGAGAGCTTTCACACATGTTATTCTTTTTCCTAGTTTTGACACATCCTTACAGAACTCAATTGCAACTGATTTAGATCTAATTTGTAAGGATCGGGAAACCGATTATTGTGAAATTAGTCAAACAATGTTATAATGACAATAACAAAGACAATGCAAGTTGATAATAATGGCAATTAAAGAAGATAAAGAAGACACGAATTTAACATGGTTCGGTCAAGGTGACCTACGTCCACAAGCGGAGATGAGCAATTTTACTATACCAACAAGAGTACAAAATTAGAGTAAATACTCTAATTAGTCCCAAATACCCCAAGAGAATAACCTCACAAGATCACTCCAAAGAAAGGGTTCACACAAGTGTTTCCCAACACTTACTCTCTTACAAAATACTCTATAATGAAATAAAGGAGGAGAAAGAAAGACAAGAGTGAAAAGCTCTTGAATGGTGTGTTTTCAAATGAGGAGAAGCTCCTCTATTTATATCAAGAAATCCTTGGCCTAATAGTGGATATTATGTCATGGCAAATGTCATGAAAACTTAGTCCACAAATTTTGTTATAGTGGATATTATGTCATGGCAAATGTCATGAAAACCTGCCCCCACTTGAAAATAAGCCAAATTAATGGACATATTACAAATCTCCACCTTGGCCTAATTTTGTCTTATATATAGTAAATTTTCTCCACCTTCTCCGCCAAAACCCCAATGGGCAAAATCATTCTTCATAAATGCCAATCAAGTTCAGGCAAAGCTTGAACTTGGACATTGGAAGAGGTTTAGTGAACATGTCAGCAAGATTATCTCTAGTGCTGATCTTCTGAACAGAGACGTTTCCTTCAGTAGTGGTTTCTCGTATGAAATGATACTTTATATCAATATGCTTCGTCCTCTCATGATACATTTGATCTTTAGTCAAGTGAATGGCACTTTGACTTTCACAGAAAATGGTAATACTACCTTGCTGTGAATTGAGTTCCGCAAATAGACCCTTCAACTATAAATCTTCTTGATCGCCTCAGTAACTGCCATATATTCTGCTTCGGTAGTAGATAAAGCTACTACATGTTGTAATGTATCTTTCCAACTAATAATGCAACCACCAATGCAAAATACATAGCTTGTCAGTGATCTTCTTTTGTCAAGATCACCTGCATAATCTGAGTCTACAAAACCAACCAAAGTGTTAGTATTTATGCCAAACTTCAAACATGTGTTTGAAGTACCTCGCAAGCATCTGAGAATCTATTTCACAGCATGCCAATGTGCTTTACTAGGGCAAGCCATATACCATCTTACCACACTCACTGCTTGTGAAATGTCTGGACGTGTACAAATCATTGCATACATAATACTGCCGACTACACTGGAATAAGGAACCTGTGCCATGTGCCTCTCTTCTTCCTCTGACTGCGGGGACTGAGAAGCTGATAACTTAAAATGAGCAGTGAAAGGAGTACTAACTGGTTTAGCATCTTTCATGCCAAACCTCTCCAAGACTTTCTCCAAGTACTTCTTCTAGGTCAGAAATAGCCTGTTGGCTTTTCGATCTCTTTTGATCTCCATGCCAAGGATTTTCTTAGCTGCTCCCAAATCTTTCATCTCAAATTCACTTTTCAGCTGACTTGTCAAATTGTGAATTTTTGTTAAATCCTTAGCAGCAATGAGCATGTCATCAACATATAATAATAGGTACACAAATGAACCATCATTTAACTTCCGGAAGTAAACACAACTATCATACATGCTCCTCGAATAACCACGACCCAACATAAAGTAATTAAACCTTTTATACCATTGTATTGGAGACTGATTTAATCCGTACAAGGATTTCTTCAACAAGCAAACATGATCTTCTTTTCCTTCAATTTCAAATCCTTCGGGTTGATGCATGTATATTTGTTCCTCAAGTTTGCCATGTAAGAAAGCTGTCTTAACATCAAGTTGTTCTAATTCCAAATCATACATGGCAACGAAGGCAAACAAGACCCGAATAGAGCTATGTTTAACAACAGGTGAGAAAATATAATTAAAATCAACTCTTTGTACCAGACTATAACCCTTTGAAACTAATCATGCCTTATATCTCGCATCTTTAACCCTTGAAATGACATCCTTTTTCTTGAATACCCATTTACAACCAACAATTATTTTTCATGATGGCGACTTCACAAGAGACCAAGTACCATTCTTGTGGAGAGACTCAATTTCTTCATTCATTGCAATCAGCCACTTGGCTAAGTCAGCACTAGAAACTGCTTCTGAATATTTTGATGGTTCTCCAATTTCTTCAGTTTCCTGTGCAACTGAAGAAGCAAATGCAACATAGTCTCCAAACCTTAATGGTTGTTTACCTTATCTTCTTGGTCTATATTTGGCTATATATTACTCCTTTTCTTTTAGTTCAACTCCAAGAGTTTCAACTTTAGGAATTTCAGCTTTTGGCTCAATTTCAGGAGTTTGAACTGTATTTTGCTCCAAAGTTGATAAGCTTGGCTAAGAAGGAATGCCAATCTCAACCTCTACCTGCTTCTGTGTACTCTTTCCTTTATCTGTATTACAAGAACTAGAAGACTCTTTTTTAGAATGTAACATAGAGGATTCATCAAAGGTTATATCTCTACTAATTATAAATTTTGGTGTCGTGGGATCAGGATACCATAGTCGGTATCCTTTCACCCCAGATGCAAACCCAAGGAAAAAGCACTTTTTAACCCTTGGTTCTAATTTTCCATCATTTACATGCATGGATGCAGGGCAACCAAATATCTTTAAATCAGAATAATTAGCAGGAGTACCTGACCATATTTCCTATGGAGTCTTAAAGTTCAAAGGTGCAGAAGGAGCTCAGTTGACAATATAACAAGCTGTAGAGATAGCTTCTTCCCAAAAGGCATTTGTCAACCCATCATTTAAATCATACAACGAGCCCTTTCCAAAAGAGTTTTATTCATCCTTTCTGCCACACCATTTTGCTGAGGTGTCATTCTCACAGTACGATGTCGAGCAATTCCTTCATTCTTGAAAAATTCGTTGAATTCACCATTACAAAATTCCATGCCATTATATGTTCTAAGCCGCTTAACATGTTTTCCTTTTTGCTTCTCAATCAAAACTTTCTATTGTTTGAAATTTAAGAAAATATCACTTTTATTTTTCAAGAAATAAACCCAAACTTTCCTTGAATAATCATCAATGAAAGTTATCATATACCTGGCACCACTTTTGATGAGGTACGTGAAGGACCCCAAAGATCTGAATGAATGTAATCCAAAGTACCTTTTATTTTATGGATCGCTGGAGATTTGAAGCTGACTCTTTTCTACTTTCCGAACATACAATGTTCACAAAACTCCATATTTCTGGTACTTTGGCCACATAAGAGACCTCCTTTGCTGAGGATTGAAAGACATTTTTCACTCATATGCCTCAATCGCATATGCCACAATTTGATGATATCATAATCTGATTTATCTGATATTGAAACTACAGCAGCACCTGTAATAGTAGATCCCAATAGAGTATACAACGTACCAGATCTGCGTGCTTTCATGATCACAAGAGCACCATGAGAAACTTTTAGAACTCCACCTTCACATGTGTACTTGCACCCAAGAGATTCTAGAGTACCCAAAGAGATGTGATTTTTTTTCAAGTTAGGAACATGACTAACATCGGTGAGAGTTCTCACTACACCATCGTGCATTTTGATTTGGACTATACCTTTTCCAATAACTTTGTAGACAGTATTGTTGCCCATTAAGACAACTCCACCACCAATAGATTCATATGTGGTAAATAAATCCCGATTGGGACACATATGATAAGAACAACCCGAATCTAAAATTCACTCATTGTTAGATTTGAAACTATTATTAGTTACTAAAAAAATAATTTCTTCAGTCTCATCAGCAGCTACACTTTCTTCGACAGTGTCAGTATTTTTGTGCTCATTTTTCTTTTCTGTATGCTTTTCTTTGTTTTTCGATTTAAAGCATTTAGAAATAATGTGACCTTTCTTATGACCATATTTTCACATCACATTTTTGTATCTGTATTTTGACCTTGATTTAGGTCTCTCACTACTTGAATCTTTCTTATTGGATATACCTCTTATGAATAAGCTTTCCCCTTGGTTTTTACTAGTTTTCCCAGTAATATCTCTATCTATTTGTTCTTTTGATTTCAAAATAGATTTGATATCTTTATAAGAAATATTATCCTTTCCATAAAGCATATTATCTCTTCTATGTTAAACGACTGGGGTAAGGAAACAAGCAATAACACAGCTTGATTCTCATCTTTGATTTCAGCATCTATGTTACTTAAATGCATAAGAAGAGAATCAAAAGTATCAAGATGTGTAAGTATATATTTACCTTCAGCCATACGAAAAGTGTAGAGTTTTTGCTTTAGGTAAAGCCTGTTTTCTACTGTTCTTTTCATATGTAGGGTTTTCAGCTTTTCCCATATGCCTTTGGCTGAGCTTTCTGCTGCAACTTCACTCAAAACCTCATTTGAGAGATTTAAAATAATATCCATTTTTGTCTTTTTGTCTATGATGGCAAACTCTTCGTCAGTCATTTTATTCGGCTTTTTCTTCTTTCCTTGTAGTGCCAAATCTAAGCCATCCTGAATTAGGATAGCTTTCATATTTAATTTTCACATTTCGAAGTTTGCACTTCGGTCAAATTTCTCAACATAAGACTTTGTTAGAGTCATTTTGTCTATTTAAACTAACCCGTTTAGATCTGGATCTAATACCAATTTGTTACGATCGGAAAATCGGGTATTGTAAATTTAGCCAAACAACGTTATAATGACAATAATAAAGACAATGCAAGTTGATAATAACGATAATTAAAAAAGATAATGAAGACACGAATTTAACGTAGTTCGGTCAAGGTGACCTACGTCCACAAGCGGAGAAGAATAATTTTACTATACCAACAAGAGTACAAAAGAGAGTACACAATTAGATTAAATACTCTAATTAGTCCCCAATACCCCAAGAGAATAACCTCATAAGATCATTCCAAAGAAAGGGTTCACACAAGTGTTTTTCAACACTCACTCTCTTACAAAATACTCTATAATAAAATAAAGGAGGAGAAAGAAAGACAAGAGTGAAAATCTCTTGAATTGGTGTGTTTTCAAATGAGGAGAAGCTCCTCTATTTATATCAAGAAATCCTTGGCCTAATAGTGGATATTATGTCATGAAAAATGTCATAAAAACTTGGTCCACAAATTGTGTTATAGTGGATATTATGTCATGACAAATGTCATGAAAACTTGACCCCACTTGAAAATAAGCCAAATTAATGGCCATATTACATAACTGATGGAAAACAAGGAAAAAGATCACCTAATAACTGTACAACCAACACACCTAAACTGAGGAGGGAAAGAGGAGTGAAGAGACAAAACAAAACAGGAGAAGAAGTTGAGAAAATATCAGAATATGGAGAAAGAACATTGTATATGCGAGGCGTTCATCAGTTTGATATAATTGCGAAATGCCCGACAACAGTTTCAATTGATCTCGGTTAGAATGTGTCAAAGAAAAATGTACAACTCTCCTAGGCAAGTGAAAGCCATTGCAGTTTACTAAAATATTACGGGACAATATAATTTTTCAAAGACACTGATTGTTTCGACTCTGCTCTCTTTCTTTGATAAGTGAAGTGACAAGCCAGTTCTACTCTCCTGTGGACTGTTTAATTATTTGAATTAGAACAACTTATCAGCAGCATCAATACATCTAAAGGGAATAGAAAGAACTGAATAATCATTTCGGTTTACTTTCCTAGGAGTACATACTGTTTTGAATCTCTTTAGAAGTTCATAAAAATTCAGATAACTTTAATACTTTATTGTTACGCCTCAGTTTTGTGTGTTCGTCTTTTCTTTTCCCCCGATTTAATCTTATATTGGTCAAGGTTGTTGGCTCAGGTAAAGTTTGTTTTGATGATTGACAAAGGAACTCAAGTATGAATCAGGTCCATCCACAATATACACAGACACAAGCAGATTTCGAGCACAAGGGATGCACATGAAAGAGATAAGCCTAATTTGTTATAACTGATATCTCCTGATCGAAAAGGTTGCATAAATGATAAGGAGAAAGACTCCGTACTCGAAGATGACTTTATCCAAGATAGGGGAAGAGTTAGAAGTTGAAGATAACTAAAACTCTTCCACCAAGGAAGAGTATAGCATTGGAACTCTAGTTATTTCTTAATCTACTAACTCTATATATTGCAGGATGTTCTCATTTTATAGGTACACACAAAAGCTGAAGTAAAACGTGAGTTGAGAGAAAAATAGCAATGCATTTTGCAAGCAATTCTTGTGTGATTCAAGTGTGCGAACCTGAAGCTACATGAACCAGATAGAAGAACCAGTTCCAAGTGTCTTTCTTTTATTCTAGTTTCATTGTAGTAGGTGGTTTTAAAATTTTACCTTTCATCTTGATATATAAGCAATTGTATTAGGTACTCTTGAGTATTCAAGTTAGAGTTAACTTAAAGTTGTTACAACAGTTAGAGGCAGGTTCCACAATGGGATTAGAGTTAATCATTAGGTTTACAAAGAGTTTTGTAAATGCTGTTTTGGCTCAGTGATTTAGTGAAGTATTGGAAAAAATTATAACGACCCGGCCAGTCATTTTGATCGTTCTAGACCCGTTCTCCCACTTACTGCTCATAATGTTCTTTATATCTGTTATGTGGCTTGCCAGTGTAGTCGATCCGGGTCCAGAGAGATTTCGAAATGAATTGAGATACTTAATCTAAATGTTGAAAGCATAAGTTAAAATAGTTGACTGGATATTGATCTATGTGTAAACGAACCCGGAATAGAATTTTGATGATTCCAATAGCTCCGTATGGTAGTTTTGGACTTAGAAGTGCGTCCAGAAATTTTTTTGGAGGTCTGTAGTTAAATTAGGCTTGAAATGGATAAAATAGAAATTTAAGCTTGAAAATTTAACTGGTGAGTTGACTTTTTGATATCGGGGTCGTAATCCGATTCTGAAAATTTGTATAGGTCTGTTATGTCATTTTTGACCTGTTTGCAAAATTTGAGGCCAATCAGACTTGATTTGATAGGTTTCAGCATCGAATGCAGAAGTTGGAATTTCTTAGTTTCATTAGGCTTGAATTGAGGTGTGATTTGTGTTGTTAGTGTTGTTTGATGTGGTTTGAAGTTTCGATAAGATCATGTGATGTTTTAGGACTTATGTTTTTTCCGTTGAGGTCCCGGGGATCTCGGGTGAGTTTCAGATGGTTAACGGATGAAATATGGACTTGGAAGATGGCTGAAGCGGCAGAATTCTGGTGTCTGGTTTCCTTCTTCGCGTTCGCTGTGGGAGTCACGCGTTCACGAAGGGCAATTGGCGACAGGTGAAGATTTGTTCTTCGCGTTCACAAAGAAAGGGAAGCATTCGCGAAGGTTGAGTGACAGTGTGCATCGCAAACGCGAGAGAGCAGATGTGTTCGCGAAGAAGAGTGAGGGTTGGGGTGGACTTCACGCATTGGCCTACGCGTTTGTGAGTGAGGCGTCAAGTTTACGAAAGCCTGGGATCCTGGACATCGTGTTAGCGAGAGGACCCTCGCATTCGCGAAGAGGAAAGTATGGGCAGAACATTTTTGTTGTTCGCGAACGCGAGGCAAAGGTCGCATTCGCGAAGAAGAAACCACTAGATAAAAAGTTTAAGTTCTCCCATTTTCCATTTTTATTTATTTATAGCTCGGGGAGAGGCGATTTTCGGGAGACTTTCAAGGAAAACATCGGGCTAAGTGTTCTTAACTCAAATTTGATTAAAGTACCCGAATCTATGGTAGTTTTTAACATTTAATTGATGGATTAAGTTAGAAACAAATTGTGAAAAATCCCTAAGTTTAGATTTAAGATTTTAGGGTCGAGTTGATGTCGGAATTTAGTAATTTTTGTATCGTTGGACTCGTGTTTTTGAGTTAAATTTCGGATTTTCATCGGAAAATTAGTATTTTCATATGGAATTAATTTCAATAATTTTTATTGATTGAATCAAATTAATTGTGACTAGATACGATGCTTTCGGAGGCCAATTCACGAGGCAAAGACATAGCAGAGTAAAGAATTACCCAGTTCGAGGTAAGTGACTTGTCTAACCTTGTGTAGGGGAAATTTTCCTTAGGATTTGTATTGATGTGAAAATTGTGATGTGTTGAAAGTCGTGTACGCAAGGTGACGAGAGTATACACTGGCTAAATATAGAAGATTATATCTTTAAATTGTGTAGATCACTGTTGCAAATTAATTAAATTATTTTATCGTGTTATATTCATCATTATTGATCTATTTCTATATTTTAAATTTTCCAGACCTTTTTCTTCCTAATCGCTTTACCTGTTTAGTTGAAACTTTATTTTTTTATTCGGTGCATTATTTGAAGGTTAGATTTATTAATTTAAATAATATTAATATGAAGTATTTGATATTTTTAAAATTTGGTAGTGAGGCAACGTGTTAAAATTGTGAAATATTATTTTGTTGAGTTATTCCCTCCCGAATATTTTTGTTGAGATTTTCTATACCTTGGATTGAGCCGTGAGCTCCTTATTGTGGAAAATAAATATTGTTGTTGATTTATTTTGGCAAATTAAAATATTTGGCCACTGGAGGTGCAAGTTGTGATATATTATGATATTGATACGCATGCGGTGGTATAAGGTCTGGGTGTTGAAATGCATGCAGTGAGATAAGGGTGCTTGATACGTGTGGCTAGTAGGGGAACTACTAGAAGTTTTGCGGTGTGATAAGTTTGGCTAAAACGCGGGATGCTATTTTGGAAAAATTATTTTCTTTAAAATTAAATGTGAAGGCTCTCGCGGTAATATAAGGAAATGAGATATTGTGAATTTATTTATGATTTGGGACTACGAGGTGGTATCTCGGGAGTGCCCTTATTGATATTTATTTATGGCTGCATTGCCTTTGGTTATTTTTGGTGTTTTCCTTAAAGTTGTAAATTTTCGTTTTCCTTCCGCGAGGTGTTATTTGCCCTTATTCTGTGTAGTTAAATTGTGACATACTACTTACTTGATTCATCCCCATTTTTTCATTATTATTATTATTATTATTATTATTATTATTATTATTATTATTATTATTATTATTATTATTATTATTATTATTATTATTATTATTATTATTATTATTATTATTATTATTATTATTATTATTATTATTATTATATTGTTAAACTTTTCACCCTATCTTTTATTATTTCCAGTAGGGCCTGACCTGATCTCGTCACTACTCTACCGAGGTTAGGCTTGACACTTACTGGGTAACGCTATGGTGTATTTATACTACGCTTCTGCGCATCTATTTGTGCAGATCCAGGTACTTCTTATCAGACCAGGCATCAGTGAACTAGCCGCACGCGGAGACTTTAAGGTACATCTGCCAACGTCTCTTCCTCTTCTTCTTCTATTATTATTATTATTATTATTATTATTATTATTATTATTATTATTATTATTATTATTATTATTATTATTATTATTATTATTATTATTATTATTATTATTATTATTATTATTTTGTTTTTTTTATTCTCTTTAGACTATGATGTATAGAGACACTTAGAATAAATTCTTAGAAGTTTGTGACTTATTTCTACCGACTTTTAGGAGTTGAAATTATTTGAATTGTAGTTTCATTTATTTCAGATTTCTATTATGTTATTCCGCATTGATAGGCTTACCTAGTACTGGAGACTAGGTGCCATCACGATATCCTACGGAGGGAATTTGGGGTCGTGACAAGTTGGTATCAGAGCTCTAGGTTCATAGATGTTATGAGTCACAAGCAGGTTTAGTAAAGTCTCGCGGATCAGTACTGAGACGTCTGTACTTATCTTCGGGAGGCTATGGAACTGTTAGGAAAATGTTCACTTCTTTGATTCCTTATCATGCGCATTTGTTGACTTCGAAATTCTAAACCATTGTTTTCCTATTCTCTCACAGATGGTGAGGACACACACAACTGGATCCGATGATCAGACACCCACACCCCCTATTGGAGCCACAAGAGGCCGGGGCCGGGCAGAGGCTGGGCAGAGGCCGATCTAGAGGCCGAGGAAGACCACGTGGTGCAGCCAGAGCATCTGCACGAGCTACTGCCGCAGAGCCACCAGTAGTTCCAATTGGAGAGAAGGCATCTGAGACGCCTGTAACTACTCCTGCACTTCAGGAGACTCTTGCCCAGTTTTTGAGCATGTTTGGCACTCTAGCTCAAGCAGGGTTGATTCCACTTGCTCCTGCCACATCTCAGGCCGGGGGAGGAGCATAGACTCCTGCTGCCCGTACCCTAGAGCCACGAGCCCAGGTTGACCATGCCCCAGAGGTTATACCTGTGCAACCAGTTGTCCCAATTTGACCCGAGGTTAGGGCAGCAATTTCAGAGGTGGAGCAACTCAGGCTCGAGAGGTACAAGAAGTACCACCCTCCCACTTTTAGCGGTTTGTCTTCAGAGGATGCTCAGGTTTGTTTTTGAGGAATGTCACTGTATCCTCCGTACTATGGGTATTGTGGATTCTAGTGGGGTTTCTTTCACGGCATTCCAGCTTAGAGGAGCGGCCTACCAATGGTGGTGAGCATACGAGTTGGATAGTCTGATTGAGAAAACTTCACTCACCCGGACTCAGTTTTAAGATATGTTCTTGAGGTAGTATTTTTATTAGAGTCTCAGAGATGCATGGTGCGCGGAGTTTGAGCAGTTGCGCCAGGATTCTATGACCGTGTCAGAGTATGCAGTCCGATTCAGTGATTTGGCTAGGCATGCACCAACCTTGGTTGCTACTGTTCGAGAGCGAGTTCATCGATTTATTGCGGGGCTCCACCCAAGTATCAGATTCAGTATGGCCTGAGAACTGGAGATGGACATTGCATACCAGCAGGTGGTATCAATTCCTAGGAGATTGGAGGGTATGCAGATTGAGGAGAGAGAAGAGAGGGAATCTAAGAGACCCCGGGATTATGGCACATAAAATAGTTCTCATGCCCCAGCTGCATCTCGTCATGGTAGAGGCTATGTGGTCTGTCCTATTCATTTAGCACTTCCAGCTTCCAACGATATTCCAGCTACACCCAGACCTCAGGTCCTATATTATGTACCGCCACTGTCTACTGTACCTCTTGCACAGGGTGCTTTCACCAGTTAGTCCAGTCGATCAGGCCCGAGCCATTCCCAGCAGCCACGTCCTCCGAGGGATTATTTCGAGTGTGTTGACACTCGTCATATAATAAGGGATTGCCACAGATATAGGAGGGGTGCACCTCCACAAATTTCTCAGGTCCCACCTATTCCAGAGGGTCCTCAGGCTTCTCAGGCCATGATTACTGTACCAGTTGCCACCCGACCTGCACAGCCAACTAGAGGTGGAGGTCGGATAGGTAGAGGTAGCCCTAGAGGGGGAGGCCAAGCCAGATATTATGCCCTTCCAGCCAGGACGGAGGCAGTTGCATCCGATTCTGTTATCATAGGTATTATTACGGTCTATCATAGAGATGCATCAGTCTTACTTGATCTAGGCTTCACTTATTCTTATGTGTCATCTTATTCTGCCTCGTATTTGGGCGTAGCCCATGATGCTTTGAGTTTTTCTGTTTATGTATCTACACCCGTGAATGGTTCTATTATTGTTGACCGCGTGTATCTGTCGTGTTTGATTGTTATCAGTAGTTTTGAGACCAGAGCTGATTTATTATTGCTTAGTATAGTGGATTTTGATATTATTTTGGTTATGGACTGGTTGTCACCCTATCACGCTATCCTTGATTGTTACGCCAAGATGGCAGCGTTGGCTATGCCAGGTCTACTGCGGCTAGAGTGGAGAGGTACCTTAGATTATGTTCCTAACCGGGTTGTTTTATTTCTTAAGGCTCAACAAATGGTTGAGAAGGGATGTGATGCATATCTGGCCTATGTGAGAGATGTTAGTGTTGATACTCCTACCGTAGAGTCAGTTCTGGTAGTAAGGGATTTTCCAGATGTATTTCTAGTGGATCTTCTAGGTATGCCGCCCGACAGGGATATTGACTTTGGCATTGATTTATTACCGGGCACTCAGCCCATTTCTATTCCACCATATCTTATGGTCCCAACAGAATTGAAAGAATTAAAAGAGCAGTTACAGGAGCTTCTTGATAAGGGTTTTGTTCGGCCCAGTGTATCGCCTTGGGGTGCTCCTGTCTTATTTGTGAAGAAGAAGGATGGTTCTATGCGGATGTGTATTGATTACCGCCAGTTGAACAAGGCTACGATGAAGAACATGTATCCATTGCCACGTATTGATGACCTATTTGATCAGCTTCAAGGTGCCAAGGTGTTCTCTAAAATTGACTTGCATTCAGGATATCACCACTTGCAGATTCGGGAGCCAGATATCCCGAAGACTACTTTTAGGACTCGGAATGGTCATTACGAGTTCCTTGTGATGTCTTTTGGGCTGACCAATGCCCCAGCAACATTTATGCATTTGATGAACAATGTGTTTCATCCCTATCTTGTCTCATTCATCATTGTGTTTATTGACGACATTCTGGTATACTCCCGGAGCTAGGAAGATCATGAGCAACACCTGAAGACTGTGCTTCAGACTTAGAGAGAAAAAAAAGTTATATGCAAAATTTTCATAGGGTGAATTTTGGCTTGATTCAGTAGGATTTTTGGGTCATATAGTTTTGTGCGAGGAGATCAAGGTAGATCCGAAGACGATTGAAGCAGTGCAGAGTTGGTCCAGACTGTCCTCAACTACGGAGATTCGGATTTCTCTTGGCTTGTCGGGGTATTATCGCCGATTTGTAGAGGGTTTCTCTTCTATTGCTACACCTATGACCAAATTGACCCAGAAGGGTGCTCTGTTTAGGTGGATAGAGGAATGTGAGGAGAGATTTCAAAAGCTCAAGACAACTTTGACTACAAAATTGGTATTGTCTACAGATACAGGGTCTTATACTGTGTATTGTGATGCGTCGCGTATTGGTCTCGGTGCAGTGTTGATGCAAGATGGTAGGGTGATTGCCTATGCGTCCAGACAGTTAAAGGAACATGAGAAAAATTATCGAGTCCACGATCTTGAGTTAGCATTAACTGTTCATGCCTTGAAGATTTGGCGGCATTATTTGTATGATGTCCATTGTGAAGTTTATACCGATCACCAGAGTCTACAACATTTGTTTAAACAGAAGGATCTTAATTTGAGGAAGCGGAGGTGGTTGGAGTTTCTTAGTAGAGGATGATGAATAAAGACATAGTGGAGTATGTAGCTCAGTGCCTAAATTGTCAGCATGTGAAGTATGAGCATGAGCAACCAGGTGGATTGCTTCAGAAGTTAGAGATTCTAGAATGGAAATGGGAGCGTATCACTATGGATTTTGTTGTTGGACTCCCAGAGACTAATAGGAAGTTCGATGCAGTTTGGGTGATTATGGATAAATTGACCAAGTCAACTCATTTCATTCCTATGGTTACTACTTACTCTTCGGAGTAGCTGGCTCAGGTTTATATTCGCGAGATTGTCAGGCTTCATGGAGTACCGGTATCTATCATCTCTGACTGGGGTACACAGTTTACATCACGGTTCTGGATAGCCGTACAATGTGAGTTAGGTACTCGGATAGAGATGAGTACAAAATTTCACCCTCAGATTGACAGACAGTCCGAGCGTACTATTCAAATATTAGAAGATATGCTTTGTGCGTGTGTGATGTATTTTGGGGGTTCTTGGGATCAGTTCTTGGCTCCGTATGAGGCCTTACAAGAACAACTACCAGTCAAGCATTCAGATGGCTCCGTATGAGGCCTTATATGGGAGGCGGTGCCGGTCTCCAGTGGGTCTCGAGCCGAGCGAGGCTAGACTATTGGGTACGGATTTGGTTCATGATGCTTTGGAGAAGGTTAAATTAATTTAGAATCGACTTCGTACAGCCCAATCTAGACAGAAGAGTTATGCGGATCGGAAGGTCCGTGATGTTGCTTACATGGTTGGGGAGAAGGTGCTGCTCAAGATTTCGCCCATGAAGGGTGTGTTGAGGTTCGGGAAGAAGGGCAAGTTGAGCCTTCAGTATATTGAGCCTTTTGAAATACTTAAGAAGATTGGAGATGTGGCTTATGAACTTGCATTTCTGCCTAGTCTATCGAGTGTTCATCCAGTGTTTTATGTATCTATGCTCCGGAAGTATGTCGAGGATCCGTCTCATGTTTTGGATTTCAGCACAGTGCAGATAGATGTAATTTGACATATGATGTGGAGCCGGTGGCCATTTTATACCGGTAGGTTCTAAAGTTGAGATCAAAGAACATAGCTTCAGTGGAAGTGCAGGGGAGAGGCTAGCCAGTCTGAGAAGCTACTTGGGAGACTGAGCGGGAGATGCAAATCAAATATCTACACCTATTTGAGACTCCAGGTATAATTCTAAACCCATTCGAGGACGAACGTTTGTTTAAGAGGGGGAAAATGTAACAACCCGTCCAGTCGTTTTGAGAGTTGTAGACCCGTTCCCCCATTTACTACTCATTTTGTGGTGTCGTGACTCAGTAAATGGGGGAACGAGTTAAATTACAATTTTTTTGCAGGTCCGTAGTTAAATTAGGCTTGAAATGGCTAAAATAGAAATTTAAGCTTGGAAGTTTGACCGGAGAGTTGAATTTTTGATATCGGGATCGGAATCTGATTCTGAAAATTTGAATAGGTATGTTATGTCATTTATGACTTGTGTAGAAAATGCTTGGCTAGTCGAACTTGATTTGATAGGTTTCGGCATCGAATGTAGAAGTTGGAATTTTTAAGTTTCATTAGGCTTGAATTGAGATGTGATTCGTGTTTTTAGCATTGTTTGATGTGGTTTGAAGTTTTGACTAAATTCTTATGATGCTTTAGGACTTGTTGGTGTATCTGGTGGAGCTCTCGAGGGCCTCGGGTGAGTTTCGGATGGTTAGCGGATGAAATTTGGACTTGGAAGATGGCTGAAGCTGCAAATTTCTGGTGTCTGGTTTCTTTCTTCACATTCGTGGTGGGGGTCACGCATTCGCGAAGGGCAATTAGAGGCAAGTGAAATTTTTTTCTTCGCGTTCGCGAAGGTTGAGAGCCATTGTGCATCGCGAACACGAGAGAGCAGGCGCGTTCGCGAAGAAGAGTGAGGGTTGGGGTAGACTTCATGCGTTAGCCTACGCGTTCGTGAGTGAGGCGTCGTGTTTGCGAAGACCTGGGATCCCTGGTCATTGCGTTAGCGAGAGGACCCTCGCATTCGCGAAGAGGAAAGTTTGGGAAGAACATTTTTGTGCTTCGCGAACGTGAGGCAAGGGTCGCATTCGCAAAGAAGAAACCACTGGACATAAAGTTTAAGTTATCCCATTTTCCATTTTTAGCGATTTGGAGCTCGGGAAGAGGCGATATTCGGGAAAGTTTCAAGAAAAATATCTGGGTAAGTGTTCTTAACTCAATTTTGGTTAAAGTACCCGAATCTAAGGTAGTTTTAAACATTTAATTGGTGGATTAAGTTGGAAAACAATTGTGAAAATACCCTAAGTTTAGATTTAAGATTTGAGGGTCGAGTTGATGTCGAAATTTATTAATTTTGGTATGGTTTGACTCGTGGTTGAATGAGAATTCACAATTTTTAACCTTTGTCGGGTTCCGAGACATGGGCCCCACGTGCAAGTTTTGAGTTAAAATTTGAATTTTTGTCTGAAAATTAGTATTTTCATATGGAATTAATTCCAATAATTTGTATTGATTGAATCGAATTAATTGTGACTAGATACGATGCTTTCGGAGGCAAATTCACGAGGCAAAGCATAGCAGAGTAAAGAATTATCCGGTTTGAGGTAAGTGACTTGTCTAACCTTGTGTGGGGGAAATTCCCCTTAGGATTAGTATTGATATGAAAATTGTGATGTGTTGAAAGTCGTGTACGCGAGGTGACGAGAGTGTACCCGGACTAAATGTGAAAGATTATATCTTTAAATTGTATAGATCACTTTTGCATATTAATTAAATTATTTTTTCTTGTTATATTCATCATTATTGATCTATTTTTATATTTTAAATTTACCAGACCTTTTTCCCGCTAATCACTTTACCTGTTTAGTTGAAACTTTGTTTATTTCATTCGGTGCATTATTTGAAGGCTGGATTTATTAATTTAAATATTATTAAGATGAAGTATTTGATATTTTAAAATTTTGATATTGAGGCAACGAGTTAAAATTATGAAATATTATTTTGTTGAGTTATTCCCTCCCGAATATTTTTGTTGAGATTTATCACGACCCAATTTTCCCTCGTTGGGTATTGTGATGGCACCTAGTCATATGGGCTAGGTAAGCCTAACATTTATTAAATAACAATAATAATTAAATAATATCTAACAATCTTTGGAATGGAAACCTCCATAATAAATTTAAAATTCCCAAAATTGGTAGTACAAGTCATAAGCTCTACAGAGTTTACTTGAAATTTCTAAGTACAACTGTTTGGAAGTAGGTAAAACAGTGTGAATACAAAATAGGAATGTCACGACCCAAAAACCTAATCTGTCGTGATGGCGCCTATCGTGGAACTTGGCAAGCCGACTCATTTCCAAACAAACCGATATTTTTTCTTTCAAAGATAATTTCAATACTATTTAACATAAAACCTTCATTAAAGGAGTTCAAATCAAAGAAAAACAGAAGTGCGGAAAAGAAATGCCCGACATCAGGGTGTCACTAGTCATGAGCATCTACTATAAACTATCTAACAATATCAAGGCTAACTCAGCCTGGAAAGTAACTAAATACAACTAGAGAAAGATAAGAGGGAGAAGAGCAGGGGCTACGATCGCCCAACAGCTACCTTGCTATCTCCAAGAAAATCTGCAACCAACACACTCAATAACCGCTACTGTGTCCAGTTACACCTGAATCTGCACACAAGGTGTAGGGAGTAACGTGAGTACGCCAACTCAGTAAGTAACAATAATAAATAAAGACTGAGCAGTAGTGACGAGCAATAAAGCATATAACATTCTTATCGGGAAATCTCAGTAAAATACCACAGGATTTTAAAATCAGGATTTGAATCAAAACATCTCATTTAACCCAGTTCCAGTAAAAATCATTTAAAGATATTTTTCAACAGTTCCCAGACAGAGGAAAAATACAAAGGTGAGCAAAAATGATGAAATCATAAACAACCCCTCGGGCAAAACATCACTCATATACAGCCCCTCGGGCAAACCTCACAGTCACTCGTGCCACACAGGCATACCTCACAATCACTCTTGCCACTCGGGCATACCTCACAATCACTCATACCTCCCAGTCACTCAGCACTCGGCAATCGCACTCAGTAGGTACCTGCGCTCACTAGGGGTGTGTACAGACTCCGGAGGGGCTCCTTCAGCCCAAGCACTGTAATCTGCATGGACAACTCATGTGCCACAATAATAAAGTATGCTGCAGGCGGGCAGCCCCGATCCACACTCATCCTCACAAATCAGGCCCTCGGCCTCACTCAGTCATAAACCTCTCAAGCCACTCGGGCATTTCAGTAAAACAGGGCATTTGACCCAAAATATTTATATGCATCAAAATAGAGTCGTAAAACTTAGTTATGCGGTAAACAAGTATAAACATGACTGAGTATATATTTTCAATCGAAAACAATGAGAGGATGGTAAGAAACAGCCCCTAAGGGTCCAAACAGCATTGGCGCAAGGCCCAAACATGGCATTCAGCCTAATTTACAGAAATTCCTTCTAAAACATATAAGTATCATATGGTTTCAACAAAGTATGCAACTTTACAGTTGCTACGGGACGGACCAAGTCACAAATCCCCAACAGTGCACCCCCACACGCCCGTCATCTAGCATGTGCGTCACCTCAAAGTAGTAAAATGATACGAAATCTGGGGTTTCATACCCTCAGGACTAGATTTACAATCGTTACTTACCTCAAGCCGTAAAATTCTTATTCTGCAATGTCCTTTCCTCGTGAATTGGTCTCCAAATGCCTCGAATATGGTCATAAATAATTCGTTTCAGTCAATAAAATTCATTGAAATTAATCCCATAAGAAAATAATGATTTTCCATAAAATTTCGAAAATTAGCTCAAATATCGCATGTGGGGCACACGCCTCGGAACTCGAAAAAAGTTACAAAATCCGGAAGCCCATTCAAACACGAGTCTAACCATAGCAATTTTACCAAAATTCGACCCCAACTCGACCCTCAAATATTCAATTTAGACCAAGAAGGTTTTCAAATTTTACCAACTCAATTCTCCAATTAAATGATAAAAACAACCATGGATTTGGGTAATTTAACCAATATTGAGTTAAGAACACTTACCCCGTTGTTTCCTTTGAAAATCACCCAAAATCGCCTAAAATTCGGGCTCCAAATCGTCAAAACTGTAGAACTTAAACTCACTGCCCAGACTTTTCTTCTTCGCGAACACGGTCAATGCCTCGCGTTCGCGAAGCGCAAAATAACTCCCGTCCAAATTCCTCCTTCGCGAACGCGAAATCACCCTCGCGTACGCGAAGCACAATATTCCTCAGCCTCAATGCCTTCTACGCGAATGCGTCTAACCCATCGCGAATGCGATGCTTCGTTTCCCCCTCACTACGCGAACGCCACCCCCTACGTGAATGCGTAGACCAATTGCCTGGGGTCCTCGTCTACTTCCTTTTCTTCGCGAACGCGTAACACTTCCCGCGTTCGTGATGCACACCCAGTCCACCCTTCACGAACGCGTTCTTCTCTTCGCGAACGCGAAGAGCAAATATTGCCAGCCTCTTAGTTCCACTTCACGAACACGAGGCTCCACTCGCGAACGTGATGAAGGAAACCAGATGGTGCATCAGAGAAATTCCAGTAGAGTTCCAAGTCAAAAATCCAACCCGTTAACCATCTGAAACTCACCCGAGCCCCTCGGTACCTCAACCAAATATACCAACAAGTCCTAAAACATCATACGGACTTAGTCGAACTCTCAAATCACCTCAAACAACGCTAAAACCATGAATTACACCCCAATTCAAGCCTAATGAACTTTGAAATTTCTAATTTCTACAAACAACTCCGGAACTTATCAAATCATGTCCCATTGACTTCAAATTTTGCACACAAGTCATAAATGACATAACAGAAGTATTTCAATTTTCAGAATCGGATTCCGACCCCGATATCAAAAAGTCAACACCCCGGTCAAACTTCTCATAAATTAAACTTTCGGCATTTCAAGCCTAATTCCTCTACGGACCTCCAAATAATATTCCGGACACGCTCCTAATCCCAAAATCACCATAAAAAGCTATTGGAATTATCATAATTCGAATCCAAGATTGTTTAGACATAGGTCCATATCCGATCCACTTTTCTAACTTAATTTTTCAATTATGAGACTAAGTGTCTCGTTTCACTCCGAGTTCCTCCCGGACCCGAACCAACTAACCCGATATAACATAATATAGTTTAATAACACAAAAGAAGTAGAAATAGGGAAAACGGGACTATAACTCTTGAAACGACTGGCCGGGTCGTTACATCCTCGCCCTCATAAACATTCGTTCGTGCTAGAACAGGTCTAGAAACATACTTGGAGTCTCGAATAAGCGTGGATATCTGCTCAGCATCTCCCGCTCGGTCACCCAGGTGGCCTCCTCCACATGCTGACCTCTCCACTGCACCTTCACTAAAGGTATATCCTTTGATCTCAACCTTCGAACCTGCCGATCCAAAATAGCCACCGGCTCCACATCATAAGTCATATCACCCTCCAACTGAACCGTGCTGAAATTCAAAACATGGGACAGATCTCCAATATACTTCCGGGGCATGGAAACATGAAACACTGGATGCACACTAGAAAAGCTGGGTGGCAAGAAAAGCTTATAAGCCACCTCTCCAATCCTCTGAAGCACCTCAAAAGGCCCAATGAACCGGGGGATCAACTTGCCCCTCTTCCCAAACCTCATAACACCCTTCATGGGTGATATCTTCAGCAAAACCTTCTCCCAAACTATAAAAGACACATCACAGACCTTCCTATCCACGTAGCTCTTCTGCCTAGACTACGCCATGCGAATCCCCTCCTGAATCAATTTCATCTTATCTAATATGTCCTGGACCAAGTCTGTACCTAAGAGCCTTGCCTCACCCGGCTCAAACCATCCAACTGGAGATCTACACCTTCTCCCATACATAGCCTCGTACGAAGCCATCTGAATACTCGACTGATAACTGTTGTTATATGCAAACTCCACGAGTGGAAAAAACTGGTCCCATGAACCCCTAAAGTCAATTACACAAGCACGTAACATGTCCTCCAATATCTGGATAGTGCACTCGGACTGCCCATCCATCTGAGGGTGAACAGTTGTGCTCAACTCAACCTGAGTACCCAACTCTCGCTGCACGGCCCTACAAAACTGCGATGTGAACTGAGTACCCCTATCTGAAATGATGGAAACTGGGACACCATGCAGGCGAACGATCTCTCAGATGTAAATCTCAGCCAACCGCTCTGAAGAGTAAGTAGTACCAACTGCAATGAAGTGCGCGGACTTGGTCAGCCGATCCACAATAACCCAAATAACATTCAACTTCCTCAAAGTCTGTGGGAGCCCAACTACAAAGTCCATGGTGATTCGCTCCCACTTTTACTCTGGGATCTATAATCCCTGAAGCAAGCCACCCAGTCTCTGATACTCATACTTAACCTGCTGATAGTTGAGGCACCGAGCCACAAACCCAACTATATCCTTCTTCATCCGCCTCCACCAATAGTGCTGCCTCAAATCCTAGTACATCTTCGCGGCACCCGGATAGATGGAATACCGCGAGCTGTGGGCCTCCTCAAGAATAAACTCTCAAAGCCCATCTACATTAGGCACACAAATCCGACCCTGCAGTCTTAGCACGTCGTCATCACCAATAGTCACATCCCTAACATCACCTCTCTGAACCCTGTCCTAAAGAACGAGCAAGTGGGGGTCATCAAACTGACGCTCCCTGATACGGTCATAAAGAGAAGACCTTGAGACTATACAAGCCAATACCCGATTAGGCACCGAAATATCCAATCTGACAAGCTGGCCCGCTAAGGCCTGAACATACAATGCCAAAGGTCTCTCTGCTACTAGAAGATATGCTAAACTCCCCAAACTCTTTGCCTGGTGACTCAAAGCATCGACCACCACATTGGCCTTCCCCGGATGGTACAAAATAGTGATATCATAGTCCTTAAGAAGCTCCAACCATCTCCGCTGACGCAAATTAAGATCCTTCTACTTTAATAGATACTGCAGACTTCGGTGATCAGTATAGATCTCACAATGAACCTCATACAAATAATGACGCAAAATCTTCAAGGTGTGAACAATGGATACTAACTCAAGATCATGGACATAATAGTTCTTCTCATGGGTCTTCAACTAGCGCGAGGCATAGGCAATCACCCAACCCTCCTACATCAAAACACAACCAATGCCTATCCTCGAGGCATCACAATACACGGTATAAGAACCTGAAGCTGATGGCACAACTAACACTGGAGTTATGGTCAAAGCAGTCTTGAGCTTCTGAAAGCTAATCCTCACACTCATCCGACTACCTGAATGGAGCACCCTTTTGGGTTAATTTGGTCAAGGGCGATGCAATAGATGAAAATCCCTCCACAAAGCGACGGTAGTAACCCGCCAAACTAAGAAAGCTCCTAATCTTCGTGGCTGAGGACGGTCTGGGCCAACTCTGCACCGCCGCTATCTTCTTCGGATCCACCTGAATGCCCTCATTGGACACCACGTGCCCCAAGAATGCTACTAAACTAAGCCAAAACTCACATTTAGAGAACTTTGCATAAAGCTTCTCCTTCCTCAATCTCTGCAATACAACCCTCAAATGTTGAGTGTGCTCTTTCTGGCTACGAGAGTACACCAGGATCTCGTCAATGAATACAATGATGAATGAGTCCAAAATAGGGCTGGAATACACTGTTCATCAAATGCATGAACACTGCTGGGGCATTGGTCAGCCCAAAAGACATCACCAAGAACTCATAATGACCATATCAGGTCCTGAAAGTAGTCTTGAGAATATCTGAATCCCCAATCTTCAGCCGGTGATAACCGAAACTCAAATCAATCTTGGAGAACACCCTCGCCCCTTGAAGCTGTTCGAATAAATCATTAATATGAGTCAAAGGATACTTGTTCTTGACTGTGACCTTGTTCAACTGCCTGTAATCAATACACATTCTCATGGAACCATCCTTATTTTTCACAAATAGAACCGGTGCACCCCAAGGTGACACACTAGGCCGAATAAACCCCTTATCAAGGAGTTCCTGAAGCTGTTCTTTCAATTCCTTCAACTCTGCAGGTGCCATACGATATGGTGGAATAGAAATGGGCCGGCACCAAATCAATACCAAAGTCAATATCCTTGTCAGGCGGCATGCACGGTAGGTCTGCAGGAAACACATCCAGAAAATCACGTACCATCGGAACATAATCAATGACAGGAGTCTCTGCACTAACATTCCTCACAAAAGCCAAATAAGATAGGCAACCCTTCTCAACCATGCGCTGAGACTTCAAATATGAAATCACCCTACTTGGTACATAATCTACAGAACAGCTCCACTCAAACCTCGGAATTCCTAGCATAGTCAACGTCACCATCTTAGCATGACAATCTAGAACAACATGACATGGAGATAACCAATCCATACCCAATATCACATCAAAGTTGACCATACTAAGTAGTAAAAGGTCCACTTGGGTCTCCAGACCCCCAATAGTCACCACACATGACCGATATACGCGGTCTACAATAATAGTATCGCCCACAGGAGTAGATACATGAACAGAAGAAACTAGAGACTCACGAGGCATATTCATAAAATGGGCGAAATACGAGGAAACATATGACTATGTGGAACCAGGGTCAAATAATACTGAGGCATCTCTATGACAAACTGAGACAATACCTGTAATCACAACATCTAAAGCAATAACATCTGGTATGGCAGGGAGGTCATAGAAACGGGCCTGGCCACCCCCTGATCTACCTCCCCCTCTAGGGCGACCCCTAGCTGACTGACCTCCACCCCGAGCTGATTGGGCGAGTGGTGAGGTAACTGGTGTTGTAGTCGGGGGATGGCTCCTCTGCTGAGATAGACCTCCATGACGACGAGGAAACTGCCTCCACATATGCCCAAGCTCCTCACACTTAAAACAACTCCATGGTGCTGACGGTGGACCCCTAGCACCTGGATAATTTGTAGAAGAACCTGGCATGGAAAAGCCCTGAATAGGTAGAGCACGGGACGGACTCTGAGATGGAAGGGAACTAAGTGATGAGTGGCCTTGATGAGAACTGTGAGAACCATGACCAGATGATGCACCACGGTGAAATGGCCAATCTGACTGAGCCTGTCTAAAATGACAACCTCTACCGTGCTGGAACTAACCACCAAAGGGAGCACCGCTGAATCCACCCTGACCGTGAGGACTCTTGGACTCCCTCTCAACCCTCTCCTGACCGCGAAACATCTCAATCTGCCGAGCAATGTCGAAAACCTTATCAAAGGTAGCACCCGAAACCTACTCCCTGGTCATGAGCAACTGTAGCTGATAAGTGAGGCCATCAGTAAACCTCATGATCCTCTCTCTGTCCGTGGGAACCAACCGGATAGCATGACGGGCCAACTCGGAGAACCGCATCTCATATTGCATCACAAACATATCACCTTGGTGGAGCCGCTTAAACTATCTACGCAGCTCCTCTCTGCGGGATCGAGGCACGAACTTCTCCAAAAAGACCGCGGAGAACTGCTGCAAAGTAAGGGGTGTTGCGCTAACAGTCCTACGCCTCTCGTAAGTCTCCCACCATCTGAGTGCAGCCCCAGAAAATTGAAAGGTAGTGAATGAGACCCCACAAGTCTCCAAAATACTAGCAGTACAGAGTATCCTCTAACACCTGTCCAAAAAGTCCTGAGCATCCCCTCTCTCTGTGCCACTGAAAGGTGATAGCTGGAGTCTCCCAAACCTCTCCAACCTATGCTGATCATCCTCAGGAATAGCAAGAACCACATAATCCTGAGCAACAGCAACCGACTGGGCTAGTGGTGCCTCCGGTGTCTGATGTCCCCGAATAACCTGCTCGGGTGTGCGAGCGATGGGAGTCTGAGTGCCTCCCCTGGCCTGAGAAGTGGCTGCGGCCGTCGAAATAGAGACCTCCTGAGCAAGGCTGGTACATGCTGTCATAATCTGAGCTAGGGCCTCCTAAAGGCGTGGAATCACAGTAGGCACAGATGGTGCCTGAGCTGGTGCATCAATAACTGGAACCTGGTCCTGATCTGAGACAACCAGTAGATCTGCAGGTACTGCCCCAGCTGTTGTACGGGATGTACCTGTGCCCCTACCACGGCCTCTACCGCGGCCTCGGCCTCTCGCGGCCCTGGCTGGTGGTTGGCCCTCTTGACCGGTAGCACGAGTCCTCACCATCTGTGAGGTAATGAAACAACAAATGTTTAGTTACTAGAATCAACAGATTCGCACGACAAGAATTCAAGAATATGGAGTTTCCTAAAGGTTCTACAGCCTCTCGAAGATAAGTATAGACGTCTCCGTATCGATCTGCAAGACTCTACTAAACCCGCTCATGACTCGTGAGACTTATGTAACCTAGGCTCTGATACCAATCTATCACGACCCAAAAACCCAATCTGTCTTGATGGCGCCTATCATGGAACTAGGCAAGCCGAATTATTTCCAAACAAACTGATATTTTTCCTTTCAAAGATAATTTCAATACTATTTAACATAAAACCTTTATTTAAGGAGTTCAAATCAAAGAAAAACATAAGTGCGGAAAAGAAAAGCCCGACATCGAGGTGTCACTAGTCATGAGCATCTACTACAAACTATCTAACAATATCAAGGCTAACTCAGTCTGGAAAGTAACTAAATATAACTAGAGGAAGATAAGAGGGAGAAGAGCAGGGGTTGCGATCGCCCAAAAACTACCTTGCTATCTCCAAGAAAATCTGCAACCACCACACTCAATAACCGCTACTGTGTCCAGCTACACCTGAATCTGCACACAAGGTGCAGGGAGTAACGTGAGTATGCCAACTCAGTAAGTAACAACAATAAATAAATACTGAGCAGTAGTGACGAGCAATAAAGCATATAACATTCTTATCGGGAACTCTCAGTAAAATACCACAGGCTTTTAAAATCAGTATTTGAATCAAAACATCTCGTTTAACCCAGTTCCAGTAAAAATTATTTAAAGATATTTTTCAACAGTTTTCAGACAGAGGAAAAATGCAAAGGTGAACAAAAATGATAAAATCATAAACAGCCCCTCGGGCAAAATATCACTCATCTACAAACCATCGGGCAAACCTCACAGTCACTCGTGCCACTCGGGCATACTTCACAATCACTCTTGCCACTCAGTCATACCTCACAATAACTCATACCTCCCAGTCACTCAGCACTCGACACACGACACTCGCACTCAGTAGGTACCGGCGCTCACTGGGGGTGTGTACAGACTCCGGAGGGGCTCCTTCATCCCAAGCGCTATAATCTGCACGGATAACTCACGTGCTGCACAGATGACTCACGTGCCATAATAATAAAGTATGCTATAGACGGGTAGCCCCGATCCACACTCATCCTCACAAATCAGTCCCTCGGCCTCACTCAGTCATAAACCTCTCAAGCCACACGGGCATTTTAGTAAAACAGGGCATTCGGCCCAAAACATTTATATGCATCAAAATAGGGTCGTAAAACTGAGTTATGCGGTAAACAAGTATAAACATGACTGAGTATATATTTTCAATCGAAAACAATGAGAGGATGGTAAGAAATAGCCCCTAAAGGTCCAAACAGCATTGGCGCAAGGCCCAAACATGGCATTTAGCCCAATTTACAGAAATTCCTTCTAAAACATATAAGTATCATATGGTTTCAACAAAGTATGCAACTTTACAGTTGCTACGGGACAGACCAAGTCACAAATCCCCAACAGTGCACCCCCACACGCCCGTCACCTAGCATGTGCGTCACCTCAAAGTAGTAAAATGATACGAAATCTGGGGTTTCATACCCTCAGGACTAGATTTACAATCGTTACTTACCCCAAGCCATGGAATTCTTATTCTGCAATGTCCTTTCCTCGTGAATTGGTCTCCAAATACCTCGAATCTGGTCATAAATAATTTGTTTCAGTGAATAAAATTCATTGGAATTAATCCCATAAGAAAATAATGATTTTCCATAAAAATCCAAAAATTATCTCAAATATCCTCGGAACTCGAAAAAAGTTACAAAATCCGGAAGCCCATTCAAAAACGAGTCTAACCATACCAATTTTACCAAAATCCGACCCCAACTCGACCCTCAAATCTTTAATTTAAACCAATAGGGTTTTCAAATTTTTTCAACTCAATTCACCAATTAAATTATAAAAACAACCATGGATTCGGGTAATTTAACCAATATTGAGTTAAGAACACTTACCGCATTGTTTCCTCTGAATATCACCCAAAATTGCCTCAAATTCGAGATCCAAATCGTCAAAAACTAAAAATGGGACAAAGTCCCATTTTCAGAACTTTAACTCACTGCCCAGACTTTTCTTCTTCGCGAACGCGGTCAGTGCCTCGCGTTCGCGAAGCAAAAAATAACACCCATCTAAATTCCTCCTTCGCGAACACGACATCACCCTCGCATTCGAGAAGAACAAAATGCCTCTGCCTCAATGCCTTCTACACGAACGCATCCAACCCTTCGCGAACGTGATGCTTCATTTCCCCCTCACTACGCGAATGCGTAGACTAATTGCCTGGGGTCCTTGGCTGCTTCCTCTCTTCTTCGCGAACCCATAACACCTCTTGCGTTCGCGATGCACACCCAGTCCACCTATCGCGAATGCGTTCTTCTCTTCGTGAACGCAAAGAGCAAATATTGCCAGCCTCTCAGTTCCACTTCACGAATGCGAGGCTCCACTCGCGAACGCGATGAAGTAAACCAGATGGTGCATCAGAAAAATTCCAGCAGAGTTCCAAGTCCAAAATCCAACTCGTTAACCATCCGAAACTCACCCGAGCCCCTCGGTACCTCAACCAAATATACCAGCAAGTCCTAAAACATTATACGGACATAGTCGAACCCTCAAATCACCCTAAACAACGCTAAAACCATGAATTACACCCGAATTCAAGCCTAATGAACTTTGAAATTTCTAATTTCTACAAACAACTCCGGAACCTATCAAATCATGTCTGATTGAAGTCAAAATTTGCACACAAGTCATAAATGACATAACAGAGGTATTTCAATTTTCAGAATCGGATTCCGACCCCGATATCAAAAAGTCACCCCCCGGTTAAACTTCTCATAAATTAAACTTTCGGCATTTCAAGCCTAATTCCTTTACGGACCTCCAAATAATATTTCGGACACGCTCCTAAGCCCAAAATTACCATACGGAGATATTGGAATTATCATAATTCGAATCCGAGATTGTTTACATATAGGTCCATATCCGGTCCACTTTTCTAACTCAATTTTTCAATTATGAGACTAGTGTCTCGTTTCTCTCCGAGTTCCTCCCGGACCCGAACCAACTAACCTGATATAACATAATATAGCTGAATAACACAAAAAGAAATAGAAATGGGGAAAACGGGGCTATAACTCTCAAAACGACTGGCTGGGTCGTTACAAGAAAGGTGACTCCGAAGCCTACGAATACTACAACAGGTTTACCTTGAGTCTCCACAGCAACAATCCGCACAGCTAGATAATGATCAACTGACTTTGAAATACCTGGATCTGCACAAAAATGTGCAGAAGTGTAGAATGAGCACACCAAAGTTGTGCCCAGTAAGTATCAAGACTAACCTCAGTGGAGTAGAGACGAGGTACAATCAAGACACTCACAATGATAAAACGACTAGCAATGATAAAAACAAACACAACCAGTGATATAACAACAAGGCAACAAGAACATCATAATTATTGCTCAGGCGAATAAGGAAACACAAGTACAACCAATTTATCAAGTCCTTCAAATATAAATTCTTTCCAATAAATATATTTTCAAGTAGTCACAACCCAATTTTCATATTTCCACGGCACTTCGTGCCCATTATTAAATCATCATATTTTTCCGGCACCTCGTGCCCTCGTTTCATATTACAACTACACGAACAATTCATGTGCCAAATATCATTATCAATGCATATAAGATCCACACGATCAATTTATTTTTGATAAAGTAATTTATTTATTTTTTTAAAATCAAGTAAGAATATCAACAAAGAAATAAATTTATTTAGAAATCATTTGGGTGAAGAAAATAACATTTCAATTAAAATGAAGCACCCGATAGTTGATGATTTGGATGTAAAACTTATAAGAACTAAAACACACAACAATTTCTTTTATTCAAACAACTTAACCTTGAAAATTAATAAAGACTAGAACCACAAATCCTTAGAGTCTCGTACAAGAGCCAATGCCAACACATTACAACAAGGGATACAAATATATAATAGAATCAAATATTACATCACAGAAGAACACAACAATTTACCTATCACGTAAATACAAAAATAACCGAAGACAAGTGTAACCACAAAGAATGTCAACAAAAGGCACTCCTAAGATACCGTCTCGTAGTCCCAAAAGTAAATATGCAACAACAACAATACCCCCAGGCCATCACAAGTCATCACAATTCAATCCCCGACATAGCCCACCTTGTCTCGCCACGTGTGCAATAGTAAAGTGAATGCCCGCCTTGTCTCGCCACATGCGCACAATAATGTTCCTACCTTGTCTCGCCATATGCGCATAAATTAATAGTAATAGTAGCACGGCAGAAATCAATAGTAATAATAGCACGACAGAAACCTTGTGCAAACACCTAAACATAACCCCCACAATATAACGTGCCAATATCACATCTCATAAATTGCACCTCAAGTGCTCAAATATTACAACATATCACAGATTGCACATCAAGTGCTCAAATATTACAACTTATCATAAATTGCACATCAAGTGCTCAAATATTACAAATTATCACAGATTGCACATCAAGTGCTCAAATATTACAACTTGCCACAAACAAAATCAACAATACCTTATTTTCCAAAATAAGGAGCCCATGGCTCAACCATAATGTGCACAAAATCTTAACAAAATATCCGGAAATGAACAACTCAACAAAATAATATTTCACATAAAAATCAAGATGGCAATCACGCCAAATCATCATGTAAAAATAATTTCAACAAACCAGGATCTGGGCATGACAAATAGAGGATTTAATAAGTGCCAATAATTTCCAACTTAA
This sequence comes from Nicotiana tabacum, assembly GCF_000715075.1. NCBI lineage: Eukaryota > Viridiplantae > Streptophyta > Magnoliopsida > Solanales > Solanaceae > Nicotiana > Nicotiana tabacum. Next base: position 119,587,289 of record NC_134094.1, on the reverse strand, counting down.
TACATAAGGGCGTCTAAGAATTTTTAATCAATGAAATTTGCACATATAAACCAAGTACGTATTCATCACCTTGCGTACATGGTTTTCAATTACACAAATTGCACATAAAACTCAATGCCTAAGGAAAAATTCCTCTACTCGAGGTTAGGCAAGATACTTACCTCTAACCGTGAAATTATTTATTCTGTTGTGCCTTTGCAACGCAAATTGGCCTCCGAAATCCTTGTATCTAGTCAAAATTAATTCGATATAGTCAACAAAAATTTATATTATCAATTCCATAAGAAAATATTATATTTTTTAATAAAAATTCGAAATTATCCCAAAAATTGCCTGCGGGGCTCACGTCTCGAAATCCAACGAACGTTATGAAATACGAATACCCATTCACTCACGAGTCTAACCATACTAAAATCACTAAACTCTGATACCATTTCATCCCTCAAATCGTGATTTTTCATTTTGAAATTTTTTTTCACAAAACCACCCTTTTCCTCAACTCAAAACACAAATTAAATGATAAAAATATAGATAGAATCATGGAAATAAATAAATTCTAGGTGAAAAACACTTACCCAATCGATTTTCTTGAAAAACCCACAAGAAACTGCTCAAAACCGAGCTCTATAAGTCAAAATGTGATAAAAATGGCCTAACCCTCGATTTGGAAATCTTATACTCTGCCCAGATCTAAAAGCATCGCGAATGCGGAGAAGGGACGTATTCACGAAGAAGAAAAACAAAAGCTGCCAAGTTGTTCTTCGCGAACGCAACAACACGTTCGCGAACGCGGAGAGGAAAAATCTGATGGCCCAACGACTACTCTTCGCCAATGCATGAAGTAGTACGCGAACGTGTGAAGTAGTACGCGAACGCAAAGAGTTGAATGGCATAGCTATGCAAATGCGTAAACGACACGCAAATGCGAAGAGGAAAATGAGCACCAGTGCCCAGGGCCTGGTTTGCACTACGCGAACGCGAGATAAGGAATGCGACGCGAAGAAGGGGGTGGCAGAACTTTGCGAACGCGAAAGGGTGACTGCGAACACGAAGAGGAAATATTTCACCCTCCAAAATAACACTACGCGAACGCGAAGGCAAGGACGCGATCGCGATGAAGGAAACTAGATGACAAATAACAGCAGTTCAAAATAGGAGGAAATGACCCGTAGCCCATCCGAAACTCACCCGAGGCTCCCGGGACCCCGTCTAAACATACCAATAAGTTCCATAACCTAACACGCACTCGCTCGACGTCTCAAATCACATCAAACAATGCCGAAAATACAAATCGCACCACGTATAGAACTTATGAACTTCCAAAACTTCCAACTTCTAAAACTCGTGCTGAAACCTATCAAACCCACCCGGAATATCGTCAAATTTCGGGAAAAAATATTTTCTTTAAAATTAAATGTGAAGGGCTCCCACGGTGATATAAGGAAATGAGATATTATGAATTTATTTATGATTTGGAACTACGAAGCGGTATCTCGGGAGTGCCCTTGTTGATATTTCCTTATGGTTGCATTGCCTTTGGGTATTTTTTTGAGGTGTTTTCCTTCCGCGAGGTGTTATTTGCCCTTTTTTTGGTGTCATTGTTATTTGCCCTTGTGACTTATTTCTACCGGATTTTGGGAGTTGAAATTATTTGAATTGCAGTTTCATTTATTTTAGATTTCTATTATGTTATTCCGCATTCATAAGCTTACCTAGTCTTAGAGACAAAGTCACGACATCCTATGGAGGGAATTTGGGATCATGACAAAACTCCTACTGAGGAATATGTCGTGGTTTTTTCACCTTTTGAGCCGACTGTTTTTCACATAAAATACTTGCGTTCTTTACTTTCCGCATTTGCTATTTCAGTAACAGTAGGTTAAGGAACACTTAGAAGAACCAGGTATAAGATTTTCCTATGTATATTGGTGGCCCAATAGGTTTAAGGCCCGTAATTAATATTTAATTAATTAGAAAATCTCATCCGTCTAATCGGTTACTTGATAGACATACCAGATTAAATGAGAACCTCTATAAATTGGTTCTCTCCCCACCCATTAGGGTTACCATATTTTATTTTCTCTCTTCCATCACTAAAGGCGGCGGTAACGTAAACTTAGGGCAAGGGGCGAGAAACCAATTTACCAATTGACACTTTCGCTTCACGACAATGGCTTCCGCTTCAAGTATGTTTTCTGTAATGATTATTTTACGTTTATCATGTTCAAGATCTTGGTATGAATTGAATTTTATGTTTATTATGTAGTATGTGATATCATGAGCCTGGATTACTTGAACTGATAATCTTCTATGAAAGAAATATCGACTTGTTTTCAAAATCAGAATTACAATTTGTAATACATAACTGATCTAATACGACAGTAATAATTCTTTGTTCAAAGGATTTGACGTTTTGTTCTTTCCTCTAATTGCCTTATGATTGAATGTGATATATATAAGAACTGCAACCTTTGAAGGTTTTGTGCTTACCGTGGAATTATAAATGTATGTTTACATGTAGCGGCAATGTTTTTTCCCCAACAACAATGTTTTTCCCCCAACACATTGCCCTGTTAAAGTGTCTTTTCAACTAATTTGGCTTGCGATTTCGATTTATGGAAACGTTGTATACAGTCAAAATCGAGTTTTTTCTTCGTGTAATTAGTCAAGATTGGAGAATGATGGATCGAGGGTCGTCATTATAATATCAAGTTGTGATGTGAAGTTGGGTTATCGAGCTCAAGATCAGGGACCGATCAATACTGAGCTCGAGTCAATATCAAGATCGATACCTAGAGACCGATTAATATCGAGCTTGAATCAATGTCGAGCTCGAGTCAATATTAAGCTCGAGCCCCAGAGACCGACCAATACCGAGCCCAACTAAGATTGAGATCGAGCTAAGAGACAAAGAGTCGTTGTAGCCGCACTAGGGAAGAGAACCTCGGCGGAAATCAAGGAAAAACTAATTAACTAATCTATCATGGGATCCCCACTATATATTTTTAATTATATACAAAGTAGGATTCATCCAATATATGAAGAGTGGCTATCATTTGTGAAAGGCACATTGAAATACATTGATACACCCTCAAATTCAGAGATTATTGAGATTTACACACATATAGAAAATATTATCCTTTTTGGGCTTTGGACATTGATTCATCTTGTTTGTTTATCAACCATTCTTCACTCAAATTGAGTTTGTATTCATTCCTTTTTACAGTCAATATTCGATATATTTCTACTTATTTTTCTAATTTGTACCAAGTTATACCACGTATCCTTAGAACTACGTATAAATTCAACTCTATCCATTTTTCGGGTAAACAGTTTGGCGCCCACCGTGGGGTTAAGAATAACAGTGGTTGTTTGGTACAAATATCTACAAAACACACCATTTTACACTTGCTCTTGGAAGTGTCTTTGATTTCAGGTTAAAAATGACGAACCCTAAATTAATGGCCCTACCTATTAACAACGAGGTTGGCCTTCAAGATGAGAACAACAACCTGACGACCGGGGATGAAAGGCCACTCGTCGATCCCGTTGGAGCTCGGTCCATAGATCCAATTGACGTTAATTCACATGTGGCCATCGAGGCGAACCAACGTTCCGACCCCGAAAGCAACATTCATGGTGGAACTCGATCTGCAGTTCGAAATACCCAAAATGTTGGAGAAGACGTGATCAGCCTGCATATGATTTTTGAAATGTTGCAAGCTCAACAGGTAGCAATAGCTTAGTTGCAGAGCCAAACCCAGGCATCGAGTAGGGCCGAGCCCGGTCCACCCCGAGAAGTCACCCACAAAATGGGGTCAGCTGTAGTAAGGTCAAATGAACAAGAATCGGGGACTAATCTAGAAATTATTAGAATGCTCGAGGAATTGACAAAACAAATTGAGTCAGGAGAAAAGATGATTGAAGAAAATGATAAAAAAATAGAAACTTATAACTCCAGAGTTGATCAGATCCCGTGGGCACCACCGTTATTGAAGGGCTTGGATTCCAAACAATTCATACAAAATCCTTTCCCCCCGAGCGCGACTCCCAAACCGATCCCCAAGAAGTTTCGCATGCCCGAAATTCTAAAATATAATGGGATGACCGATCCCAACGAACATGCTCTTACACATGTGCCATCAAAGGGAACGATCTAGAATACGACGAGATCGAATCCGTATTATTGAAGAAGTTCGGGGAAACCGTGTCAAAGGGGGCATTGATATGGTATCATAATTTACCGCCTAACTCTACCGATTCTTTTGCTATGCTTGCAGATTATTTTGTAAAAGCACACGCCGGAGCCATAAAGGCCGAGACCAGGAAGTCAGACCTTTTCAAGGTAAGTCAAAAAGATAACGAGATGCTAAGAGAGTTCGTATCTCATTTCCAAACGGAACGAATAGATCTACCACTGGTCACAGACGATTGGGCTGTTCAAGCTTTCACTCAAGGACTGAACGAACGAAGCTCGATGGCTTCACGACAGTTGAAGAAGAATTTTATCGAGTACCCGGTTGTTACCTGGGCCGATGTACACAATCGATATCAATCGAAGATTAGAGTCAAAGACGACCAGCTGGGTTTCGGTTCCATTATTAAAAGGGACATCGACCGAGAACCAAGGTCGAACAAGGACCGATATCGGTCGTATAACGGAGATCGTTGGGGTAGCAAACCTGCACATAACTCCATATGAGGCGAAATGAGAAGTGATCGAGGCCAAGGGTCTCGGGGGATGATGAACAAGAATGGGTTCGACAGGCATACTAGACCTAAGGAAGCACCACAGTTATCAGAATATAACTTCAATGTCGATGCATCCACCATTATGTCAGCTATCGAATGCATCAAAGATACTAAGTGGCCTCATCCTCTGCAGTCTGATCCAGCCCAGAGAAATCCCAATCAAATGTGCAAGTATCATGGAACCCATGGCCACAGAACTAAAGACTGCAGGCAGTTGAGAGAGGAGGCAGCCCAGTTATTCAAGGAAGGGCACCTCTGAGAATTTTAAGTGACCGGGCCAAAAACCATTTCAAAAATTGATATTTCAATAGACAAAACAAATAAGAAATGCCACGACACATCATCCACATTATCATCGGAGGGATCGATGTCCCCCAGGGGCCGGTGCTTAAACGTACTAAGATGTAGATTGTAAGAGAGAAGCGATCTCGGACTCAGGATTACACACCTAAAGGAACCTTATCCTTTAGTGACAAAGATGCGGAATGAATCATGCCCCCATAACGATGCACTGGTAAAAGATGTACTTATGAATAAAACTCAAGTTAAGTGTGTGTTAATTGATACAGGTAGTTCGGTCAACATCATTCAATCAAGGGTCGTAGAGCAACTCAATCTACAGGATCAGGTCGTGTCCTCAACCTTGGTACTAAACGGATTCAATATAGCATGTGAAACTACTAAGCGCGAGATACTTTTGCAGTAAACGTTGCTGGGACCATCCAAGAAATAAAGTTCCACGTGAACGAGGGCGATATGAGATATAACGCCCTGTTCGGGAGGCCATGTATCCACAACATGAGAGCAGTGCCCTCGACCCTTTACCGGGTTCTGAAACTCCAAACGTCGGAGGGAATCAAAATACCCTATGGGTAACGACCGGCTACAAAAGAAATATTTGTCGTCGATGAAGTGATTTTGATATATTCACTATCATCGACAAAGGGATTAGATTCGGAGGAGGAACGGGATGCCAAATAGCAATCACAAACGTCAGCCTCGACCCAACTAGAGAATTAGAAGACTGACCAAGATGATGACTATGGGGTCCCCGATCCTTCGTGGTCCCCGATAATTTTGACGCTATCAAATCAATGTCGAAAAACTGGAGCAAATCACGCTAATCGAACATCTACCCGAGCGAAAGGTATACCTGGGCACGGGGTTAGATCCCGAGCTCAGGAAAAAGCTTATTCAATTTCTTATATGTAACATGAATTGTTACTCTTGGTCCCTTTTTGACATGACATGGATACCACCGGAAATAACCACTAATAGACTAAGCTTGGATCCAAAATTCCATCCGGTAAAGCAAAAACGAAGGCCCCAGTCCGAGGTCAAACATGCCTTCCTCAAGGACGAGGTAACCAAACTTCTTAAAATAGGATCCATTCAAGAAGTAAAATACCCCGAATGGCTAGTAAATGTGGTGGTAGTACCTAAGAAAGGAAACAAACTTAGAATGTGTATAGATTATAAAGACCTGAACAAAGCATGCCCTATGGATTCTTTTCCTTTTCCTAATATCGATCGTATGAACGATGCTATAGCCGGCCACGAGATTCTCAATTTTTCTCGATGCCTACTTTGGGTACAACCAGATATAGATGAACCCGGAGGATCAGCAAAAAACCTCATTTATCACTAAGTACAGTACCTACTGTTGTAACGTAATTCCATTCGGTCTAAAAATTGCTGCTGCAACTTATCAACGCCTAGTAAATCGAATGTTCGAAAAAAAAAATAGGAAAATCAATGGAAGTTTATATTGATGACATGTTAGTTAAGTCCCTGCGATCAGAGGACCATTTAAAGCATTTGCAGGAAACTTTTGACATACTTAGGGAGTACAATATGAAGCTTAACCCACAAAAATGTGCATTTAGTGTTGGCTCGGGAAAGTTTCTTGGTTTCATGGTGTCCAATCGAGGAATCGAGATCAACCCCGATAAAATCAAATCTATCGAGGACATCACGATAGTAGATAATGTAAAGGTCGTGCAGAGGGTAACGAGGTGGATAGACGTCCTAGGACGATTCATTTCGAGATACTTAGATAGGAGCCACCAATTTTTCTCACTGCTGAAGAAGAAAAGCAACTTTGCATGGACTCCAAAATGCCAGCAGGCTTTAGAAGAACTAAAACGACATTTATCGAGCCCGCCGCTGCTTCATACCCCGAAAGTGGACGAACTTCTTTACCTGTACTTAGTTGTCTCAGAGATAACGGTAAGTGTAGTTTTGGTTTGAGAAGAACGAGGTACGCAATTCCCTGTTTATTATGTCAGTCAGACCTTAGGCGAGGCCTAAACTAGATATCAACACTTAGTAAAATTAGTGCTTGCTTTAATAAGCGCCTCTAGGAAGCTAAAACCATATTTCTAGTGTCATCCGATACATGTTGTAACAAATTATCCTCTTCGAAATATTTTACACAAACCCGAGCTTTCAAGTCGATTGGCCAAATGGGCCATAGAAATCGGTGGGTACGATATTGAGTATCAACCCCGAACTGCTATCAAATCTCAAATCTTGGCGGACTTCGTGGCTGACTTTTTGCCGGCCTTCATACTCGATATTGAAAAAGAGCTACTGATAAAATCGGGTACCTCTTCGGGAGTCTAGACCCTCTTTACGGACGGTTCCTTGAACGCGAAGGGGTCCGGACTAGGCATTGTACTAAAATTACCCATAGGTAATATAGTTAGAGAGTCTATCAGAACTACAAAATTGACTAACAATGAGGCCAAGTATGAGGCCATAATTGCAGGTCTCAAACTAGCTAAGAGCATGGAAGAGGAAGTCGTAGAAGCTAAGTGTGATTCCCTCCTCGTGGTAAACCAAGTTAACGGGACTTTCGAAGTCTGAGAAGATCGAATGTAGAGGTACTTGGATAAACTACATGTGACTCTACGTCGATTTAAGGAATGTACTTTGCAACATATACCCCTAGAACAAAACAACGAGGCCGTCACTCTTGCAAACTTAGGTTCATCGGCCGAAGATGACGAACTCAACTCGGGAACTGTCGTACAACTCATGAGATGGGTAATCGAAGAAGGTCACGCCGAGATAAACTCCACAAGGTTAACTTGGGATTGGAGAAACACATATATAAAGTACTTTAATAATGGGAAGCTTCCATCATATCCAAAGGAATCGACAGCTCAGAACATAAAGACAGCACGGTTCACCTTGTCCGAAGACGGAACGCTGTTTAGAAGGACATTTGATGGACCGTTGGCAATATGTTTGGGACTGGGAGATACCGACTGCATCCTACGGGAAATTCATGAGGGCACTTGTGGAGATCATTCTGGTGCCGATTCGCTGGTCCACAAAGTAATCAGAGCAGGGTACTATTTGACCGATATGGGGAAGGATGCAAGGGAGTTCGTTCGAAAATGTGACAAATTCCAAAGGCATGCGCCCATGAGTCATAAACCTGGGGAACTACTCCACTCGGACCTGTCCCCATGGACCTTCATGAAATGGGGAATGGACATCATCGGCCCTCTCCCGTCGGCCCCAGGTAAGGTTCAATTTATTTTGTTTATGACTGATTATTTCTCTAAATGGATTGAAGCACAGGCTTTCAAGGAAGTCAGAGAAAAAGAAGTGATAGACTTCATTTGGGATCACATCATATGTCGATTCGGGATTCCATCCGAGATTGTATGTGATAATGGAAAATAATTCATCGGCAGTAAAGTAACTAAATTTCTCGAGGATCACAAGATCAAAAGGATCCTATCAACATCGTATCATCCCAGCGGGAACGGACAAGCCGAATCGACCAACAAAACCATCATCCAAAATCTTAAGAAGAGATTGACCGACGCCAAAGGAAAATGGAGAGAAATACTACCCGAGGTCCTATGGGCATACCGCACAATATCGCAATCCAGTACTAGAGCAACACCATTCTCATTGGTTTATAGCGCCAAAGCCGTGATCCTGGCCGAGGTCGGAGAACCTAGCATCAGGTTTTGATATGCAATAGAGGATTCAAATAATGAGACCATGAATACGAGCCTAGAATTGTTGGACGAAAGTTGAGAAGCAGCTCTCGTCCGATTGGCCGCCCTAAAATAGTGAATCAAGAGGCACTATAATCGAAGGACCAATCTTCGACATTTTAAAATCCGGGGCTTGGTGCTAAGAAAAGTCACCCTCAACACCCGAAATACGAATGAAGGAAAACTGGGTCCAAACTGGGAAGGACCGTATCATGTTTTTGGAATCGTCAAAAAAAGGATCCTACAAGCTCGCTATGATAAACGGAAAATGACTACCGAGCAATTGGAACATATCGCACCTGAAGCGATACTACTGCAAAGGTAAGACCCTCCCATGTTCATTTGCATTTTGAAACTAACCCTTGCAGGTGTTCGACCAGAAACATGAATGGATTCTTCAACTCGAAGCCTTTAGGTCTGAAAGCACGTGTTGCTCTCTTTTTTCCTTAGACCGATTTTGTCCCCAAATGGGTTTTTTCGGCGAGGTTTTTAATGAGACAACCATTGATCGTGCTAACTTAGGGCAATTCAACAGTATCCGGGGCCTCTTTACAATCAACCTCGAATACTGGGGGGCATTTCCCTCCAATATATCAAGTTCGATGCAAGGAAATTACTTCATGGAAACAGGGTCTTGACAGGAAAAATTTGTAAGGTCCCTCAACCGAAGGAGTGAGTTCGATGAGAGTTCTCAGGCGCTTGCTTTCTTAGGTTTATGCGCCAACCGCTTCCTCGGTCTTTTCTTTTTAGGGACCGAGGAACTTGGATTTTTTCTTCTTTTCTTTTCTTTATCCTTCTTAGGAGCAGGGGGACCGATGTATATGTCTTCATCAGCTGATAGAGGCCTCATCTCGACGTCTTTTGGCAGACCTACAAAGAGAAAGTTGAACAATTCAGAGATCGATGATGTGAAAATAAGATCGAATATAACATAAAGAAGAAATTCTCACCATGATTATAGGCCTCCCACCGACCCTTCGAGAGCTCATGCAATAAGCGCTTGGAATAAGGTATCTGTGTCATAATGTCCTCGACCCACTCTTTGAGTCGAGGAATGAGATCCGGCATCTGGGCGATAACTGCATTATCAAATAATATCGATGAGAAGGGACAAAAGGAAAAGCAATAAGAGGAATCTTGAAGATGAAGTTATACTTACGATTTATATTCCATTTCTCAGGAAATGGCATATCCGCAGCCGGGATCAAATCTGAGGTCCTCACTCGAATGAACCAGCCAAACCAGCCCCGGTCCCAATCCTCGTCGATGCTCGAGAATATGGCCTTAGTGGCTCGACGTGCGAGCTTGATTAATCCCCCTCGATAAAGTAGAGGGCTATACAGGCGCAGGAGATGGTCGATAGTAAATGGACACCACTCGAGTTTGCTCACGAAGAAACGCAAGAGAATTACAATCTTCCAAAACGAGGGGTGAATCTGCTCGAGAGTTACCTCGTACTTTGCAAAAGGCTATGATGACTGGATCTAAAGGACCCGGCGTAAAAAGATAAGTGTAAACACTTAGAAATTCCTCCACGTATGTGGTGATCGATTTCTCGGGGGTAGGGATCACAACAAGTTTATTTTCCTAGTGGAAGTCCTCTTTGACCTTATCGAGGACTCTGCATTAATGGTACATATGTACCTCGAGACCGGCTCACACCGACCCGGTACCAAGTAGGTGTTCACGATATTGAAGTCGGCCTCGGTTGGGAACCTTGAAGGAACAAACGACTATAGAGGGGGTTCTAGTGTTGGTTCTTCAGTAGCAGCAGGTGTGACATTTTCCGATGGCTTTGAGGAAGAAGGGTTTTATTTTTTAGGAATAATTTTTGAAGTCTTTACCATTTTTTCTAAATTGAGAAGAGAAGAAGACGATCGTAAGAGAGGGGTTGTAACTAGCACGTAACTTATGAAGAAATTTCAAAGGACTCACAAGGAAGGATTTCTTAAGCTTAAACCATAAAACCAGAAGATGAAAATGATAAAGTTTCTCTTAAACCGCAGAAGCAAGAGCGGGAATGGAAAAGGTTCTTATGAAGGGATTAAATGGTATTTATAGTGTTCCCAAACGACAGTTCAAATCACAACGGCTCATATCCCCAGATGGTCGACCATTGGCGGACACACATATAATTCCTCGAAGACTGGACTGACGGGATGTTTCCCCTATTCTTATCACCTTCGTCATGAATTCTTCGTCATAATTTATAGAAGTGAGGATCGAGGGTTCATATCGTTTTTCATCGTTTACTCTCCAAAAAATGAGGGGACTATATGTATTCGGGTAAAACCGAGCTTGATGCTTGATCGAGCATCTGGAATAATAGATCCGGTTCGAATCATCTATTAGATATCGAGGTTACAGATGAAACCGAGCTCAATATCGGGGTTCGAAGTTCGACAAGGCCAACAAATTTGCCCTCGAGTTTTCCGAAGGCACGATCGATCCTGCTTCTAATAGTCTCGGAGAAAAATTTCGCCAACTCATCCGACAAGGATCCGTGATTCTCGCCATTAACCAATCATGATGACAGAAATTACTGGATTATGTCAAAAAAGGAGTCAACGGTCTACAAAATCAATGACGTATGTTTTTTATAAAATAATGTCTTAAAAGGAAGATCTCCTCCAATATATAAGGGGGACTTGATAATTCATAGAAAAACATTGTAACATACTTCAAAGAACAACATACTATTATTTTCAGTTTTGTTCATATTATTCTCGCTTCAATATTATTCTGGTTTCAATAATATCACATCTAAATTCGAAGGAAGTTAACCTTGCGAGGCTTGAGTTGTTTAACTCGCGTGGTTTGCAATTATATTTTCATGGTTTACTTCCATATTAAATCTGATTTCTTGCTTTATATCAAACTAAATCACGTATACTTAAAATCGCGTATAAATTCAATTGTTATCCGATTTTGGGATAAATAATATTTATAGAAACCTATTTTAAAAAAATATTCCTCTGACTGAGCATGTTGACTGATTTACTTACAGATAGTTTTCTCATGGAGTTTTCCTGTTAGTGTATGGCTAAGGGTTCTTCTCGAGATATAACTGCACGCTTTTTCTGAAAAGAAATGTCTTACATCGACGCATTTTGACGGAGGTGGCATGCACTTAATCTTGGACAACTTTTTTGAAATATGGTCCTTTTTTGAAATAGGGTCACATGTGCCATGTAATCTGATGATTTTTTTTTTTTTTTAATATGATCCTTTTGTTATTGCTCTAAGTTATCATTACACGTCTTCTGAATGATAATCCTTCCATTTCAATTTAGACGAGATAGTTTGATTCGATACGGAGTTTAAGAATAAAAAAAAAGACTTTTAAAATTTGTGGTCTTAAAAGCTTAAGGGATAAAGGCTTTGTGGAACCATAATATTTTTGTGGTTAAAAATTTCTCATTAAGAGTAAAATGAGTAAAATTAAGATTTTAAAGTTGAATTATTTTCAAATTTAAAAATATGTCATTTATTTTGGAATATACTAAAAAGGAAATTACCTCATCTAATTTGAAACAGAGAGAATATAACTTTGTTCTGTTCGGCCGAGTCAAAGCCCGGGATACTATTTTCCTGATCTACTATTAGTCTTAGGATACGCACGTTGCTCGTGTACCCTATCTCAATAAGTATATATTTTCTTAAAATATTACATACATATTATATTATAAATTGTGTTTCACAAAAAAATCAAACTTGAAACTTAAAGTAGATGAAAATCAAAAGTTTATATATATGAAGAAATATATTTCCCTATTTTCACATTAATTTTCCAAACTTTTCAGTCATTTGAGTGTGACTCTGCCACTAAATACCAAACCATGTCAAGAAAACAAACGGAAAATATAAGCAATCAAAATAGAAGAGACAAAAGTACTCAAGAAAAATTAAGTCACATCAGAAAAATATATCTCTTGTTAACAAATAGAAAGACGTAATTTAAGAGTACCGAAGGATCAAAGAAAATAAGTTTTTGATAATAGCAGGAATGCCAAACAAATACTATTAAGTTTATTATGTAAACTACTTGTAGATATATTTTTTTTTTCCTAAAGATCACTATTTATATTATATTAAGGGGTGAGTACAAGGAGCATGTAAACACAAAGAGAGTGACCTAGGGGGTTGACCAGATTCAGACGTCTTAATCTTGAAAAAATAAATGAGGTCTAAAACTACTACTAGTGGTTCCCGTGTCACGGGATAAACAAAAAAGATGGTCCAAGAGGACTTTGCAAACTGAGTGATTGTCGTAGGGTTTGTAAGGAAACCCTTCTGACAAAAAGTTTGCTTGAGCGATCCTCTTCCAAAGCCGTTTAGATAAAGGATGGAAGGTGTGCAAAAATAGTTATGCCGCTTATGGTGTCCATGTTGCATCTAGACTTAGCTACTATTTCTGCTACTTAATTTTGCTCCCTGTAAGTGGAACGTACAGTAGGATCATCCAGTCTCGCGAGGAGAAATCTGCAATCATTTATAATGTTAGCATATAATGGGTGTGAGGTCTGTAAAATGGTAGTGACTGTTTGGGCATCAATGTTTATTTCTATAGGTTTATAGCCACAATTAACAACTAATTGTAACCCATGATAGAGGGCGCGTAATTCAGTTTCAACACTTCCATGAGAGATGTGGTGCCCCGCAAAACCCGTAAGCCAATTGCCTGCAGAGTCTCGTATAACATCTCTCATCCTGCCATGTCCAGTATTTAAATGTACTGAACCATCAGTATTTAGCTTGAAGGGGGTAGTAGTAGGGAGTCCCATTTAAGGTATAGTGGTGTGCGGTTGGGTGAGTGAGCGGGCTATCCTGCAATGTAGAAAAATTTTGATGTGAGATTTAGGATATGTGAGGAAGAGAGCGGTTTGTGAACTGAGCAAAAGACTTTAGCATTTCGAGTAAGCCATATATGCCACAAATAGAATGGTATAAGGATAGAGTTAGGGATAAAGGAGTTAGTAATATCAGTGTGTAAGATAAGGTGCTTTAGGCATTTGAGTGAATTGGTTTCAAATGGAGGAAGAACAGCAATTGCCTGAAGCATATGAAAATCCGACCAGATGAGTGCGGTTGCCGGACAGGCGAGAAGTATTTGGTGAATGGTTTCCATATTAGTGTGACAGTGAAGACAAATGGCATTATTGAGAATGCCAATTCGATGATAGTATGTCATAGTGGGTAAGCGTTAGTGGCCACAAAGCCATAGGAAATGTCCGATTTTCGGAGGTATTCTTAACTTTCAAATCCACTGAAAGGAGTAATTAGTGGTTGTAGGGAGTAAATGATGGTAAAGTGATTTGGTAGTAAAGTTTCAATAGGGTGTGAGGGACCAAGCGTAGGAGTAAAGGGAGGAGGTATAGGAGGGGAGATGAACATTAAGAACATGTTGGAGGATTGAGGTTGGTAGTTCAAAAGGGAGTGAGGCGAAATTCCGGTGGCCGTTTGAGATATATGTTGAGACAGTATTACGAGCGACATATTGGGGAAGGGGCCTATTAGGGAATATATAAGAGGCTTGGTGGTTGGTAGCCAGTTGTCAGTTCAAAAGTTAACAAGAGTTCCATTACCAATTGACCATTATATTTCTTGTTGATAGAGGTGCCACCTACGAGTCAAATTTTCCCAAATGAAGGAATTGTGTGTGGTAATATTCCTTCGATGGTAGAAGTATTTATGAAGGTGTATGGCATCCCACAATGAATGGGGTTGTTTGAGTAGTCGCCAAGTTTGGTTTGCGAGAAACGACTTATTTTTTTAGGTGAATTTGTTGAATTCCCAGTCCTCCCTGTGATTTTGGGACGGTAACGGTTCTCCATTTTAAAAGGTGGTTTTTATTTTTATTTGGAGTAGTTCTCCGCAGAAAATTGCGCTGAAAGCGTTCTAATTGATGGACAATGTATTGAGGAAGTTTAATATATTGCATTACATGGTTGAGTAAACTATTAAGGGAGGAATGGATAATAGTGGTACGTCCCGCCATACTTAGGAAATTGGTTTTCAAACCCGCAAGTTTAGTTTTATAATTGTTGATAAGGAATTGAAAGTCACGTTTGATGGGTGGTCGGGATGTGAAGATGGAAAATCCGAGGTATTTTCCAAAGGAAGTTCATTCATGTAGCGGTAAAGAATTAAGCATAAAATTCTTATCTTGAGGGGAGCAATTTTTTGAGAAAAAGATTTTAGATTTTTGGAAATTAATCTTTTGACTTGAGGCTTGATTAAAATCGTTAAGGATATCGATGATGACGTGGCAACTGGAGGCTGAGGTGGTGAAGGTAAGAATGATGTCATCAGTAAAGAATAAATTGGATAATGGTGGACCATTACGGGATAAGCGGATAGGTATACTGATAGCTTTATTTTTCTGTTGAGCATTTCCATACATAATATAAATAAGTATGAAGAGAGTGGGTCTCCCTGATGAAGCCCACGGGATGGGTAAAAAGGAGGGGTATGTGAACCGTTGATAAGAATTGATAGGGAGGTAGTGGTGACACAAGACATGATTAAGTTGATTAGTGGCAATGGGAAATTAAAGAATTTAAGAGCATGACGAACAAAAGATCATTCGATACGATCAAAAACTTTTTCAAGATCTAATTTCAAGAGCATGTAACTAGTTTTCCCTTTTTGTGTTTGAAGTGGGAAAGAATTTATTGGACTATGACGTCATTATCCGCTGCTCTACGGTTTGGGTGAAAGCTGGATTGCATAGGGCTGATAATTTTTGACATTAGAGGCTTAATGCGTTGAATAATAGTTTTGTGATAATTTTATAGATAATTGAACAGAGTCAAATCGGGCAAAATCGTGTAATCATGGAGGCATTGTGAACTTCAGGAATTGAGCAAATATATGTTTTATTGATAGAATCAGGAATTACATAGTCCTGAAAGATTTGTTTGCATAAATCAGTTACCTTAGGACCCACATCATGCTAAAAATGCTGATAAAAATAAGGGTGGAGACCATCAGGGTCAGGTGCTTTGTAAGGTTTAAAGGACTTAACAGCGAAGATGATGTCTAGGTGAGTGACATGTTTGAGACAATGCGAGCTTTCAGAGGGAGTAATGGTGGTGGAGGAGGAAAAGGTGTGGGATATTGAGGAGTGAGGAGAGTCAGTGGTAAAACGCTGGGAGAAATAAGTAAGTATGGTAGTTTGTACCTGGGTATCTTCAAAAGACCTCTTACCTGCATTGTCTCTTAAGACAGTAATATGATTCCGGTGAAGGCGTTGTAAAGTTGATAAGTGAAAGAATTTAGTATTAGAATCTACGTCTTGTAACCATTGTACACGTGATTTAAGTTTTTAAAATTCTTCTTCTAAGCGAAGTGTGTCATTGTAATCTTTAAGATGATTAATTTCAAGATTTTGTAGAAAGGAACTGGTAGGATAGTGCGGGGGTGACTAAATACCTTCTAGTCGTACCAGTGAATGCTGTTTTTTATGAAATATATTACCAAATGAGGTTCTATTCCAAAATTAAATATTATTCAGGAAGTGATTAATAACTTTCGGTAACGGGGGGGGGGGGGATGCCAGCTATCACGGAGTACGTTTATAAAATCAGGATGGGAGGTCCAAATTGTTTCAAAGCAAAAAAATGTGTGATTTAGCTACTTTTAGAGTGTGGAGTGTAAGCAATAGGGGAGTATGATCTGAGTGTGTACGGGCCAGTTGACGTACAATAGATTCAGGGAATAAGGTAGTTTGCAAATAATCTATCCAAACATTCTAAAATATGACTGTCATAATATCGTTTATTAGTCCAAGTATATTTACTACCCTTGTAACCAAGGTCTACTAAATTAAAGTAGTTTATACATTCGGTAAATTGATTTGAACGTGCAGGTAAATTGGTTTGAACATGCATTATTTATAGGGCGACCTCCAAATTTCTGTCTGGAGTGTAGTATCTCGTTGAAGTCACCCCCAATGATCCACAGACCCTTATAATGATTATAAAGACACATAAGATTTTGCCATAATAGTTGACGGTTAGCATAACAAGGACTAGCATAAATAGCAGAAAAAGTTATTTTTGTGGATGAGGAAATACCTGGATCATGACGTGTACCTCCTGATCAGTCATAACTACATTTTCAACATTTAGTAAATGTGGATGTTGATACCCAATTTTGCCCTCATATATTTTTTAAATAATATGCATACTTTTAAAATATTATTTTTGCATTATTATTAAATTACAGGATTTACACAAGCATTTCCTATAATTTTTCATAATTTCAGAGTTTTTAAATTAATTTTTCTTGAATTAATTTACATAAAAATTCAGTAATCACTTTTTTAAATTATTTGTGATGACTTAATCACCTAAAATTATTATTGGCATCCCTAATATATTCTTGAAATATTTTTACCCCATTTGTTATATAATTATAATGGTATTTTTAGGCTATTTGCACAAATTTACAATAATAGCCTATATTTTGCATTCTTATTGCAATTGATATTTTATTTAGGGTCAAAATAATATCTTATATTTTTTATAGTCTCCTATTATTATAAAGTATTAATTTGCATAAGTAGCATTTTTATATATTTATTTAAATTAATTTTCTTTTAATTTCTATTTTTTAAAGCTCGCCCAATTTTGAGTCAAATTTTCGGACCAAACCAGCCCAATACACTAACCCAATAACCCCAGCCCAAACCAGTCGTGACCCGCCTAGCCAACTCGATCCAACCCTTCTTTAAAATCCTGGTCGTTGATCTCTAAGATCAACGACCCGCATTTAATCCCCCCATTTAAATCACCCAACCCCAAACCCTAATCATATTCCCTCTAAATTCGCCGCTCTAAAACTCTCCCCCTCTCTGAAGAACTCTAATCACCACCTCTCTAAACCCCTCTGCTAATCCTTCTTCTAATGGGATTCTCCTCTCATTTACTTACCATATTTGTGTGTGTTCCGCTACTAGTTGATTCTCTATGGTATCACCTAGTACTTGCCTAAACATGGCAAGTACTACTTCTCTTATTCTGTCTGATTAATTCCTATCTCTTGAATCTGGACCATATTTCGTCGACACGCATTCTATTCTACACTGTGTGAGTTCAATTTTGTTTGTATTTTGCTGATTTCACTTTCCCTAAAAATTAGGGTTTACCAGATTTTCTCTCTTAAATTGATTTGCATGTTTCTTTTCCTTGTTTGTTGTTTAAATTATTCTGTTTCCTTATATGTTTGCTCGATTTTTGACTACTATATAAACCCCTTCATTTCCCTTCTGGGGAGACTAGGAGAAAATCGATTTCTTCACTAAAATTTTGAGGTTTTTGCTACTCTCTTGCTTGGTATTCTGTATTGGCCGGCTAAAAGCCAAGGCCATTAGCATCTTGTTACTTAACCCGTTCTTGGTGCGAGCACTCCCCTGAGTTCATCGAAGCTCTTGGGAACTTTGACGCATTAGGAATTCTCGGTTTTCTGTGGAAACCTATTCTTTACTGTTCTTCGCTTAACTGGTGAGTCACTATACTTTGCAAATTCATTCCTAGGAATCTATGGTTTGTATACATTTTCATTCTTGAACTTGGTCAGTTGAGTATGTTTTCTGGAGTGTTTTTTGTGTAATTTCGTTTGCTTTCCTCAACTCTTTAGGTCTTTTTAGCCTTTAGCTTCAAGCATGCCTAAACCTGGTTCTATTAAGTTCTGACCAGTCAATGTGTTAGAAATTATTACTGTTTGGGACCCTTATACTTGTTATCATATTCTGGTGTTTAAATTAGTCTTTTGCTATCAATCTTGTCACTTGAATATGCCTCACTAGCATAATTTGTACTTCTTTAGTCAACTAGTTGATTGAGTTTAAAAGCATGAATATGTACCCCATTGTATGGCACAAGCCTGTTTCCCCTCATATTCTGAATTTCTGTATTGATGACTTGCCTATCTGACATGTTTTGACCCTGATCTCTATCAGTATGCCCTTTAGCATGTTTAACACCCTCCTCGATTCACCAGTTGTTATAATCTGCTTTTCTCATGTCTAAATGCTGCCAGATTGCCAAATTAGCATGATCCGGACTTATTGTTAGCATAATCTGAACCTTTTTGGGGTAATTAGTCTACTGTGTCAATATTAGAATACCTACATGTATTATTTAACATGAGCTTGCTTCTCACTCTGTATTGAATCTCTGTGATGCTTGTCTTGCATACATAATATGTTTTAATTTGTTATAAGACTTCTTTCCTCAACTGTGACTCGCTAATATTCCCCCCCCCCTCCCCCCCCCCCATCCAGTATGTCTTAATTCCCTGTTCCTTCAGTAGTTACTTGGCCTGTCATAATATGTGTTTCAACGTTGCCTTACCTCCCGATGAGAATTAACCTGTTTGTCTTGTGATGCTAAGATGTATACTTAGCCTAAATCGGACTTCTTATGTCTTAACCTGTTAGTGTTGATTTTTGTCAAACTTTGCAAACCTGTTCCTTCCCCTAATTCTCCCAATATGTGTTTGTGATGTACTACTTTGCCAAACGTTGAAGTTCTACTGAACAAGTCTTATGACCTGCTTGACTGGCTATTTTGTATGCTCAACTTGGCTATGTCTAGTTTAGGATATGAGTGTATCAACTAACTTCTGTCCACTCTTCTTACTTGCAACTTATGCTATTCTGAACTCTTCATTATTAGCCGGTCGAATGCCAAGGCTATCTAGGTTCTATTATTGGCCTCCCTAGTGTGAGCACTGCTCGAGGTCTAATTGAGACCCTTGTGAACTCTGACACACTAGGGCTTGGTCCTTAGTCACTCCCTATGGATCTGGACTTGGTGCCATGGCTGAGTTAACTAGTTCCGGACTCCTCTATGGAACCCTGAGTCGTGTATTGAGTGTGGCTCTTTGTTGAAGGCCTGGGTATGCTGTGTAAAAGCTATTGAAGGCCCAGGCAATGCTGGGTATTTATTTTATTTGGGCCTGCTATGGGCCTCTTATCACTGTTATGTAACATTTGTATATTTTACTCGTTATTGGGCCTGTAATACCCTTTGTATAAACAATTGGGGTGTTAGTAAAATGGAAATGGGTAGAATTCAATATCTACATGCAAAGTGGGTAGATAACATGCCTATATGACTTGACAATGTGTTTACTATACGTGTTGTTTGATTACATGAGCATTATAGAAATCATGATATTAGGAGAAGCACACACACACTACTTGTTTACTATTAATCATGAGTTCAGATGCTATGTTTATTGTTGCGTGTTTATAGACAGCATGCCTATAGGAAGTAATCACTTTGCATGATTACTTTCAAATGCATTAGAAGCATGTATATAGGAAGTGAGCACTCCTTCAATTTGCATGACTACTTTTAAATGCATTAGAAACCTGCCTATAGGAACGAGTGTTAATGAATTTTCCTTCAATTCACTTCAGTTATTCACTAGAAATCATGCCTATAGGATTTTGATCACTTTATTTGCTATTTTATCACATTGTTCACTAGAAATCTTGTTTATAGGACTAAGTATAAATAAAATGAGTTCTAATCATCAACTGTTAGAGATCCTGCCAATAGGTAATAATTGCTTGTTAATTGGTTAATATTAGACTACTTAAACATTGTTCCTGAGCGACACTGTTAGGAAAATCTGGATAATTCTGGGACTCTCCCCAGTAGATTCTATTATACCCAACTGCGTAGATCACCTAGGCATCACACATATAGGATTAGTAACTTAAAACTTTCAATAACCAGCTTTTCATAACTACATAATTCTGTTTATAAGCAATATCTTACATCTGGAATTGCCTGCGTACTTTGATCGCCTAGAAAGCATGTCTATAGTCTTAAGATTCTGGAGTTTTCCAATTCCTAATTGACATATGTGTTTTCGTGCGTTTGCTGCTTAGGTATGGAGGTCAATATGAGCCTTTAATTGTTTTATGTGGAGTCCTTATATATTTTGCTTGTCGCCTAGTTTTATGCAATTTTGAGCTGCCTAGATAATGGGCTAGAACCATCCAAATAGAGGTCCAAAGCCTCCTGGACCATAGGTATGGGACGGGTAGTGCACGCATAGGGCACAGTTTAGAATTGAAATAGAGCACTCTTAGGTAAACAACTTTAACGTAGTAATCGGGTAGCATGAGATGATAGTCTGTGCCCGCTGAATAATATGAGTAACACCCCATCTCGAGGGAGTTACGAAATATTATTTATGTTGCACGGGGTGATCCTTTAGGCTAAAAAACTTAGGACCCCCCCCCCCCCTTTTCTTTCTTTTTCTATTAGAATCAAAAATAGTTGTACCCCTCTGTTCAAAAAATCTTTTTTATAATAAAATTCTTAGATTTTGTACTTTCTTTGCTCACTTGATCACATAGACTAATCCATATAATTTAAGTTCAGCTGGGACCCACAGTTGTGGACCTCAAGGAGTAGCTAATACCTTCTTATTGAGGTAACTTGAGCCCTTACCCGATCTTTAGTGATGTAAACTAGTTAAAACAGAGTCATTTGCAAATCGGTGCCCTAACGCACCTTAAAAATCGTTAGGTGGCGACTCTCCTCTTTTAATACCTCCTTTAAAAGAGTTGTCACGTGTCGAAGCCCGATTTCGCGAGAAAAAGGGGGCGCGACAGTATGGCGACTCTGCTGGGGATTTACACTTAGTCTCTTATCATAATGAACTTGGCTTATGTGGATTACTTTCTTTGTCACATGCACATCCTTTCCCCTACTCACCTTTATTTGTTTAAATCCGCTACGACATGCACATCCCTTCCCCTACTCACCTTTATTTGTTTAAATCTGCTATGACAAGCACATCCCTTCCCCCTATTCACCTTTACTTGCTATGATCTCTCTTTTATCTTGTTAAAATTGCTATATCATGCCTACTTCCTTACCTGCTTTATTACATTCCCGCATATATTTTTATGAACTAAACTAACTCCTTCCTTTTGTTTTTCTTCTATATTCTTTCCATGTTTACCTTTGCTATATTATTTACTACTTTACATATCATGCAAATATCTGATAACGTGTTATTATTGTTGCATAAAGTATGCTTTACATCATACTCCACTCGTGCCAACTATCATCATAGCGGCACTTGATGAGTGTCCGCGCTCTTCCGAAAATTACCCTTTTAAATCGGAAAGGCTTATTTGCGGTAGACTTGTCAATCAGCGGTGCAATCGACGGTCCCGTGCCTTTCCCTCTCAAGTTGTCCACTTGGGAGTATCAATCTAGACCATTCTAGAAACCCTACTCCAACATGAAATGTATATGCATCATGCTAAACCTAGTACTGGTTGAAGCGTTATTAACGTAACAACCCGCTAAGATAAACCTCGTCCAAAGCTCGACGGGATTTTCACAATCCCAATGGACGCTATCATACTATGTGCATTACTTGGAGAAAAATATGCCAACTTGTTGATCATTATTGCGTAAACATTTTTGGCATTAATGAAATGACGCGAATGTTGTGTTGGCATCAATTTTCTCCAAGTCTACGTGTCGCTTCGGTCTACCCCGAGCACAATGAGGTCCCCAAATTAGGACGCGAATTATTGTATGACTTTGTGAAACATGTTTTAATATCGCAAATACTCTTTTAATATTCCTTACTAACATGGTTACCTTTTGTTTTTTTCTTTCATTTGATTATTCCCATTCCCAAAGGTTGATTCGTGCATACTGGCATCTTCTCAAGAACTGGACTGCTGCACCATCCCGGGCTCATCTAGTTCCAGGGTAGCCTGGCAAATTAGCATGAATTACTCTAAAAAATAGTTTTGAGCATTTGAGACATTTTTCGGTATTCTGTTTTGAAGTAATTGCTCGAGCCATCAAGCCGCACTTGTTGACATTTTAAAGATTTTTTTAATGCATTACTGCTTTTCGTATTTATTATAATCTTTACATTTTTCTTTTCAGCATTATTATTACCTATCCCGATGAACCTACGACTGTGACATGTAATGAGATAACACAACATGAGGATAGTGATTTAGTCAATCATTACTGACAACGCCGCCAATTTAAACAGCGATTTGATGAAAGCCATGTGTGAAACGTTCAAGATCAAGCATAGGAACTCTATGGCATAGAGACCGTAAATGAATGGAGGTGTAGAAGCCGCCAACAAGAACATCAAGAAGATACTAAGGAAGATGGTAGATAATCACAAACAGTGGCACAAGAAGTTACAATTTGCCCTACTTGGATATCGCACCACGGTTCACACATCAACTGGGGAAACTCCTTAATGCTGGTCTATGGTACTGAAGCTGTCATTCCCACCGAAGTAGAAATTCCTTCTTTGAGAATCATACAAGAGGCTGAACTCAGTGATGCGAAATGGATACAAAGTAGTTATGAACAACTGGCTATCATTGACGGGAAAAGAATGAACGCAGTTTGTCACAGTCAACTTTACCAGAACAGAATGTCCAGAGCTTTCAATAAAAGGGTCAGGCCAAGACAATTCACACCAGGGCAGTTGGTGTTAAAGCGGATCTTTCTGCATCAAGATGAAGCCAAAGGAAAATTTTCACCCAATTGGCAAGGGCCCTACATGGTTCATAAAGTACTAACAGGAGGAGCGCTCATACTTGCAAAAATGGACGGAGAAATTTGGCCAAAACCTATCAACTCAAACGCAGTCAAGAGATACTATATTTAGATTGTTTACATTTCTTCATTTGATGTAATTGAACTATGCTTCACCTGATTCCCGTTTAAGAGGGGATACGTAGGCATCCCTATGGGTTCAGTCACATCTCAATAAGATCTTCATTTTGCTATTGTCAGAACCTCAAAATTCTGAAGCAAGTCCAGCCAACTTTGTCATACACAGAACGGTCAAAGAATTGCTTTTAAACTGGGGCAGAATTTTTAGAAGGACCCTCAAAATTCTAAAGCAAGGAAGTCGCAATGTCTCTAAAATGTGTCACAGTCATTGGTTCATCTAAATTACTTGATATTACATACTACTATATTTAAATAACTACATTCATCAAATGCATGCATATTTTTTGAAAACTTTATAAACAGCGAGATGCTGCCCAGGGTAATTCAAATAGGATCTTAAGACAGGAGAAAAGGCAAAGCGAGAAGGCGAAAGCACAGACCAACCTTCCCTGCAATCTCACGATTTTTCTTTGGATGCAAGCACAATGAACATAACAGGAATATGCGCAAATACATACACACATCAGAATCACTACCTTCATAATGACAAAGTTGCCAAATGCAAACACATCTCCAGCTAAGAAATACTTTGCTTTCTCACTACCACTCATTGTTTTCTTGTATGAGGCTAAGCATTGCCTCCTTAACTGCACAAGACTAAGCACTGCCTTTCTTTGCATGAGACTAAGCATTGTCTCCTATTTGAGGCTAAGCATTGCCTCCTTAACTGCACAAGGCTAAGCACTACCTTTCTTTGCATAAGACTAAGCATTGTCTCCTATTTGCATGAGGCTAAGAATTGCCTTCTTAACTGCATAAGGCTAAGCACTTCCTTTCTTTAAATGAGACTAAGCATTGTCTCCTAATTACACGAGGCTAAGCATTGCCTCCTTAACTGCATAAGACTAAGCACTGGCTCTCTTCGCATGAGACTAAGCATTGCCTCTTATTTGCATGAGGCTAAGCTTTGCCTCCTTAACTGCATAAGGATAAGCATTGCCTTTCTTTGCATTAGACTAAGCATTGTCTCCTATTTGCATGAGGTTAAGCCTTGCCTCCTTAACTACATAAGGCTAAGCACTGCTTTTCTTTGTATGAGACTAAGCATTGTCTCCTATTTGCATGAGGCTAAGCTCTGCCTCCTTAACTGCATAAGGCTAAGCACTGCCTTTCTTTACATGAGACTAAGCATTGTCTCCTATTTGTATGAGCCTAAGCCCTGCCTCCTTAACTGCATAAGGCTAAGCACTTCCTTTCTTTGCATGAGACTAAGCATTGTATCCTATTTGCATAAGGCTAAGCATTTCCTTTCCCGCATGAGACTAAGCATTGTCTCCCCTTCTTGCATACGGCTAAGCACTACCTTTTCCTCAAGATTAAATACTATCTCCATTACGCCATCTAAGACCTGGCATTATCCTCTACTCACCCAAGGCTAAGCATTGCCCTCACCTTACCCAAGACTAAGCCTTGTCTTGTCTTATCTTCGCATATGACCAAACACCTGTATTTGCATTTCATGGGCTGAAACATTGTCATTTTGTCCAAAGGCGTCATAGTCTGAAGGCATCATCCTCATAGCCGGAAGACACCATTCCATGGCCCGAGGATCTCTCGAAAGTGTACATCATTATTCAAAGGCGTTATGGTTTAGAGGCACCATTCTCAAAGCCCGAGGACATTATTTCATGACCTGTGAATCCCTTATCACATGATTCATGGCCCAGGACGTCATGGTCTAAGGACATCATCCTCACCGTCCAAAGACAATCTTCATGGTCCGAAGGGAATTTGCACCATGTTTAAATTCTCGTAATAATCCATATATACTTGTATGCATCATGTTTTAAGTTTTGCAGGTAATCCAGGAAGTAACTGTTCTCCTAACGGGAGTAATCTTCGCTTCGGTTTCCGTTCATAGCGTTCACATCCTGCAATTATTTCAATCATAACCCAATCACTATCAGTTACCCACTACTACTTGATAACCGTTCAAATACTCGTCCTGAGATACATCCATAACGTTTCAGGTAACGTATAAACTATCTGATATCGTCCTGCCCAAAATAACCCTTTTCTGAAGCATACGATCATTCCTATAACAACTCCATCGGTTTCGTTCGACATTGGATCTCGAACTACACACAACCTGATTTTCATAACACCAGGGATATGTAGGCAACTCAGGTACCAGTGTTCGGCCTCCATTTTTTAAAAACAAAATCACCTCATTCGGTTAAAATCGGTCACCATTTCTTTACCCGACAACTCTTTCATCATTCTCGGGTAAAGAGGGGCAGCTGCTGATACCCAATTTTGCCCTCATATATTTTTTAAATAATATGAATACTTTTAAAATATCATTTTTCATTATTATTAATTTACAGGATTTACACAAGCATTTTCTATAATTTTTCATAATTTCAGAGTTTTTAAATTAATTTTTCTTGCATTAATTTACATAAAAATTCAGTAATCACTCTTTTAAATTATTTGTGATGCTTTAATCACCTAACATTATTATTTGCATCCCTAATATATTTTTGAAATATTTTTACCCCATTTGTTATATAATTACAATGGTATTTTTAGGCTATTTGCATAAATTTGAAATAATAGCCTACATTTTGCATTCTTATTGCAACTGATATTTCATTTAGGGTCAAAATAATATCTTAAATTTTTTTTAGTCTCCTATTATTGTAAAGTATTAATTTGCATAAGTAGTATTTTTATATATTTATTTAGCTATTTATTTAAATTATTGTTCTTTTAATTTCTATTTTTTAAAGCTGGCCCAATTTTGAGCCAAATCTTCGGACCAAACCAACCCAATACACTAACCCAATAACCCCAGCCCAAATCGATCACGACCCGCCTAGACAACCCGACCTAACCCCTTTTTAAAATCCTGGCCGTTGATCTCTAAGATCAACGGCCCACATTTAATCCCCCTTTTAAATCACCCAACCACAAACCCTAATCCTATTCCCTCTAAATCCACCGCCCTAAAACTCTCCCCCTCTCTAAAGAACCTTAATCACCGCCTCTCTAAACCCCTCTCCTAATGCCTCTTCTAATGGGATTCTTCTCTCATTTACTTACCATATTTGTGTGTTTCCGCTACTAGTTGATTCTCTATGGTATCACCTAGTACTTGCCTAAACATGGCAAGTACTACTTCTCCTATTCTGTCCGATAGATTCCTATCTCTTGAATCTAAAATATATTTCGTCTACATGCGTTCTATTCTACACTGTGTGAGTCCGATTTTGTTTATATTTTGCTGATTTACACTTTTCCTAAATATTAGGGTTTACCAGATTTTCTCTCTTAAATTGATTTCAAATTGATTTGCATGTTTCTTTTCCTTGTTTGTTGTTTAAATTATTTTGTTTCCTTATATGTTTTCTCGATTTTTGACTACTATATAAACCCCATCATTTTCCCTTATGGGGGAGACTAGGAGAAAATCGATTTCTTCACTAAAATTTTGAGGTTTTTGCTACTCTCTTGCTTGGTATTCTGTATTGGCCGGCTAAAAGCCAAGGCCATTAGCATCTTGTTACTTAACCAGTTCTTGGTGCGAGCAATTCCTTGAGTTCATAGAAGCTCTTGGGAACTTTGACGCATTAGGGATTCTGGGTTTTTTGTGAAAACCTATTCTTTACTGTTCTTCGCTTAACTGGTGAGTCTCTATACTTTGAAATTTCATTCCTAGGCATCTATGGTTTGTATACATTTTCATTCCTGAAATTGGTCAGTTCAGTATGTTTTCTAGAGTGCTTTTGTGTGTAATTCCGTTTTCTTTCCTCAACTCGTTAAGTCTCTTTATCCTTTAGCTTTAAGCATGCCTAAAACTGGTTCTATTAAGTTCTGACCAGTCAATGTGTTAGAAATTATTACTGTTTGGGACCCTTATACTTGTTATCATATTCTGGTGTTTAATTTAGTCTTTTGCTATCAATCTTGTTACTTGAATATGCCTCATTAGCATAATTTGTACTTCTTTAGTCGACTAGTTGATTGAGTTCAAAAGTATGAATATTTACCCCACTATATGGCACAAGCCCGTTTCCCCTCACATTCAAAATTTTTGTATTGATGACTTGCATATCTGACATGTTTTGACCCTGCTCTCTATCAGTATGCCCTTTAGCATGTTTAACCCCCCATCCCTGCTTCACCAGTAATGGTAATCTATTTTTATCATGTCTAAATGATGCCATATTGCCAAATTAGCATGATCCGTACTTATAATTAGCATAATCTGAATCTTCATGGGGTAATTAGTTTACTATGTCAATATTAGAATACCTACATGTATTATTTAACATGAGCTTGCTTCTCACTCTGTATTGAATCTCTGTGATGTTTGTCATGCATACCTAATGTGTTTTAATCTGTTATAAGACCTGTTTTCTCAACTGTGATCTCGCTAATATGCCCCCCCCCCCCAGCCAGTACGTCTTAATTCCATGTTCCTTCAGTGGTTACTTGGCCTGTCATATTATGTGTTTCAATGCTGCCTTACCTCCTGATGATAATTAACGTGTTTGTCTTGTGATGCTAAGAGGTATACTTAGCCTGAATCGGACTTCTTAGGTCTCAACCTATTAGTGTTGATTTTTGTCAAACTTTGCAAACTTGTTCCTTCCCCTAATTCTCCCAATATGTGTTTGTGATGTGCTACTTTGCCAAATGTTGAAGTTCTACTAAACAAGTATTATGACCTGCTTGACTGGCTATTCTGTATGCTCAACTTGGCTATGTCTACTTTAGGATATGAGTGTATCCCCAAACTTTTGTCCACTCTCCTTACTTGCGACTTATGCTATTCTGAAATCTTCATTCTTAGCCGGCTGAATGCCAAGGCTACCTAGGTTCTATTGTTGGCCTCCCTAGTGTGAGTACTGCTCGGGGTTTAATTGAGTCCCTTATGAACTCTGACACACTAGGGCTTGGTCCTTAGTCACTCCCTCAATCTCAAATTGTTCCTATTCACTCTACTTCCCCTTGTTATGTGTTGTGTACTTGAATTTGTTGATTTAAATGGTGCAACACTTGGTGCCATGGTTGAGTAAACTGGTTCTGGACTCCTCTATGGATCCCTGAGTCATGTATTGAATGTGGCTCTTTGTTGAAGGCCTGGGTATGCTGTGTAAGAGCTATTGAAGGCCCAGGAAATGTTGTGTATTTATTTTATTTGGGCCTGCTATGGGCCTCTTATCACTGTTATGTAACATTTGTATATTTTATTCGTTATTGGGCCTGTAATACCCTTTGTATAAACAATTGGGGTGTTAGTAAAAAGGGAATGGGTGGAATTCAATATCTACATGCAAAGTGGGTAGATAACATGCCTATAGGACTTGACAATGTGTTTGTTATACGTGTTGTTCGATTACATGAGCACTGTAGAAATCATGATATTAGGAGAAACACACACACACACACTACTTGTTTACTATTAATCATGAGTTCAGGTGCTATGTTTACTATTGCGTGTTTATAGACAGCATGCCTATAGGAAGTAATCACTTTGCATGACTACTTTCAAATTGCATTAGAAACATGCCTATAGGAAGTGAGCACTCCTTCAATTTGCATGACTCTGCTTCCAGCCATTTCGCTTCTGCGCGCAATCTTCCGCATATGCGCTCACGGAGGTGCGGAATTTCCCTCGCACCTGCGACCAATGCCTCACAGTCCCTGCCCGTATCTGCGCTTGCCAGGCTCACTTATGCGAGCTCGCACCTGCGATGGAATTTCCGCAGGTGCGATTGCATCAGATGGCAGAAACTTCAGCCTTTTCTCCTAAGTCCGAATTGATCCATTAGCCATCTGAAACTCGCCCGAGCCCCTCGGGACTCCGTCCGAACATACCAACAAGTCCCATAATATAACACAGACCTACTCGAGTCCTCAAATCACACCTAACAACATCGAAACGGTGAATTACACCTCAATTCAAAATCAAAAAACTTTGAACTTTCAAATTCTACAAACGACGCCAAAACCTATCAAATCACGTCCGATTGACCTCACATTTTGCACACAAGTCACATTTCACATTACAGACCTATTCAAATTTCTAGAACTATTCTTGCATTACAAGTCATATTTCACTCAATGAATCTTACATTACCGGTTTCAACAATTCTCGAACTATGGTTTGGTAAGTAAAACACATACCCTTTAGATTTCTCTGGGGTAACTAACAAAGTAACCACTTACTGTTCGAGAATCTAATTTCTTTTCTTATGGATTATAAACTCTAGCTTCCACTGGGCAACCCCAAACATGCAGGTGCCTTAAACAAGGTTTCCTTCCTGTCCACAGTTCAAAAGGGGTCTTTGGAACTGCCTTACTAGGAACCCTATTTAATAAATATACAGCGGTTTTAAGAGCATACATCCACAATGATTTAGGTAATGAGGAATTACTCATCATGCTCCTAACCATATCCATAAGTGTCCGGTTACGCCTTTCTGCAATACCATTTTGTTGAGGTGTTCCTGGCATAGTATACTGTGCACATATGCCATGTTCCTCGAGGAACTTTGCAAATGGACCTGGACATTGTCCTGATTCATTATATTTTCCATAATATTCACCACCACTATCTTGAGTCAAAGGCCATTATTAATTGCCTTTCAACCTCATTAACAAACACTTTGAGAGCATCTGTTGCTTGAGATTTTTCTTTCAGAAAATAGATATATCCATAACGTGAAAAATCATCGATAAAAGTGATAAAATATTTTTCTCCACCAAAAGATGGAACATCAAAGGGTCCACAAATATCAGTGTGTATAATTTCAAGAAGTTGGGTGCTTCTTGTGGCACCTTTCTTACTATGCTTGGTTTGCTTTCCCTTAATGCAATCCAAACATATAGTAAGATCAGTAAAATTTAGATTCGGAAGAATCTCATTCTTTACTAATCTTTCTAACCTTTCTTTGGATATATGACCCAAACATCTGATCTAATGATTTTCACCTTTTTATTTAATTACCTTTCAACCTCATTAACAAACACTTTGACATCATCTGTTGCTTGAGAGTTTTCTTTCAGCAAATGGATATATCCATAACGTGAAAAGTCATCGATAAAAGTGATAAAATATTTTTCTCCACCAAAAGATGGAACATCAAAGGGTCCACAAATATCGGTGTGTATAATTTAAAGAAGTTGGGTGCTTCTTGTGGCACCTTTCTTACTATGCTTGGTTTGCTTTCCCTTAATGCAATCCAAATATATAGTAAGATCAGTAAAATTTAGATTCGGAAGAATCTCAATCTTTACTAATCTTTCTAACCTTTCTTTGGATATATGACCCAATCGTCTATGCCACAAGTAAGAAAAACTTTCATTTAGTGAACTACGTTTAATTACAACATTATGTTGAACAGTAAGAATGGATTCAGAAAAACCAATATCGAGTTTCAATTTACATAAACTATCACTAAGAAAACCAGAACCATAAAAAATAGCATTCTTATATAAATTGAAACATCAATTTCCAAACTTTAAATCAAATCTAAAAATATCAAGTCGTGAAAGAGAAATCAAATTCTTAGAAACTGAAGGTACATAAAGACTGTAATAGATCAAGGTGACGTCCAGTCTCCATGATCAAACGATAAGTACATATGCCTTCAATTGGAGCCTTCATACGATTTACCATGAACAAGAAATCCTTGTTTGGATTTGTAGTTTAGATCGTAAGGAATCCCTGCAACATAGTAGATACATGAGCAGTTGTACCAGAATCAAGCCACCAAGTATTATTAGAAACTTATATTAAATTTGATTCGAAACATACAAAAGCACTAATTGTACTGTTCTTTTCTATCACGACCCAAACTAACCCCTGTCGTGATGACGCCTATCGTGGAACTAGGCAAGCCGACTCATTTCCAAAACAAACCGATATTTTCATTTCAAAGATAATTTCAATATTATTTAACATAAAAAATCTTCGTAAAGGAGTTCCAATCAAAATAAAAGTGCGGAAGGAAAAGCCCGACATCGGGGTGTGGTCATGAGCATCTACTACAATATGTCTAACAATATCAAAATCACTTAATCTTTATGAGTCAAAACTCATTAACAAGACATGAGAATTTAATTTGTCTCACAATTTAACAATCGTGAAAGATCCTTCAAAATATTCACACTCGAGACTGTACGTCACATCAAAACGAAAATCAAGCACCCAATGGCCTTCCTTTACATTTTAAGGAAACACTTCTCGTCACATTCAAATCGTCTTAACACATCCCGCAGTTACATCATACTCATCACAAAGCCATTCCACCGCTCATCGAGCCACAAATTCCACTATAGGGTCATTACTGAACATATGAGTCCAATTGTACAGGTTACAACTGAAGCTACCGAGCTCAAGCTACGGTCTAACCATGGCCTCAAGTCCTC
Organism: Nicotiana tabacum; assembly: GCF_000715075.1. Taxonomy (NCBI): domain Eukaryota; kingdom Viridiplantae; phylum Streptophyta; class Magnoliopsida; order Solanales; family Solanaceae; genus Nicotiana; species Nicotiana tabacum. Next base: position 119,555,377 of record NC_134094.1, on the reverse strand, counting down.
CAGACTGGCCCATTACCAAAACATAGAATTTACATCTCGCACATCATCCCTGAAATCACAAGCCGGCAATACACAACTGATACTGAGCGCTCATGTGCGCATACGAATACGTGGAAGGAATTCAAAGATTTATGTCCCAAGCTGAATCAATCCCGCACGATAAGGAAAGAAAGATGGGAAGTATATATCCTAAATGCCTTGTAGCCTCTCGAAATAAGTATGGACGTCATCATACTGATCCGCAAAACTCTACTAGACACTTACTCATGACTTGTAGAACCTATGAACCTAGAGCTCTGATACCACCTTGTCACGACCCAAAATTCCACTAGTCGTGATGGCACCTAACCCAACCCGTTAGGTAAGCCAATTTCCAACAATCCAATTCAAATGAAATTAATTAAAAGAAAATATCTAAAACCAATACATCTCCCCAAGAACTGGTAGTACAAATCATGAGCTTCTATGAATAGAGTATACAAAGCAAAAATGAAATAAATACATAGTCTGTTTGAATAATACATAAACATAACTTTTATAAATCTAAGGCTACCCTGAACAAGAGGAAGCTACAACAGGAACGTAGGTACATCTTCAGATCCCGCAACCATCGAGCACAACAACAATGACAGCCAATATCTGCACGCAATGTGCAGAAGTGTAGTATCAGTACAACTGACCCCATGTACTGAGTAAGTAACAAACCTAGCCGTAGGTTGAAAGCAGTGACGAGCTTCTACCAAGGTCGGGTCCAAAACCACTAATCCACAACACTCCATAACAACATAAAGCAAATAATACCAGAAGAAACACAGAGATAAAATGCTCAGCCAAATCATGATTTCAAAAATAATAGTTCTTCCTTTCAAATACATTAGTGAAAACCCAAATCGTTTGTCGAAGTTGCCAAAAATATGATTAATCTGAGAACATTAATTTTTCCAAAAATCATTTCAATAATAAACAATATGTTTCATTTTCCTTCCGGATAACCCATGTAAAACAAATGCATCACTATGCCCATCTGTCAACATGTGTGAGAAATCATGAATAATGTGATACCGTACAGTATGAGGAAAAACACATCTCTATGCATATATGTCATATGTGCATGTCAATGTAATGTATCTCAGAGATTGTACTCATGTACTCACACTCTCAGAGTACTCAATCTCACTGTCTCGCATTCTCTCTCACTATGTTCAGCACACTCAATCACTCAGCGCTATATAATACCTGCTACGGCGTGCAGCCCGATCCCTGTTTATAGTCGACTGCGCTCACTGGGGGTGTGTACAGACTCATGAGGGGCTCCTACAGCCCAAGCGCTATAAGCACGGACAACTCACGTGCTGCACGGATAACTCATGTGCTATGGTATCAATACCTGGATCCGCACGGACAACTCACGTGCAATAGTATAATATATATAAAGCCAACATGGTATGCTGCGGCGTGCAGCCCGATCCCAAATATATCCTCATAATCAGGCCCTCGGCCTTCGTTAGTCATCAATATCTCCAGTCTCTCTCTCTCATGGGCTCACAATGTCATGAGAATAGTCCAAAAATGATGATAGGATGTATCAATAAATAACAACAGAGACTGAGATATAATATGTAATGAAATGAATATGACTGAGTATGAAGTTTCAATTTAAAATAAATATTTCACAACAATATGACCTCTGTAGGTCCCAATAATACTGGCACATAGCCTCAACATGATTTTTAATATGCTTTTTAGCTCAATTTCTTTAACTCATAAAATCGCATGAAAAATTTCAAGATAATTTAACTACAAAATTCCACAGAAATAATTATGTCATAATTTCTATAGTGCACGCCCGCACGCCCATCACCTAGCATGTGCGTCACCTCCCAATAATTTACAGAATATATTTATTCAGGGTTTATACCCTTAACTCCAAGATTAGAAGAGTTACTTACCTCGAACAAGCAAAATCCAATGTCGAGCAAGCTAAGCAATGCTCCATAAATTCCATTATGCGCGTATCAACTTCCAAACGGCTCGAATCTAGTCACAATTAATTTTATTTAGTCCACACAATTTATAAGAATTAATTCCATATCAAAACTCTAATATTTTCCATAACACAAAATATGACAACCCATCCAATTACAAGTTCAACCATATTAATTTCACTCAAATCCGACTCCAAATCGGTATTCAAACTTGAAAAATTCATTTTGTGACATTATAAAAATTTTCTTCTATTTCTCTTGAAGATTCAATAATCTTACACCAAAAATAAAGATGAATTCATGGAATATAATCACAAGAGAGTTAATAACACTTACCCCAAGTTGTGTGAAATATTTCCTCTCCAAAATCGCCCAACCCGAGCTCCAAAATCCGAAAATAGGTGAAAATGTTGAACCCTCGAATTTAAGGTTCTGCCCCAGCGATTTCTGCATCTGCAGATAATATTTGCGCACTTGCGCATCCGCTTGTGCGAGCAAAATGTCACATTAGCAGACACTTCTCGCCTGCCCAGTTTGCGCATCTGCGAGAAAACCATCGCATTTGCGAGGCCGCATCTGCGGAAAAGACATCGCAAATGCGAAACTCCTCAGCTTCCAGCCATTTCGCTTCTGCGCGCAATCTTCCGCATCTGTACTCACGCAGGTGCGGAATTTCCCTCACACCTATGACCAATGCCTCACAGTCCCTGCCCGCATCTGCGCTTGCCAGGCTCACTTCTGCGAGCTCGCACCTGCGATGGAATTTCCGAGGTGCGATTGCATCAGATGGCAGAAACTTCAGTTTTTTCTCCTAAGTCCGAATTGATCTGTTAGCCATCTAAAAGTCGCCCGAGCCTCTCGGGACCCCGTACGAATATACCAACATGTCCCATAACATAAGACGGATCTACTCGAGGCCTCAAATCACACCTAACAACATCGAAACGACGAATTACGCCTCAATTCAAAATCAACAAACTTTGAACTTTCAAATTCTACAAACGACGCCAAAATCTATTAAATCACGTCCGATTGACCTCAAATTTTACACACAAGTCACATTCTACATTACAGACCTATTCAAATTTCCAAAATCGGATTTCAAGTGTTGTGGCTAGGTCCTGTTGTTGGGCTGTTACCTCGAGTTTGGTAGGTAACGGTTCGGTAGGATGAGCGGGCTGGGAGGATATAGTAGAGTGCTTGGGGGACTTGGTGGTGCCGTCATCAGGTCTGTCAGGAATGTTAGTGTTTGGTTGTTCCATGGTATGGAAACCGAACCGAGTATCAGAGGGTGGTAGAAAGGGATTTCTAGAATATTAAGTAATGTGTATGGTGGCGGAGCATTCATCGACTAGTGGGACTGGCCAAAAGCATCCACACCCAGCATCATGCCTTCTGATACTACTTGTTCTAGGTAGGAGGAGTTTTGTAGAGCCACTATTATCTCTTGGTCGTTGATGGTGAGGCGAAAGAAGAGTCCTAACCCAAGAGACCCTGTTCAAGCCAAGATTGTGGAGGGAGTTCCGAGGTGGTCTGGGCGACATATAGAGTCGGGTACGGAGGTGGCAGATATGGTGGATGTTGTTGGTTTATCACTGGAAGGGGGTATAGGTGAAGGTAATTTAGGTGTACTGGTTAAAGAAGAGGTCGTATTTGTTGAAGCAGAAAGTGTGTTAGAGAGGTACGTTGCATGGGAACTAATATAGTTGGGTAATGGAGGTGTAGGAGGATTTTTTAAGTGGTCTAAATTTTCTTTTGGAGAGTGAAATAAGGTGGGCTAGTCGTTTAAGGGAGGGGATATAGGTGTAACATGGGGAGATTTGGGACAAGAAATTGGTGACTGTAGGGTGGGGGGTGACGGGTGGAAAGTTGTCAGTGCATGTTTTATGCACTTGAGTATTTATGGGATTGTTGTCAGTAGTAGGTGACGTGGGGTTTGAGAAGACGTCTTGGGGCCGGTGGTATGGGGAATTGTGTGGGGAAGGAAGCGACTTAGGAGTGTGGATGGGCTCTTGGTGGGCCTGGGAATGTGGGTGGATTAGTTAGTGTAGGGGTTGAGGGAATTAAGGGAGTTGGTTTGAGGTAATTGACTTGGGCAAGCCCATTATCAATTTGTTGGGCTGGCAGTAACTTATCGGCAGAACTAATAATGAGAGGTAGAGTATCAATAGGTTTGGGATAAAGTGGGTTATGTGATGACTTAATGACGGTTCTGTGGTAGTATCATTATTTGAAGTGGTGATAGTTAATTTATTAAAATAATTTGTTTCTGAAATTTTATCCATGGAGGTAAGGCTGACAAGTGGGCCGGTCTCGGGCCTAAACGGGCTAAGTGGGCCGGTCCTAAGTGGGTCGATCCCGGTTCCGGGCCGGTCCCAAATTAAACGAGCTTCACATTCCGGGGATTCGTGGTCTTTTTGTAGGAATCGGCCCGTGATCGGGCCCACGAACTAATGATCCCGGGCTAAGTGGGCCCAAGTGGGCCTAAGTGGGCCCAACAGATATATTTTTTTAAAATTTCTTTTATAGAAGTTAGAGAAGGTAATAAAAATATCTAAGGCAATTCCTTGTAAATTATATTATAGAATTGTGACCTAAATTTTTTAATTCAAATTCAAAGACAAAAATATTGTAAAGAGATATTCAAAGCAATGTGTTATAATTTTATTATAGCATTAAACAAATATGACAATATCTTTCTTAGTCTTCCTCCCCCCCTATGGAATGAGCACAACAAGGTGCTAATACCACCATTGAGAAGAAAAAGAAACTAATCAAGATGTGCCAAAATACAATTTACATAATACATACTAATTTTTGTTCATACAAGTTACATGATATCTCTTACAAACTTCATAAATCCATCAAGGTCCGGAGAAATTTTTGTTGGCTGTGGCGGAAAAGTAGCTTGTTCATCGCTGCTTCCGGGCGAAGCAGCATCCTCCGCAAGTTCAGTTAGCATTTCTTCGTAAGCTTCATCTACCTTTGGTTGTGATTCAGCAAGTCCAAAATTTTTTCTTTCCGAACGGATCCAATCTCTGAAAAGTACTGATTATTCCAAGCTCTTCATCATAGATGCTCTATAATTACCGATTTGAAGCTTGAGGGTGTATCAATAAGTGTCTAGCCAAAGTTCTTGTCCACCCTCTCCCCCTCCCCCCCCCTCCCCCTTCCGACCTCCAAAATATTTAAAAGCAAATTCCTTGCCACAAGTTTTAAGCTTAACCTTATTTTGTGGAATTAGTTGAGTAAAAAATGGCCAAACAATAGATGTTTTTGTCCGTTTGGTACGTTGTTTAGAAAAGTAGGGGTAGTAACAGGAGGGTCAAACGGGGCATCCTTAGTTGGGTTAACTTTAGGAGCAGGACTAGTGGGTGTATCGTCATCCGGTTGCGTTTCATCAAAATCTATTTCTTCCTCATCATTTTCATCAATAGTTGGATTATAATAAAGAGCATTCATTAATTCATGATTTAATTGTTCACCAGCTCCAACATTATGGCAAAATTGACTCTCAGTAAATTATAATAAACTATTATCACTATCAAGAATAGCAGGTGTAAGACGGGTACGGGGTTTGGGTCGGGGAGCCGGGGGAAGTAGAGGAAGAACAGATTGGCCACTAGATTCGCCACTCCTGGATTTTTCCTTATTTTTACCAAAAGGTTTTTTTAAGAAAGACATCGTAATTAATCAAATAATAGAAAATAAGTAAAACAAACAAAACTATAATATTAAAAATTAAGAGTTGGAACGAGTTTACTGAATTGACGAACAACTTGTTGAAAATTGATTATCGTTGAAGACTTGAAGACGTCAATTCACCAACTTCATAATTTTTTCACAAATTGTAACAATAAAGTAAGCAATAGTAACAATTATAAAAGAAAATTAGAGAGAGATTGATGATTTTGTGAGAAAAATGAAAGAATGAGGGGGTATTTATAGTTGAAATAAGGGAAAAGCATAATTATAAAAAGTTTGGGGTTAAAACAAAGTTGGGAGGGGGAGGGTTAAATGACTATTTTATAAATAGCCAACAGCTATTTTTTAAAGGCCAACGGCCTGGTTTTTGCAATCCCAAACGGTCAGATTTGTTTCTAAAATTATGACCGTTGGGACAGTTTGGGACCGTTTAGGCCCGCCAAGGACCGGTCCGGTCCAGGTCTCAAACGGTCCCGATCTCGCGGGCTCAATGTGAAGGACCGGCCCATAAGACCGGCCCACTTCCACGGTCACGTGCTTATTCGGTTAAGGACCGTTTAGGCCTAGAAGTCCACATGGGCCGCGGTGTCAGGCCTGGATCGGCCCACTTGTCAGCCTTACACGGAGGTAATTAAGGAAAGGTTAGTAGAATTAAAATAATGAGGATTTGACGTGTCATGCTTTATATTTTTAGAGTTAGAAAACTTACCTGAATCAAAATATTTCAGCGGATTCAGTTGTTGTATCTTCATGGAGGAGAGGAGAGTTTGAACGTCGCTCCTGGTGCACTTGTGCCATTGGTCGGCGAGATGGAGGACTAGTTTTACCCGTTTGCACTCGATATTTAGTAGGGAATTTTACCGTTGGTCGTGGAGTTTCAAGAGAATCGGCCATGTTAGTGTAAGTAGGCGTGTTGCCCGGTTGGCGTGGTGTTGGTGATGGCGAAGAAGTATGGGCTAGATCAGGTGTATAAAACGGTCAAGCGTTGGTGTTGTGGCCAAAGCATCCACAGCGGATACAAAGGATATCCAGTCCCTCATACATAACTACGTAGTTGTTTGTGATTGCCAATGTAGATATGTGTTTTAAATGGCTTTGTGAGGGGAACTTCAATACAAAAACTTGCATAGCGACCTCGTGTAGTGGATGAGGTGCATGAGTCAATTTTTAGTAGTGTGCCAAGTTTATTGCCCACTAGTTTTAAGAGATGAATATCGTAGTATTCGGTAGGTAGTTTTGATAATCGAGCCCAAATGGCGGAGTAGGCGAGTTGGGCAGAAAAGGCTACAAATTTTGGTTCCCACCTCCGGACGGTAAGGAAATGATCCAAGATGAACCAGGGACCATCATGTAAAGCATGTAGCATATTCTCCTCATATGTGAATTTGAAAAGGAAGAAAGCATGTCCAAGATTAATAAGGTTAATTGGTTTCGAAGATCTCCAAAGGGTTTGGAGTTTGGTTTTAAGCAGTTGATGACTAATGGTTTTTCCGAAGAGTTCTATGATAATGAAATTTTTCCACGGAGTGTATAAACGAGCTTTGTCCTCAGCTGTGAGGGGGATGAAATCCTCTGTATCATATGGATTATCCGCTTCATCATATAAGTCGAAATTTAGTGGGATAGATGGAGAAGTGTGTGGTAGAAGGTCACTAGTTGGAGGGACGGACCCAGAGCATTGACTACGGGTTCTTGGAAACCCAATAACTCTTGCGTAGACTCTATATTTATATTAAGAAATTTACTAAATATTTGTAAATATCTAACTGTGAACCCATATATTATTGCATATTAATTTGAAATTGCGGTAGGAACCCATAAGCCTCAAATTCTGAATCCGACTCTGACTAGTTGAACGTGTTAGTAGAGTCGTTAAGAAGGAAGACTTTGATGTTGATTTATCGGGGTCGTCGAGTTGCATTGCTAAAGGATCCGAGGTGTCGGAGTTGTGGATCTCTTCATCTTTTCCGGTGGATTCCATGGATATAAGGGGGTGGGGAGGGGTCGGAGCAGTTGAGAGCATTCTCTACTAGTAGATATGATACCATGATACTTGGGGAGAGATCATTGTAGCTTGCACTTTGCAAAAATTTCTGAGGTATGACCATAATACTTTATATCATGGTATACTGTGAATTCAAGTATGAAATTATAAGAGGAAGAAAAAAATTACAAATGTTAAAATAAGAGAATGAATTATTGAAGTCAAAACGGTTCACTCATCGGCTAGTTAAAATGACTAAAGTCGACGTGCTTCTTTAAATCTTTCCGATTACCAAGTACTTTGATAAACATACTTCAAATTGTAATGTCCACAATTGAAGGAGATGCCTGCAAAAGAAGCATGAAGAAGCTTTGTAAGCTCGTGTAAAAGTTAATAGAGTAGAAAAATACACGAGCACAAAACCTAGAATCTTACTTGAGAAATTTATTCATTCTGAGATTCTCTTTGGGAAAATTATACTTTATATAGTTGTTTTACACAACTCAAATAAGGAAGAAAAAATATAACTAAAATCTTACTCCACTTAAATTCCTAATTATTAGGAGTTCTTGCAAATTCAAATAAGTAAAAAGTTAATAATCAAATTGTTTAACCAAAATATAGATTTCTTAGTCAAAGTCTATGTTTAGAAGAAAATGGTTTACTGATAATCAAGTTTTACTTCACTTTCACAATAATATTTAGGAAAATAATAAAAATAGTAGAGAAAATTGACAAAGAGAAATAAGGAATGAGACGATAGTCAATTTTTAAAATCAAGGCTGAAAACTTCGATAAAGCAGAGAAGTATAGAATGTATTTCAATAGTACTTGGAATCTCTCCTTACAAATAAAATTATGTATCTTTATATAGAAGTGTACAATCATAATGGTTTACTCTCATAATTTGGATTATTTATGGGCATTAATTGTATTGATTGCCCATTACCACAGATAGCCGTAACTGGCATATTTATCGCTATAAATGCCTTATAACTGTTTCGATACTCCTTCCTTATTTACTTCTGGTTCATGTATCTTCCCTTCTTTTGGATCGTTATTCATTCCGTCCTCGCCTCTTATTTGATAACTGTCAGGCCCGGTTCTCTTCTCTGTACTGTCTCGTGGGTGTTTCTCACGTGCCTTCCTCGCTCAATTAATTCTATTAATTGAAAATGCTACTTGTCGCTATATCACTGCTCCACGCGTCTTGCTTCGTCAGCATACTAACATACCACATGTAATGCCTTTTTTTTCCACCAATACAGATAGTCCCCCCACTTTCTGAATATTCTCGACTGAATATTCGGGAAGTGGCAAGCTTTTATGGCGGGAATATTCTGCCGCCGTTTTTTGAATGTTATCATGTCTCCTTCGGAATTGATGCGGCGTACATCACATCCATTTAATGCCCATGCAACGTGGATTCTAACGATTAGTTCTGCAATAGTTTTAGCGCTTTTTAGGGTTTCCATGCGGCCGCTTTAGTCACGAAGTGACGGTTCCATTATGACGCTTCATAATGACCAACTTTAACAATTGTCATGTCTCCTTATAAATACTTCATTCTTTTTTGATTTCTTAGAGTCTTGCTTTTTCAGTATCCATCATCTTATTCCTTTTTTGCATTTTCTACAACTTTCTTCTCTATTTCTTTGGACAATCATGTCTTCCCTAGACCCTCGCAAGATTGTGATTGTTGACGAATTTATTCCATTCTAATGCTTCTACTAGAAGTAGGAGGGGTGGTAGGCTTCGTAGTCTTGGTTCAATATCTAACCGTGGTTCTTCTTCTCAGAGTAGTGCTACTAAGATATCTTCTTCTAGGCCTAGGGCTCCTTTAACCCCTAGATCTTCTTCTAGGAATAGAGATTTAGCTGATCCTGTGCGTGAACCCACAGTTGCAGAGATTGTTCCTCAAGAATTTTTTTTTGTAACTGATCGTGAAACCATAAGGAAACAAGTTTCTTCGATGGCCTCCCTCAATTCTGCTGACCTGTACCCGAGTTTGATCACTACTGGTCTTATTTCCCTGTTTCGAAGAGAGTGTCACTGGAAACAAGATTTCCCAGTTTTAGTTCCTGGTGCCAACCAGAGAATTACTTCCTATCATGCTAGTTTTTATTTTGTCTATACCTACCCCTTCACTTTAGGGTTCAAACCGCATATTGATCCAGTAATCCTTGAATTCTGTTGTTATTTCAATGTGTGTCTTGGCCAGATTGACCCCATAGTATGGAGGATTGTTGCATGCCTTTGTTATTTAATAGAACTGGTTTCCATGCCTTTTACTTTCCGGCACTTGCTTCACTTGTACTCCCCCAAACTGTTTTGTTGAAGGTGTCTTTACTCTCGTGTCTAGAAGTAAGAGAGTTTTGGTTAGCCCTGAAGACAATCGGGATCGTGGCTGGTATGCTTGTTTTGTTGCTGCTCCTACTAGTGGATTAGTGGGTGAAGAAAATATGCCTTTCCAGGAAAAATGGAACTTTGCACGTAAGCTTTCTCCTTTTTCTTTTTCTTTTAAAATATCTCAAAAGATTTTATTATAATCAGATACCCAATTTTTCAGCAACCACGGAAGATTTTGATGAAATTCCCAACCTCCGTGCTTGGGTAGAAAAGATGTTAACAGCTCCACCTATGGAGTAAAGGTCCTAGAAATACCTTTCTCAAAATTTCGGTTGGAAAGTGAAGACGCACTTTAATTTTTACCTTCCTTGCCTTTTCTTTTCTCTTTCTTGTCTATTCAAGAATTTCTCATCCTTCCCTTTTTTATTAGGGTTTCCTATTCGTGACATTAGTTTCGTGTCTGTTCCATCAACCA